>NC_135811.1:76010595-76330283 GCF_964213995.1 Mustelus asterias | reverse complement strand
CTGGCATCTACCCAACAATGTGGAAAATTGCCCAGGTACACAAAAAGCAGGATACATCCAACCCGGCCAATTACCGCCCAATCAGTCTACTCTCGATCATCAATAAAGTGATGGAAGAGGTCATCAACAGTGCTATCAAGCAGCACCTGCTCAGCAATAACCTGCTCAGTGATGCCTAGTTTGGGTTTCGCCAGGGTTGCTCAGCTCCTCATTACAGCCTTGGTTCAAACATGGACAAAAGAGCTGAATTCCAGAGGTGAGGTGAGAGTGACAGCCCTTGACATCAAGGCCACATTTGACCGAGTGTGGCATCAAGGAGCCCTAACAAAATTGGAATCAATGGGTATCAGGGGGCAAACTCTCCGCTGGTTGGAATCATGCCTGGCACATAGGAAGATGGTTGTTGTTGTGGAGGGTCAGTCACCCCAGCTCCAGGACATCTCTGCAGGAACCCCTCAGGGTAGTGTCCTAGGCCCAACAATCTTCAGCTGCTTCATCAATGATTTTCCCTCCGTCATAAGGTCAGAAGTGGGGATGTTCACCGATGACTGCACAATGTTCAGCACCATTCGCGACTCCTCAGATACTGAAGCAGTCCATGTTCAAATGCAACAAGATCTGGGCAATATCCAGGTTTGGGCTGACAAGTGGTAAGTAACATTCGCGCCACACAAATGTCAGGCAATGACCATCACCAATTAGAGACACTCTAACCACCACCCCATGATATTCAATGGTGTAACCATCACTGAATCCCCCACTGTCAACATCCTTGGAGCTACCATTGACCAGGAACACAACTGGACTCACCACATAAACACAGTGGCTACAAGAGCAAGTCAGAGGCTAGGAATACTGCAGCGAGTAACTCACCTCCTGACTCCCCACAGCCTATCCACCATCTACAAGGCACAAGTCAAGAGTGTGATGGAATACTCCCCACTTGACCGGATAGGTGCAGCTCCAACAACACTCAAGAAGCTTGACACCATCCAGGACAAAGCAGCCCGCTTGATTAGCACCACGTCTACAAACATTCAACCCCTCCACCACCGACGCTCAGTAGCAGCAGTGTGTACTATCCACAAATGCACTGCAGCAATTCACCAAAGATCCTTAGATAACACCTTCCAAACCCATGACCACTTCCATCTAGAAGGACAAAGGCAGCAGATAAATGGGAACACCACCACCTGCAAGTTCCCCTCCAAACCACTCACCATCCTGACTTGGAAATATATCGCCATTCCTTCACAGTCGCTGGGTCAAAATCTTCGAATTCCCTCCCTAATGGCATTGTGGGTCAACTCACAAACCATGGACTGCAGCGATTCAAGAAGGCTACCAAATAAACCTGTTGGACTTTAACTTGGTGTTGTTAACCTTCTTATTGTGTTTACCCCAGTCCAACGCCGGCATCTCCACATCGTGATTCAAGAAGGCAACTCATCACCACCTTCTCAAGGGCAACTAGGGATGGGCAGTAAATAAAAGCAAATTACTGCGGATGCTGGAAAAAGAGAAAATGCTGGAAAATCTTAACAGGCCTGGCAGCATCTGTAAGGAGAGAAAAGAACTGACGTTTCGAATCCAGATGACCCTTTGTCAAAGCTGAGTGATCACAATTGCTTTGACAAAGGGTAATCGGGACTCGAAACGTCAGCTCTTTTCTCTCCTTACAGATGCTGTCGGACCTGTTGAAATTTTCCAGCATTTTCTCTCTCGGATGGGCAGTAAATGCTGGCCAGCCGGCAACACCCATGTCCTATGATTGAACAGAAAGAAAGTTGGACCTTCCTGTCCCATGCCAATGAGCTGCCTTCCCATTAATCTAACTAAGCCCGACAAAGTCAGTGCCTGAGGGGATTATTTGGAATAATGCCAGCATAAACCACTGCGATTGCATCCTGAGCAAGTTCAGGGCTGAGTTATCTTAAAATAAAAGAATTAAATAAGAATCTAGAAATAGCGAACATGAAACAATGTTCTGACATAATGGTCCCTCAGCAGCCAAGGCAGAGATATTTTGATTTTAAACTTATCTTGTGGTTCCTTGATGATCAAATGTTGCATGAGAAAAACAAAATTAATTGAACCAAGATTGAGAAATAACTCCGATAGAAGTTCTGTGTACAAATCCCATCTTGCAGTTATCTACTTGGATAGATTTTAACAAACCAACTGCATAATTGGAACACTGCAGATACGTATGGCTAAAAAACCTCCACTAAAACCAATATGAAGTTTTGACGCATAAAATATTTAAGGACCAGTTTGAACAAAAAATAAAGCAGAAACTTGTCGAGCAGGCCTGAGGACTTATCCAGTCAATCCATTTCTGGGCCTGACGTGCCCATGTTCAGTTATTTAGCATATTTCCAGGTATGCATGAACTATGACCCCACAATATGCACCAGATTGCTTGAACTTTCCTGCAGCAGGTGGGCACTGCAGGACATTAATTGTCTCACAGCCTTGAGTTCGCACGCAAACCACCATCGACATTCCAATCTGGACAAAGCTGGCTTTCTTTGTGTTTGTAATTAGCTCCGTTGGTGAAACCAGTTACCCATTGGGACCTGGAACAGAAGCAGGACCCTTTCTCAGGGAGATGTGAATAGCCTGGTGGGTCTGCTTTGGCGGCGTCTGGCCGGGGATGGTCCAGCTGAACACGCTCACCTGGGTCCAGTCTCTGCTCCATAGCTGAGTGATCACAAAATGGCACCAGGGTGATGTCTACCAGTTTTGCTCAATGCTCTCCAGAACTGATGGGCACCTCGGGACATTAATTACTTCATGAACATGACCTGCCAAATTGTTGGTTAATTTTACCTGCACACATTTGTTAATTAGCATAAGCCATCTGGGTTATATTAGCAATTGTCCCTTTCTCTTGCTACTTAGAACTGCTTAGCAAAACAAAGCAAAATTCATCTAGAAATTGTATATATTTGCATTTGTCTTTCCTTCAAACTAAACATCCTTCTTTGTGACAAAATCTTTCCCTTATAATTTCTCCTCAGTGATTGCTCTTAGAAACAACGCAAACTGTTACAGAAGTTATCCAGAAATAGTCCATTTACTTTAACTGGTCTGGCCAGTATCTGTGCTCCACACGAGTCTCCTTCCACTCTCCTCTTCTCTTTTACACCAGCTACACCAATTCCACTGCTAACAGCAGGCAATGTTTAGGATTTTTGTTTTTGGAATCTGAGATTGAATGAATTTGAGAGAATTTAAAGGCAACATTATATAACAGTTCACACTCTATTCCTGCATTGCATTCTGCAGCCCAATGCCTGGGGCAAGCTCCCTCCTACCAGTTGTTCAATTGGAACGCTCAGGCTATGAATCTGAATGGAATCTTTCTCATGCGCATATCCAACCTGATGTCGATCATTGACATTTACTGAACGCCAATAAATACTCACTCTGTGGGATGTATTATCAAAGCCAAAGCTGGGTGTAAGATATCTGAAAATGTAAAAACTGAGTTTGATTCACTTTTACCTTCAAACCAACTCTTTGACCAAGCTTTTGGCCACCTGACCCAACAATACACATGGTTCAGTGTCTAATGTTCCTTTTTAACAGTGTAGCGAAGTGCCTTGGGAACATTTTATTGTCTTAAAGGCTCTATATAAATGTATGTTTTCCTTCATGTTGTCCCCCCACATAGGAATTACAACTGTTCTATTACTGAAGCAAGCAGCCAGCAGAGACTCCATTGGATGAACTCTCTCTTTCTGAGTGTAAACATCCATCTTGTTACTGATGAAGAGTGTCCCCAAGTGATTGGTACAATTTTAGGTTGGATTTTTTTTGCCGAGTCGCAATGTCTCGGGAGCCCGTTCAAAATGGTGGGCGGATCCTGATTCCGGAGTTCTCAACCCCATCCCTGGGATTTTCGATTTTCATGAATGTTTTTTAAAAGTGAAGGCTGGCTCAGGTCATGATCCCACACACTGCACTCCCGACCTGGCCAGTTCCATGGTGGGAGAGACATGTCACCGTCCTCCGCAACGTTCATGGATTCAGGAGAGCTGTTTAAAGAGTTATGGTTTAATGCACCTCAGAGCTGTTGTGAACCATAGTCTGCATAAGAAAACATTTTGAAAGGTAAATTCAAAATTTCTTCCTCATGGACCCCATGTCAAGCTATGTTGCCTAACCACCCACTATGACCCTCATGCCCCACTTGACAAGGTATGCCCACCAAACAACCCCTGTGACCGCTCATGTTCCCATGACAAACCATGCCACCCAACCATCTTCTATGGCCCTCCATGTCCCCCATGACAAGCTATGCCCTCTACCCACCCCCATGACCCCCATGCTAAGGTGTTTTAGTACTTTAATGGATATCTGTGCTCTAAGCCAAGTATACGTAATGAGGCTTCACTGAGAGCCCAGAAATCTATTAGCTCATTGAAACACCAGAGCCCCAGAGAAGACATTTCTTCATTGGCAGCTCTGGTTCTCTGATCTATATATCAATTTCATGATTTTTGTTTGTACAAGGTTAAGAGATTTCAAGGGCTTGCAGTTTGAGCTTTTGATACTTTAAAGGGTATGGATGATTGACATTTTTATTGGGCTGTAGTAAAAAGGCATTCTAAGTGCAAAGTTATCAATGAATGACTTTTGTCAAGTGTCTTTTGCACATTCCACTAATGAGGGTGAATTGGGTGAACGGGCATAGAAGTACCCTTGCTTGGCAATGTGGCATGATGGCTCATTGGGGTAGTTTGGAGGGGCATGCATTGGCATGGGGGCATGAGGGGCCTTAGGGCATGGGTGGGGGCATGAGGTGGATGGATGGGCATGGGGAGTTAGTGGGGGTGAGGGAGTATGAGAGGTGAGGGCCATTCTGGGTTGATTATAAGTGGGGTGAAGTCCCACAACACCAAGATCGGCCTTTCAAATAGGTCACCTCCTGACCCCATAGCCCGACTGCAGTCAGCAGCCACTGACCCAACCAACCAACCATCTCCCACCCCTCTTCGTCCCCCCCACCCCCCCCCCCCCCAACCCCCGCCCCAATCCTCCCCCAGCCACAATGAAAATCCCACCTTTGAGGGCAGTTTCTCCTGAGGTGTGTGGGTCAAGCCTGGAATTTTCCTGACTCCCTCCACCCACCTCAAGGGTGAAAATCCTGCTCATTAACCGGCTTCAGAGTTAAAAAAATAGTCTCACAAAAACATCTGTTACTTATTTTGTTCTTGTTTAATTTTGTGTTTGACAAACAGCAGAGGAAGCCTGCTGTTGGCATAAAGGCTGCTGTGGTGTATGGCTGCTCGTCCTGCATTCAGTGAGGGCCACAAGTAAAACTTCAACCTATAACCTAGCAATGAGGACGTCTGTAAGGTTAATTTTGACTCAATGGAAACCAAGATGATGAAGGAAGCTCATTCGAATGCTGTGATGAAGGCTGCAGTGATATGAAGCGAGCTCTTGTGCTGTTAAGGAGCAGTGGGTAACCCATAATTAGTGATATACATGTTCAACAGGGCCTCTGGGGAAATTTCATGATATTTATATATTTCGAGGAAACAATTGTCTTTTGTGTTGTATTCCATTTCAAATGCTGCTTCCTAAACATCCCAACTTCTTCATGGCATCAAGGAAGTAGATAGAGTTGGATCCATGCCACTGAAACTGAGTCAGACTTCAGAGAGGTTGAGATATCACATCTATAAATAATCAGCTAACAATTCATTTATCTTTATTCGTCCATGGGTTGTGATCATTGCTAGCAAGGTCAACAAGGCCCAATTAACTTTGAGTAGGTGGTGACGAGCCTTCTTAAACTGTCCTGATCCCCCCATGTCGACACTATAGTTAAGAAGGCCCACCAACGCTTCTACTTTCTCAGAAGACTGAGGGAATTTGATGTGTCCTCTTTGACTCTCACCAACCTTTACAGATGCACCATAGAAAGGATACTTTCTGGTTGTATCACAGCTTGGAATGGCTCGTGCTCTGCCCAAGACCCCAAGAAACTACAAAGGATCATGAATATAGCCCAATCCATCACGCAAACCAGCCTGCCATCTATTGACTCTGTCTACACTTCCCGGTGCCTCGGAAAAACAGCCAGTATAATTAAGGACCCCACACACCCCAGACATACTTTCTTCCACCTTCTTCCATCGGGAAAAAGATACAAAAATCTGAGGACACGTACCAACCAACTCAAAAACAGATTCTTCCCTGCTGCCATCAGACTTTTGAATGGACCTACCTCGCATTAAGTTGATCTTTCTCTACACCCTAGCTAAGACTGTAACGCTACATTCTGCACTCTCTCCTTTCCTTCTCTATCAGTGGTATGCTTTGTCTGTATAGTGCGCAAGAAACAATACTTTTCACTGTATATTAATACATGTGACAATAATAAATCAAATCAAATCAAATCAACTTTGATGTAGGTAAACCTACAGTGCTGTTTGCATGTGAGCTCCTGCATTTTGATCTCGTGACAGTGAGGCAATATAGTTCCAAGTCAGGAAGATAAATGGCTTCCAAGGGATTTTGCAGGTAGTGGTGTTCCCATGTACCCATTGCCCTTGTTCTTCTCAGTGGTAGAGGTGGGGGGTTTGGAAAGTGCTGTCGAAGGAGTTGCTGCAGTACATTTATTTTTATTCATTTTACGGGAGGTGGGTGTCACTGGCTAGGCCAGGATTTATTGCCTGTTCCCCAACTGCATTCCATTCCAGAGGGCATTTGAGAATCAACTCCATTGTTGTGGATCTGGAGTCACATATAGGCCGGACCAGGTAAGGATGGCAGATTTCCTTCCCTAAAGGACATCTTGTAGATGGTCCACACTACTGTACGACCACAGCGATAAGATGTGGATCAAGTGAGCTGCTTTGTCCTGGGTGGTGTTAAGCTATTTGAGTCCTGTTGGAGCCGCACTCATCCAGGACAAGTGGAGGATATTCCTTTGTGCACTTGTACAGAGCGCCAAGTTCTCCATTCCGGCTGGCAGTGGGGTGGGAGAGGGTGAGATTGGAGAATCCTGCCCTGTATGGACAGGAACTGCTCAGACAGTTGGGATGTCAGATTCCTGTCTCACTTGATGAAAATACAGCTCGGAGCACCTTGTAAACATTCCACATCAGAATGGTGCCTTGATAGACCTCCTGGCACACACATTTGTCCATCAATGGTCCTTTGCCTGATCTAGTAATCAGCAGTGTTCCCTTTTCTTCTCTGCTACCTGGTGAGAGGAGGTGGTTTTAACAATGGATTAGAGTGACTGAATTCAAGGAATGATGCATTCAATATCATCATATCATAGAATCATAAAGGGCAATTTAGCATTGGTCAATCCACATAACCTGCACATCTTTGGACTGGGGGTGGAAACTGGAGCACCCGAGGAAACCCATGCAGACACGGGGAGAACATGCAAACTCCACACAGATAGTGACCCAAGTATAGAATTGAACCCAGGTCCCTGGCGCTGTGAGGCAGCAATGCTAACCACTGTGCCACCGTGCCAGAGTAGCTATCACAGTATCTTTCCAATCAAAATTATCCCCAAACTAAACAAAGGAATATCATTAGACAGCAGCCATTACTCCATCCACAGTGCTAATAAAGAGGCTGAGTAAAACTAAAGGACCAATCACTGACCTTCTGATTTCATCCACCCACTGCACCCCTTCTAATGCAGTATATAATCCTTAACATCTCTCCCTCTCTTTAGCTCTGGTGAAGAGTCATACGGACTTGAAGCTTTTTTAAACGTGCAATTCGAAACTTCAACTCTCTCCACAGATGCTGCCAGACCTGATGAGTTTTTTCAACATTTTCTATTGCAGTATCAAAGAGTCCGTAACCACTTGTAGCTGTTAATCACACTGTAAAAGGGCTGTCACCCTACTGTGATAATGGATGTCTGTGAAATGTATCATACAGCCCTAATCCAGTAATGGAAGCCCTCAGGTGTATGTCAACAGAGGGAGTGAAATAGCAAGCACTTGTTAAGTTTAACAGTTGAAACATTTTTTTCAGAGATTTAAAGGGCTGGACTTTTAAATCTTGTGACAGCTCAAGGGTTCCCTTTGACAGGGATGTGGGGGTGTACTTGTGCATGAAACACAGAAAGCTACTCACAGGGGCAGCAGGTAATCAGGAAGGCTATTGGATTGTTGGCCTTTATTTCAAAGGTGTTGGAGTATAAGAACGGGGAAGTCTTGCTGCAACTGTAAAAGGTACTGGTGAGACCACATTTGGAGCACTGGGAGCAGTTTTGGTTCCCTTATTTAAGGAGAGATGTTATTTCATTGGAGACAGTTCAGAGAAGGTTCACTAGGATGATCCCTGGTACGGAGGGACTGTCTTATGAGGAAAGGTTAAACAGGTTGGGACTTGAAGAATCAGAGGTGATCTCATTGAAACATATAAGATTCTTAAAGGGGTTGACAGGGTAAATGCTGAGATGTCTCCCCTCATGGGAGAGTCGAGGACCAGAAGGCATAGTTTCAGAATAAAGCAGCACCAATTTAAGACTGAGATGAGGAGGAATTTCTTCTCGCAGAGGGTTGTGAGTCTTTAGAACTTCTTGTCACAGAGAGCTGTGGGGGTTGAGTCCTTCGCCGGAATTCTACCGCCCCACCGGCCATGGAATCGGAGCGGGTGAGGGGCGGACACTGGAAATGTCCGTTGATCTCGGACGAGATTTAGCGGTCTCGGGGCGAGCGTGGACATGAAATCCCACCCCTTGTGTATATTTAAGGCTGAGATAGATAGATTTTTGATCAGTAAAGGACTCAAGGCTTACTGGGAAAGGGCAGGAAAGTGGACATGAGGAATGTTGGAGCAGGCTTGAGGGGCCGAATGACCTACTCCTGTTCCTATTTCTTATGGTCTTATGGACAGCATTTCTGATCGTTGATTTCAATGGTTCCAATGAGTTTGACAGTAATGGGTTTATGTACATTTATACACACACTCATGCCCACTTCTAAAACTTCCAAATGTCACCTAACCGCCACCAGAAGTGTCCCAGGACCAGATCCAAAAGGGTGACTTACTTCTCCTGGCTGTCCACACTCCTCCACCAAGTTCACACCTGCTGTTACCTGGTTGGGTTTCACACCTCTGGCCAACCAAAATCCCATCTCAGTGGCGGCAGCTGAAGGTTCAAGGGGCCAGTTGCCATTGGAAAGCACGAATGTGGGAAACATATCCCGCCACCAATCCCACCTTCGCAAAAATAGGAAGTGTCGTGCTTGAGGGCATGGCTCCTGATTTTGGGGCATTTCCTCTTTTTTCACCATGTCAGAGTGCCTCCTGGTCATGGTGAAAATAGGGCAAATGCCCCATAAATCGGAAGTCACTCCCCCAAACAGGACACTTCCCATTTTTTGCGGTATTTTCTGGCCATTCCCGCCGGCGGGATCTTCCGGTTCCACCAACAACGAATCCCTGCCACATGTTTCCCAGTGACGGTGGGGTCCATATAATGGGAAGTCCCGTTAACAATGCCAGGACCTAAAGATCCCACCACTTGGCCAATGGCGGGTTACCTTCATTGCCGTGAAACACACTGTGGGGAAGTTGTGGAAAGTCCCGCCCGCTATGTCTTTGGGATGATTTCCTCAGTCACAGGGACTACGCAATTCAGGAGAGCGCGGGTCAGGATTCTCCCTGATATGAACAAGAGGAAAATACTTCCATGGTTTCCACAATGTGATTCATCCCCCTTCTTGAAAACAGTGACAATTGTCACATTAGTGGAGTTGGGGGAGAGTTTTATTTCCACCTGAAGCCATAGGGTGAACGATTGGAATCGTAATGTGACCAAATGGCCCACCATATTTGAAGGCCCCAATTGGAACAGCATTGGGGGCCACAGACTTTGCTGCTTTTCATCTGTTTGATTGCTTGTTGCAGCTCTCCCCTCAGTGATGCTTCCTACATGGATCCCACCCCAGGAACTGGAGAGTATCAGTCGGCAATGTGGATTCACCAAAATTTATTTCATAGAATCCCTACAGTGCAGAAGGAGGCCATTCGGCCCATCGAGCCTGCACCGACCACAATCCCACCCAGGCCCAATCCCCACAACTCCATGCATTTACCCTGACACTAAGTGGCAATTTAGCATGGCCAATCAACCTAACCTGCACATCGTTGGACTGTCAGAGGAAACCGGAGCACCCGGAGGAAACCCACGCAGACACGAGGAGAATGTGCAAATTCCACACAGACAGTGACCCAAGCTGGGAATCAAACCCGGGTCCCTGGCAGGCAGTAGTGCTAACCACTGTGCCACTGTGCTGCCCCTATTTTTAAAATGAGACATTTTATTCTTTTTATTTTATTTATTTGTAAAATTACATTTTATTTATACTTCATGTTGGAAATATTCTTCCCAGCTTTGACAGCTGGTATTGCCATCCTTAGGAAGACAAACACCTGTGAGCGAATGGGGATTTTGTCCATTTGACCTCAGTCTATGGATGGCCCTGATATCTTCAAAAAAAGCTTAGCTCGGTCTCGATGATGGGAATATTGTTGGATCTCTCTGGCTCTCGCTTTCCACCACATGTCCTCTAGTCCAAAGATGTGCGGGTTAGGTTGATTGGTCCTGGTAAATTGGCCCTTAGTGTCAGTGGGATTAGCAGGATAAATGTGTAGGGTTGCAGGAATGGGGCCTGGGTGGGATTGCGGCTGGTGCAGGCTTGATGGGCCGAATGGCCTCCTTCTGTACTGGAGAGATTCTATGATTCTATTTTCTGGATTTGTCTTTGGGTGTCAGCTTTGAGCTGTTGGAATGCTGCCTTCAACAATTGTAAACTTGTGTTGTTCTGCCAAACAATGAACACTGCTTGATTTTTTTGTCATGATGTGGAGATGCCGGCGTTGGACTGGGGTAAACACAGTAAGAAGTTTAACAACACCAGGTTAAAGTCCAACAGGTTTATTTGGTAGCAAAAGCCACACAAGCTTTCGGAGCTCCAAGCCCCTTCTTCAGGTGAGTGGGAATTCTGTTCACAAACAGGGCATATAAAGACACAGACTCAATTTACATGAATAATGGTTGGAATGCGAATACTTACAGCTAATCAAGTCTTTAAGATACAAACAACATGAGTGGAGAGAGCATCAAGGCAGGCTAAAAAGATGTGTATTGTCTCCAGACAAGACAGCCAGTGAAACTCTGCAGGTCCAGGCAAGCTGTGGGGGTTACAAATAGTGTGACATGAACCCGATATCCCGGTTGAGGCCGTCCTCGTGTGTGCGGAACTTGGCTATCAGTTTCTGCTCAGCGACTCTGTGCCGTCGTGTGTTGTGAAGGCCGCCTTGGAGAACGCTTACCCGAATATCAGAGGCCGAATGCCCGTGACCGCTGAAGTGCTCCCCAACAGGAAGAGAACAGTCTTGCCTGGTGATTGTCGACCTGTGTTCATTCATCCGTTGTCGCAGCATCTGCATAGTTTCCCCAATGTACCATGCCTCGGGACATCCTTTCCTGCAGCGTATCAGGTAGCCAACGTTGGCTACCTGATATGCTGCAGGAAAGGATGTCCCGAGGCATGGTACATTGGGGAAACTATGCAGACGCTGCGACAACGGATGAATGTACACCGCTCGACAATCACCAGGCAAGACTGTTCTCTTCCTGTTGGGGAGCACTTCAGCGGTCACGGGCATTCGGCCTCTGATATTCGGGTAAGCGTTCTCCAAGGCGGCCTTCACAACACACGACGGCACAGAGTCGCTGAGCAGAAACTGATAGTCAAGTTCCGCACACACGAGGATGGCCTCAACCGGGATATCGGGTTCATGTCACACTATTTGTAACCCCCACAGCTTGCCTGGACCTGCAGAGTTTCACTGGCTGTCTTGTCTGGAGACAATACACATCTTTTTAGCCTGTCTTGATGCTCTCTCCACTCACGTTGTTTGTATCTTAAAGACTTGATTAGCTGTAAGTATTCGCATTCCAACCATTATTCATGTAAATTGAGTCTGTGTCTTTATATGCCCTGTTTGTGAACAGAATTCCCACTCACCTGAAGAAGGGGCTTGGAGCTCCGAAAACTTGTGTGGCTTTTGCTACCAAATAAACCTGTTGGACTTTAACCTGGTGTTGTTAAACTTCTTACTACGATTCTTTTGTTCCAGGAGGTCACATGCGTAGGTTAGGCCAGGGTGCGTTACACAAAGGAATGATGTGTGCCATTTAAACCTAAACATTTGACTTCAAATTTGTTAAAAATTGATCTCTGCATTATTTTAGCAAAGACAGTCAGCCATTTATTTGAAGTGAGCTGCTTAAATAGTGGAGTAGGAAGCATGGGAAAATCCTCAATCTTTTAGCTGATAATCAACAAGTATCATTGATTGGCCCAACAGGAAGTCAGAGGACCATTGAAGTTAATTCATGAAAGGTTGCTAAGTACAATGTCGGAGACTACACTGTTAGACTACGGCAGATTTTTCTCCCTCTCTGCTTCTGTTTCTCAGTGGCGGGAGGTGGAGTGCTGCTTGCCGGCAGTGGGATCTTATGGTCCCACCATTGTCAATGGGGTTTCCCATTGAATTCATCCTCCGCTGATGGGAAATCTGTGACTGGGATGCGCTGTCAGCAGAACCATAAGATCTCGCCAGCGTTCAAATTTCAGGGAACAACTGTGAGGTGGTGAGAAAACATTTGAAGACAGCCCAGCAGGGAATAAAGGCAGGGAGGCCCAGACTCATAGTTTTACAACAGGAGAGAGAATTCTCATGTTATTACCTGTGTCAGCTAGATTCTGTGGGCTGTATCACGTAGAAAGGAAATTACGTGAGATAAACTATGTACTTCAGACAGACACAAGTCACACAGAGTGTGTCATGTGAACATGTTAAAGAAATATTGGGTTAGAGATCTTGTTAGTAATGAAGCAGGAGGAAGACAAGGGGTGAGATTATGACATTGACTTCCCTGTAATACATTTGTGTTATGAGGAAATACTGGGGAAATTACACCAGTGATTAAGTCATCTCCCAGTTAAGAGCCAGAGCGAACTGACAGAGTTACTGCAATCCTATAAATGTATCTGCTGGATTGAACAAAGTTTAACGGGGTTAGTGATTCATGGTGTAGATGACGTCCAGTTTAGTTATCACAGGTTCAGGAGGAAATTGAGTATTTGCTCCAGAATGACATTATCAAAATGTGTTCTAGTGATTGAATCATCGTATAATGATAGAATCCTTACAGTGCAGAAGGAGGCCAGCTTACCCAGGCCCTCTCCCCACCCCAATCCTGTAACCCCACGCATTTAACCTGGCTAATATATCTAAACTACACATCTTGGAACTATAAGGGAGAATTTTACTATGACCAATCCAGCTAACCTGTACATCTTTGGAGTGTGGGAGAAAACCGGTGTACCGGACACAGGGAGAACGTGCAAGCTCCAAATAGACAGTGACCCAAGGGCGGAATTGAACCCGGGTCCCTGGCGCTGTGAGGCAACAGTGCTAACCACTGTGCCACCGTGCTGCCAGATCTTCCCCATCGTCATGGTGCCCAAGCTGGATGGAGCCCAGAGACTGTGCATAAACTACAGGCGGGTGAATGGCGTATCCACGCTTGGAAGACTGCATCGAAAGAGTTGGATGGTCGAAATTCATCACTAAAATAGACTTGCTGAAGGGCTATTGGCAAGTACCTTCGACTGGGAGAGCAAAGAATGCCCTTGATTTCCTGACGCCTCAAGGACTTTATCAACTCAATGTCATGCCGTTCAGGATGAAGAATGCCCCTGCAACTTTGCAAGAGCTCTCAGACAGAGTGATTCAAGGATTGAGTCACTGTGCCATATAAAATGATGACTTTGTGCTGTTGAGCCAGAGTTGGAAAGAGAATCTGCACCACCGAAAGGAATTCTTTAACTGCTTAGCCAATCTTGTGATAGCAAAAAGCGAATTTGTGTCTGGGAGACATTGTGGGACATGGTCAAATTATGCCATGAGATGCAAAAGCGCAGATCATTTGGGACTTCCCGAAGCCCACTACCAGAAAAGAGATGTTATGATTTTTGGGCTGAACGGATTCTACCGTAAGTTCGTGCCAAACTTCAACAGTGTAGTAGCATCACCCAGACAGCTCTGAAAGAAGAACAAGCCTTAACTGGGCGGAGGGCTGGCAAACGACATTCAACTATTTAAAGACCATGTTGACGGTAAACCCAGTGTTAGCAGCACCCAATGACGACAAGCAGTTTAAACTGGCGGTAGATGCTAGCAACATTGGGGTGGGAGCTATGTTCTTGCAAGAAGACGAACTTGGCCTTGAGAAGCCGGTGGAATATTTCTCAAGAAAATTAAACCACCACCAGCAAAAGTATTCGACCAGTGAGAAAGAAATGTTCAACTTGGACTGACGTTACAACATTATGGGTGGCACGGTAGTAGTTAGCACTGCTGCCTCACAGCTCCAGGGACCTGGGTTCGATTCCCGGTTTGGGTCGCTGTCTGTGTGGAGTTTGCACATTCTCCTCGTGTCTGCGTGGGTTTCCTCCGGGTGCTCCGGTTTCCTCCCACAGTCCAAAGATGTGCGGGTTAGGTTGATTGGTCATGCTATAAATTGCCCTTAGTGTCCTGAGATGTGTCGGTTAGAGGGATTAGTGGGTAAATATGTAGGGATATGGGGGTAGGGCCTGGGTGGAATTGTGTTCGGTGCAGACTCGATGGGCCAAATGGCCTCTCTCTGTGCTGTAGGGTTTCTATGATTTCAAGATTACCGTTGGCAGCAGCCCAGCAGAGATAGTCGCATATACGAAACACAGCCCTTTGAAATTTCTGGAAAAATTTTGAGATTGGATACCCAGTTATTCCGATTGAGTTTGCTATTACAACCATTCAACTTTAAAAATTTCCATGTGGCTGGGAGAAAAAGCATCATTTCAGATGCTTTATCGTGAGTACGACAGACTTCTGATTTGATTTGATTTGATTTATTGTCAGATGTATTGGGATACAGTGAAAAGCAATGTTCCTTGCACACTCTATGGACAAAGCATACTGTTCATAGAGTACATAGGGGAGAAGAAAACAAGAGGTGCAGAATGTAGTGTGACAGTCATAGCTGGGGTGTAAAAAAAGATCAACTTAATATCTGGTCAGTCCATTTGAAAGTCTGATGGCAGCAGGGAAGAAGCTGTTCTTGAGTCAGTTGGTACGTGACCTCAGACTTTTGTATCTTTTTCCTGATGGAAGAAGCTGGAAGAGGGTATGTCCGGGATGCGTGGCATCCTTGATTATGCCGGCTGCTTCTCCGAGGCAGTAGGAAGTGTAGATGGAATCAATGAATGGGAGGCTGGTTTGCGTGGGTGTAAATTCCCTGGGGCATCTTCTGTGTTAATGCAAGCTTTTAAATTTTGTAATGTTTACTGAGATAAAAATGGTAAGAAAAGGGTTGAGAAATGAAACATCTTTCAAATTAAGGCATTGCACTTTTAAAGAAGGGTGGAGGTGTGTCATGGATCTACCTCACAACAGCAGTAGCCAGCACTCAAAGGGGATAATGAGATGATGAGGTGCAACCCTCTCCAGTAACGAGGTTAGCGGACAGAATCAAGTGTAAATAGCTATCATCAGGAAACAGCTTACCTAGATGTCTAAGAGATCAATGAGATGCATCTGTATCCTCATTTACATTTCCGTGGTCCAATTCCACACCCCTCCCTCCCTCCCACCCCTATAGAATAAATCTCTGCTGATTCTCTTTGCTCTTAGCTCTGACGGAGGGCCATCTAGACTCGAAACGTTGGCTCTATTCTCTCCCCACAGATGCTGTCAGACCTGCTGAGATTTTCCAGCATTATCTAATTTAACATCTTAACAGCTGAGCAGGCACCTAAGAACTGGCGAGGTCAGTTTGACAGCTCAGAGTCTGAGAGACCATTTTAACATCTAAGGAGTCTTGGAGTCCAGATCGTTCAGGAATCTTCGCAAAGGCAGTTTAAACATCTTCGCTGGAGCGGGAAAAGGCATTTCCCAGACTTGATCATTTGATTCATATTGTGTGATAGCTATCAGATCAATTTGATTCAGATTTATTTCATTTGGATGTTGTTTGGAAATGGGAAAGTCTTAAGGAGTTCAGGATCACAGATATATATTTTGGAACAAGGGGTAATTTCTATATTAACAGTGTTTGTGTTTAGTAGTTTTATAGTCTGAGTCATGTGTATTTATCATTTCTGTAGCTTAATAAATAGTCTTTGGTAATTGTTACACGATGATTGGGCTGGTTATTCTCACTGGGGGTTTCACATGGCTTTTTACACCATTCCAAAATAAAACTACACACCACCACAAACAGATGTTTCAAGTTGGAAGATAACATCTGCATGGTTCCTGGCACCAAGTTCAGCCCAACATGCTGACAAACCTTGCCCTACTTAATGTACTTGCTTTAGGAGTGTTCCTTAATCCTTCACTGTTCCTGGGTCAACATCCTGTAAAGTCGACTGAACAATAATCTGGGAATACCTTCCTCAGTAAGAAGCCTCAACACCAGGTTAAAGTCCAACAAGTTTATTTGGTAGCAAAAGCCACTAGCTTTCGGAGCAGCGCTCCGAAAGCTAGTGGCTTTTGCTACCAAATAAACCTGTTGGACTTTAACCTGGTGTTGTGAGACTTCTTACTGGGTTTATCCCAGTCCAACGCCGGCATCTCCACATCATGAATACCTTCCCCACACAGAGTTCAGCCGTTCAAGGACAATCATTGTACATCATGAGCAAAGCGATGGACAATAAATGTTGGTCCTACCAGCAACACCAATACCCTGTGAATGGTATCTTTTCATAAATGACTCCAGCTGGCATATAATCTGGAGTAGCTTGCCCCTTGGAGAGGGGGGGGAGGGAGTGCTCCAGGGACCACATGACCAGCAAGGGCCCTATGGATTGCTCTGGCAGGAGGCCTGGCTAATGAGCAGGAGGTCGCAGACCATGGGACAAGGAGGGCAATTGGATCCCAGAAGTCTTGAAAAGCACGTGTGGGGTGGGATTTTTTAATCGCATGCGCCTCAGGATTGGAAATTCCCTTTTGCATTCAACAGACCTTTAAACGGTCTGCCAAATTTTCTATCCCACCTGCTATGATTCCTGTGGTGGGACAGGAAATTCCGCCCCCCCCACCCCGCCCCCCCCACCCCCCCCGCCCCCACCCACACCCCCCCGCCCCCACCCACCCCCCCCCGCCCCCGCCCGCGCCCCCCGCCCCCCCGCCCCCCCCTGCCCCCCCGCCCCCCCCCCTGCCCCCCCGCCCCCCCCGCCCCCCCCCACCCCCCACCCACCCCCGCCCCCCCCCCACCACCCCCCACCCCCCCCGCCCCCCCCCCCACCCCCCCGCCCCCCCCCCACCCCCCCCACCCCCCCCCCCACCCCCCCCCACCCCCCCCCCACCTCCCCCCACACCCCACCCCCCCCCCACCCCCACCCCCCCCCACCCCCCCCACCCCCCCCACCCCCCCCACCCCCCCCCACCCCCACCACACCCCCCCACACCCCCCCCACCACACCCCCCCAACCCCCCCCACCACACCCCCCCCACCACCCACCACCCCCCCCCACCACCCCCCCCCCACCACCCCCCCCACCACCACCCCCCCACCACCACCCCCCCACCACCCCCGTAGTCTTGTCTTACCTTGCTGTGCATGTAAATAAATACTCTGTTGGCAATAAAGCCATTATAGTTGAAGTTGCATCGAGTTCCCCTTGATCAATTACATAATTCCCGGGAATTCATTATTCCCTCTACAATTTCTAACGAGTCTCATAAAGAGACTGAGTGAGGCTGCTTCACAGAATGTTGTAAACTATAAAAGTCTCAGTCTATGACAGGTACATGCGACCTTCTGGATTTATATTGCTGAGGTTCTCTTTTCTGTTGGCCTTTTTATGGCTTCCAACCTTTCTCCACACCTTCACATCAAATGACAGGAAGCGCTTATTTTAAATGAAGGTGCACGTATACATGTTAGAATGGCTTTGAAGTACCAGAAAATAAAGTGTGTGGTCTGATCAGCTGACAGGAAGAGGTTTGAGGAACGGTGCATGCCCATTGCTAAAACCAGCAAGAAAAGCTTCTCATTTTCAGTCAAATGTAGGTTCTCCAGCCTGTTATTAAGGTTGTCAATAACATTTAGCAACAATACCCGGGCTGGTGATACTGCGAGTGGACAGCATTTGAGAGAAGTCTGGGATGAAAATACAAAGGAATCATGGACAGTAAAGACGAGAATCGTCTGAGAACATTTTCAAAGGTCACCGAGCTTCCATGGCAGCTTGATTTACAATTGTCAATGCTTTGAAAAAGCAACAACTCCCAGCAATGAATCTCTCATCCCCTACACTCAAAGATCACTCATTACCACATTTGGGGGCTAATCTAGCTTCCTCCCCTCCCTCAAGCAGCCAGTGGTCAGTCACACCCAGACTCTCCACCCCCCACCCCCTCCCACCCCACCCCACCCCCCCACCACCTCCCCCCCACCGACACCCCCACCCCCCCAACCCCCCCGTGCCCCACAACCCCCCCACACCCCCACCACCCCCCCACCCCCCACCCCACCCCACCCCCCCATACATGTCCCAGTGACTCTCTTACAGACAGTGGTCCCTCATGTCCCAATGACTCTCTCACAGACAGTGGTCTCTTGTGTCCTCAGTGACTCTCACACAATAGTCACCCATTCCCCAGTGACTCTCTCACAGACAGTGGTCACCCGTGTCCCAGTGACTCTCTCACACATAGTGGTCAATGTGCATATATTCTGTCCCTCAATATCTTGTCCAAAAGCTTCCCCATCACTGTCAGGCTCACTGGCCTATCATTTGCTGGATTATCCCTGCTTCCTTTCTTAAACAAGGGAACAACTTTGGCTATTCTCCAGTCCTCCGGAATCTTGCCTGTGGTCAAATAGGATGTGACCATATCTGTTAAGGCCCCGGCTATTTCTCCCTTTGCCTCCCCGCAGTAACCTGGGATAGATCCTTTCTGGCCCAGGGGACTTGTCGACCTTAAGATGTACAAGATGTTGAGAGGTATAGATCGGGTGGATTCTCAGAGGCTTTTTCCCAGGGCTGAAATGGCTGCTACAAGGGGACACAGGTTTAAGGTGCTGGGGAGTAGGTACAGAGGAGATGTCAGGGGTAAGTTTTTCACTCAGAGGGTGGTGGGTGAGTGGAATCGGCTGCCATCAATGGTGGTGGAGGCAAACTCGATAGGGTCTTTTAAGAGACTCCTGGATGAGTACATGGGACTTAATAGGATTGAGGGTTATAGGTAGGCCTATATATAGGCCTAGGTAGGTAGGGACATTACCGACGCAACTTGTGGGCCGAAGGGCCTGTTTGTGCTGTAATTTTTCTATGTTCTATGTTCTAATGCAAATTATGATACTCAACACTTCCTCCTTCGATATATTGACAATCTCTAGAACATTCACACACCCATCCCTGACCTCAACTTTCATCGCCTTGGTGAATACCGATACAAAGTAGTCATTAAGGATCTCACCTATTTTAGAATCCCTACAGTGCAGAAGGAGGCCATTCGGCCCATCGAGTCTGCACCGACCACAATCCCACCCAGGCCCGATCCCCATAATCCCATGCATTTACCCTAGCTAGTTCCCCTGACACTTACAGGTCAATTTAGCATGGCCAATCAACCTAACCCGCACATCTTTGGACTGTGGGAGGAAACCGGAGCACCCAGAGGAAACCTACGCAGGCATGGGGAGAATGTGCAAAGTCCACACAGACAGTGACCCAAGCCGGGAATCGAACCCGGGTTCCTGGTGCTGTGAGGCAGCAGTGCTAACCACTGTGCCCCCGTGCCGCCCCACACTTCCTGTGGGTCCATGCATAACCTCCCTCCATTGTCCTCGAGTGGGCCTATTCTTTCTCTTGCTACCCTCCTGCTCCTAATATATGCATAAAAAGTCTTGAAATGTCTTTGGCAAACAGGGTCAAGGAGAATCCCATGGCCCCTTTTAGCCCTCCAAATTCCACGTTTAATTTCTTTCCTACTTTCAATATACTCCTGAAGGGCTTTGTCAGTTTTTAGACGCCTAGGCCTATCGTATGCTTCTTTTTCCTCTGGCCTAAGTTTACAATTTCCCTTGTCATCCATGGTTCCCGAATCCTGCCATTTTTATCCTTCATTTTTGTGGGGCCATGCCTATCCTGCACTTCAATCAACCGGCCTTTATAAGCCTCCCACATGTCAGACGTGAATTTGCTCCCAAATAGCCAATCCATGTTCCCCAGTTCCTGTCTAATTCGGATGTATTTGGCCCGTGCCTAATTAAGCACCCTCACCCGAGGGCCACTCTTGTCCTTATCCACGACTCCACAAAATCTTATGGAATTATGGTCGCTGAGTCCAAAATGCTCCCCCACTGAAACATTGATCGCCTGGCCAGGCTCATTCTCTATACCAAGTCTAGTATGGCTCCCTCCCTGGTTGGATTATCAACATACTGCATCAAAAAGCCCTCCTGGACACACCAAACAAATAGCTCTCCATCCGAGCCCCTGGTTGTAAGGGATTCCCAGTCAATGTGGGAGAAAGTTACATCACGACTGCCTTACTTTTTTCACACCTTTTCAGTATCTGACTACACAGCTGCTTCTCTGTCTCCTGCGGGCTGTTGGGAGGTCTACACTAAACTCCCAACATGGTGATTTCACCCTTCTAATTCCTGAGCTCCATCCATAATACCTCACTACAAGATCCCTCCAATGTGTCCACCCTCAACACAGCTCTGATGTGCTCCCTAGTCAGCAATCCAACTCCCCCGTCCCCTTTTGTTTCCCCTTCTGTCCCGTCTAAAGAAAGGCTTCATTCTCCCCAACACCTAATTGGAGGAAATCTCTGCTGATCCAATAGACATTGTTGGATGAGAGGCTTGATATTTTCGCTGTGGAGTGGTGGAAACAGATGAAAACTCATGAAACAGGCTCCACTTGCTGGATTGAAAACTCAGTTGGAATATTACTGGTTGGGTGACCTGTACAATGTTGGCACAGTACAGACACATACCCTCTGTGCTCTCTGTGGATCCAACAGTGGCACAATCAACCAGCTGAATGGATCATTGGTACGGGATCGCCCTCTGCTGGAAAGTGATGGCATTAACCAGACAATCAATCTTCAAAACCATTATGAAAAGCCCTGTGGCTAATGTGACATTTTGACCAAGGACAGCCTGTTTGGAATGTTAGCCTTGAGGAGAACGACTCTGCTGGATCCATTTCGGGGAAAGCCAAAAATCTCCCGCCAGCGGTTGGGAGGTAGGTCAGGCTTGGCTTGGGATAAAAATTAGAAAAAACATCAAAGGGAATAGTTGGAGGGTGGATGTGATTAAAAGGCAAAAGGGATGCTGGTGAAAGGCAAAAAGGGAGTCATAATGGACCAAGTGTTTAAAAAAAAAGCTAGGTCCAGAGGAGGTGCAAATGGTTACAGCAGAAGTGCAGAACGGGTGGATAAAAATCTGGTAAAGGATAAAAACTCCAATGGCCCAGGTATATGTTGGAAAAAGATGCGGGTGCAGTATTTCGAGGCTAGTGTCCACACCAATGGAACCATGTAGTATAAATCTGAAAGATTTAGATGCACCAGACACACTTTATAGAATCATAGAATCTCCAGTGCAGAAGGAGGCCATTCGGCCCATCGAGCCTGCACCGACAACAATCCCATCCAGGTCCTATCCCTGTAACCCCACATATTTACCCTGCTAATACCCCTGGCGCCAAGGTGCAATTTAGCATGGCCAATCAACCGAACCCGCACATCTTTGGACTGTGGGGGGGAAACCGGAGCACCCGGAGGAAACCCACACACACAGAGAACATGTAAACTCCACAGAGACAGTGATCCGAGGCCAGAATTGAACCCAGGTCCCTGGCGCTGTGAGGCAGCAGTGCTAACCACTGTGCCATGTGAGTTGAAGGTGCTAGGCTTTATAAATAGAGGAATAGAGTACCAAGGCATGAAAGCGATTATAAACCCTTTTAAACATAGGTTCTGCCTCAGAATTAGCCTGGACTTTCACTGTGTCAGGATGATTTGAGACCCCTTTAGAAATAATTGCCGTTTCATGATTCCGGGGTTCCCAATCGCATTACCAAATTTTATGAATGGCTTTAAAATATCTGCCCCCTGCATACTGCCTTGGCCGATTCCATTGTGAAGAGAGGTATGTCTACTCCTCCCCAATTTTCTTGGAAACACGCCAGGTTTTAAGGGAGTCGTGAACCACAAGAAACAATCTTTTAAAAGGTAAGTTTAAAATGTGCACCTCCTCATACCAAGGTGTGTCCCCGTCACCCGTGGCCCCTCTTGCCAAGGTAAGATATCCAACTATGCCTAGGCCCCCTCCTGCCCATTCACCCACAATGCACTGTATGGAAGCAAGAAACTCCAAAAGGATGTGTAAAAAAAAATCCACATAATTAAAAATTATTTTTACTGCAGTCCAATAAAAATACCCATCAAGACCCTTTAAAGCTTCAATAGCAGAAAGTGCAAGCACTTGAAGCCTCTGTTTTGAATAAATGCACATTGTAAAATTGATAGCATAAATCAGAGAACCAAAACTGTCAATAATCAATAAAGCTCAGGTGTTTCAGTACTCGAATGGATTTCTGAGCTCTCAGCCAAGCACCCGGATCAACATGTATCGTTTACACAGACAAAAAGTTACAATTTTCTGGATAAAGGCTAGGTCCTGCTCCAAAATTCAATAGGATGCAATTGATACTAGTTGCAAACTGCACAGACTCCCAACCTAATAACCTTCTTCAATAGTTTTACAAATAAGGCATTGATTTCCTTCACTTCGAGTCCAAGAATTTTGTGAAATGAGCCTAAGAACCGAATGTGAATCCAATCCAGACTCCGGCGCTGGAAATCCCTCCCATCAATTCCAAAGATCCTCTGGAGAGAAGGTTGGGAATTGGTTCTGGATAGAAAGCAACAATGCAGGGCACTCCTTGGAACTCAGTATGAATTGCAATTAGATGACGAATAAAGCCCATGGACACTTATAGAATAAATGATGAGAGAAATAAACTAGTGCATGCGCTTGGCATTAAGGCACATTAGGGGTGATGAGGTGTAGGGAACTTTTAATTTGTATCAAATACATCAAATTCCAGATTGATGCTGGCAATGGCAATCAATAAGAGGAGAAAGGTCACATCCTCCACTTGACAACCAATGTGGAAATAATTCTTCCATCCCCAAAGGAAATTAAACTTCAGTTACGATGTGTATTTGTTGCGATGCTCCTTATTCCCAAGAAACCTGGTCTCATCTCCCAAATATTGGGCCAGTTGCTGGTGCCGAGTACAGAATACTGGATGAAAGAACTTGCAACTGAGTAAAAGGGAGCTCTTCAACTGATTATACTGCAGCCCTGGATAGACGGCACGGTAGCACAGTGGTTAGCCTCACTGAACCAGGAATCCGGGTTCGGTTTCCGGCTTGGGTCACCGTCTGTGCGGAGTCTGCACATTCTCCCCATATCTGCGTGGGTTTCCTCCGGGTGCTCCGGTTTCCTCCCACAGTCTGAGAGACATGCTGGTTAGGTGCATTGCCCCGAATAGGCACCCAACTGTGGCGACGAGGGGAATTTCACAATAACTTCATTGCAGTGTTAATGTAAGTCTTACTTGTGATTAATAAATAAACTTTAAAGTGCGCAACAAACATTAAATCAATAAAAACCAGTCAGTATTTAGCATACTTGGACTGCTGACCTCTTCTGGACATGCCTACAACGTCCAGAGGAGCTGATCTGGTCAAAGTGACCATAAGGGTTCATATGGAATACCCTTGTGAATGGCCCATATTATAATGCCAATTACTACCACAAATATACAGCTAACTAATTGGGTGGCACAGTGGTACAGTGGTTAGCACTGCTGTCTCACAGCGCCAGGGACCCGGGTTCGATTCCCAGCTTGGGCCACCGTACGGAGCTTGCATGTTCTCCCTGTGTGTGGGTTTCCTCTGGTGCTCCAGTTTCCTCCCAAACTCCAAAGATTCTCCCTCACGCTGGAATTTTACCGTCCCACCCGCCACGGGAATCGGAGCGGGTGAGGGGCGGACGATGGAAAGGTCCATTGAACTCCGGCGGGATTTTACGGTTTTGGGACGAGTGAGGCCGTAAAATCCCCGCCCAACATGTAGCCGAACATGCGCCGGGGTGTGGCGACTAGGGGACTTCATTGCAGTGTTAATGTAAGCCTACTTGTGACACAAATAAACCTAAATGTGTTGTCCTCTAGGTGGCTTCAGTTATACTGTGATATGCTCCATGAAGAACAGTAGCAATCAGATCTGAAAAATGATTTGATGTAATGCAAAATTACAAGCCTGATGAGTAACGTTACAGTAAGACAGGAAGCAAAGCATTGCCCTCTATTAATCAATAATCCAAGCTCATTAATAGGCTGACAGTATCAATAAATTAGGTGGTAGCTATTGGCAGCAAACTTGACCTGGAATCGATGAGTATGAGTGATTCTCATTCTAGTTAAGAATTGCAAGTACCTTTCCGTAAAATTTAAAACTGGGAAACAGAATTAAAATTCACAATGTAACCCACTGAACTGATTAATATATCACAATCTACCAGATAGAAACCTTGATTGGACCGCTTCTGCATCAAACTATTATATATCATAAGGTTCATGTCCAAACCATGTTTCCGCCCAAGCTATCCATTACCCTTTCAGTGGTGTGGCCAAACCTTGTCTTTTACGATGCTTCGCAAACTTAAGCAGGAAATAGTTTGTTTTAATCAGAAGTAATTTGTGACACTTCCTTAAACACACAATGAGGTAGGAAAGCTCATTCTTGTACAACGCACAAAGTTTAACCAATGGTTACCTTGCAACCCATGGTTTGATTCTGAAAACTATCGCATTGCAATGTCAACCTGCACCTCAAAAGACAGGTTATTACTTGAATGGATGTAAATTGAGAGAGCTGGATACTCAGTGAGACCTTGGTGCCCTCGTGTATCAGTCGCTGAAAGTAAGTGCGCAGGTACAGCAGGCAGTAAGAAAGGCAAATGCAGCGTCTTACTGCCTCCTGTACCTGCGCATAATGCAGCTTTATGGAATATGAAGGCAAATGTAGCTTCATAGAATCTTAGTTAGGCCGCACTTGGAATATAGTGTTCAATTCTGGTCGCCACACTACCAGAAGGATGTGGAGGCTTTGGAGAGGGTACAGAAAAGATTTACCAGGATGTTGCCTGGCATGGGGGGCATTAGCTATAAGGAGAGTTTGGAGAAACTTAGTTTGTCCTCACTGGAGCGACGGAGGTTGAGGGGAGCCTGACAGAAGTGTACAAGATTATGAGAGGCATGGACAGAGTGGATAGTCAGAAGCTTTTTCCCAGGGTGGAAGAGTCAATTACTAGGGGGCACAGGTTTAAGGAGTGAGGGGCAAGGTTTAAAGGAGATGTACGAGGCAGATTTTTTGCACAGTGAGTAATGGGTACCTGGAACTTGTTGCCGGGGGAGGTCGTGGAAGCAGATACAGTAGTGACTTTTAAGGGGCGTCTTGACAAGTACATGAATAGGATGGGAATAGAGGGATATGGTTCCCGGTAGGGTAGGGGGTTTTAGTTAAGTCGGGCAGCATGGTCAGTGCAGGCTTGGAAGGCCGAAGGGTCTATTCCTGTGCTGTAATGTTCTTTATTCTTTGTATGTTGGCCTTCATAGCGAGAGGATTTGAATTTAGGGGTAGGGATGTTTTGCTGCAATTGTATTCGGTGTTGGTGAGGCCACACCCGGAGTATTGTGTGCAGTTTTGGTGTCCTTATCTGAGGAAGGATATCCTTGCTATAGAGGGAGTGCAGCGAAGGTTTACCAGGCTGATTGCTGGGATGTCAGGTCCGTCAAATGAAGCGAGACTAAGTCGGTTAGGATTATATTCAAAGAAGTTTAGAAGAGTGAGAGGGGATCTCATAGACACTTATAAAATTCTAACAGGGTTAGACAAGGTAGATTCAGAAAGCATGTTCCCAATGGTGGAGAGGTCCAGAACTTGGGGTCATAGTTTCAGGATAAGGGGTAAACCTTTCAGAATTGAGGTGAGGAGAAATTTCTTCAGCCAGAGAGTGGTGAATGTGTGGAATTCACTACCATAGAAAGTACTTGAGGCCAAAACGTTGTCTGATTTTGAGAAGATATTAGATATAGCTCTTGAGGCTAAAGGGATCAGGGGATATGGGAGGTAGGGGGGAAATCAGGATATTGAATTCAATGATCAGCCATGATCAAAATGAATGGTGGAGTAGGCTCGAAGGGCCGAATGGCCTACTCCTGCTTCTAGTTTCTACATTTCTAAAACGTAATACAATTAGATTATCTTTGCATGAAGTGTATCAATGTTCTCTATCAAAACTGGAACGAATGTGCCTTAATGCAGGTTCAGGTGAAGAAAACCCATTGAATCTTCTGAATTTCCTTGTTCCAAACAACCTTTGCAATGAATACTAAATAAAAACAAAGCCTACATTGATCAAGCTATATTGGCCAACAGCATGGTGGGTATATGTTGCTCTACAGAGTCACCTTGTGCCTGGACTCTGCAATTGCACTGTGACAGTTAACACAATGAGGGTGATTCTGAGCTGGCACTTTCCGTCTGCAGAAACAGAGGCGCATGCTCAAAATCTGGAGGTTTCTGCAATTCCTGCCGGCGAGTTTCCAATCTTACCGGCCCCTTACTGGTAGAGTGGTGTGAGAAAGCTCATTTTAATATATTAGCATGACATTAGTGAGCACTCTCTCCACACTTCCCCCTTGACCTGATACTGAGTGGGTACCAGCATGGTGGCATGCTGGCGCCATTTACAGTGGTTCTCCATGCCAACCAGAGCCTGATGGGGAATGGGCGGAGGGGGGTGTAATTCATTCAGATTTGACTGTAGCCCAGGAGCGGATGAACGAGCAGCAGATGCAGGCGATGGGCGATATGGGGGTGGAATGCCGACTCCGACTGTGGAGGTGGGGAGGAGGGGTGTGAGCGGGGTTAGGGTTGGGTGGGGTGGAGGGAGAGTGGTGGTGGTGGTGGGTGGGGGTAGGGGCGAGACGGTGGCGTAGGAGGTAGAGGGATGCCGACTTGGATTGCTGAGACCTCCATGGTGGGCTGTGGGGTATGCGTTTTCAGGTTCTGATCGGAACGCCCTTTAAAGATGGCACCCTGATCTCAGTGTAGCCGGCTATGCCGGCGTGTTGAGCCCCCACCCTCAACCCGTCCACCACCCAACCCCCCCACCCATATGATGGCGTGAAACGCATCCCCTTCATTCTTTTCCGCAATTTCTCTGGAGAGAAACACGCCAGAAACAACACGCTGCCATTTTTTGGTAAGATTCCCCCCAACAGAACGGAATAGGAAATGTTCAGTTTTCAAACATCAATACAAAATTTGAACCAAAATGCGACACAAAGTAATAAAGGATATGATGGAAAGCGTGTGCGGGTGCACAAGATTTTCAACAATATATAGAGCTATTAACATTGATATTCCAACATGCCGCAGTATTTTCAGTGTAAGATAATGAGGGTGTACATTGGATCACCAATGAGCATGTTTCCCTAATCTCAGAGACAACACAGGCCTTTCTATATTAGTCAGGCACAGTAGGTTTTAACAATCACATTAGAAGGTTTAACACATGTTTTGCGTCATGTCTAAAGGGTACATTATATAAATTCATTTTATAATGCACAGATATTAATGAGGGAGTCAGGCATACAATTGACTAAAATTGTGAACTTTGGCCTTTCCTTTAACCTTGGTGGCACGGTGGCACAGTGGCTAACACTGCTGCCTCACAGCGCCAGGGACCCGGGTTCGATTCCCAGCGTGACTGACTGTCTGTGCGGAGTCTGCACTTTCTCCCCGTGTCTGCGTGGGTTTCCTCCGGGCACCCCGGTTTCCTCCCACAGTCCGAAAGACGTGCTGGTTGGGTGCATTGGCCATGCCAAATTCTCCCTCAGTCTACCGGAACAGGCGTCGGAGTGTGGCAACTAGGGGATTTTCACAATAATGGTGACTGTACCAGAACCTTACTGGCTATCAGGTGTTGTAATATTTACAATTTCTGAAAGAGTCGAGAATAAAATAGTGACAATTTTTACATGTTGAAAACATGATTTCTTAACTAACACATCAAAAACGCTTCATTGTGAAATACTACTTCAACTCAACTTATCATTTACACAGTTTAAAGTTAATGTCACAAGTAAGCTTACATTAACACTGCAATGAAGTTATTGTGAAAATCCCCTAGTCGCCACACTCCGGCGCCTGTTCGGGTACACTGAGGGAGAATTTGGCATGGCCAATGCACCTAACCAGCACGTCTTTTGGACTGTGGGAGGAAACCGGGGCACCCGGAGGAAACCCACGCAGACACGGGGAGAATATGCAGACTCCACAGACAGACAGTCAGTCACACTGGGAATCGAACCCAGGTCCCTGGCGCTGTGAGGCAGCAGTGCTAACCACTGTGCCACCGTGCCGCCAAGGTTAAAGGAAAGGTCAAAGTTCACCATTTTAGTCAAATGAGTTTTAATAAATGATTGGTTCAACTAAGAAAAAAAACACAGCTTTCATTATTGGAAATGCGTCGCAGTTCAAAATGAAAGATTACAAGATGTAATTCAAAATTTTTCTGGGGGTGGGGGTTGGTGGAGGACACACAGGTGGTGGAGGCTTACATGAACAGTGCTTCAATGCAAGAGAACTGGAATCAAACAATGGAGGAGTGATACTGGGAGGTTGCATCATGTAGATGGCACCAACATTCAGAGAAAGGATAGAATCCCAATAACCATACAAGTTCTCTACACCAACCAGGTTCTCTGAGATGAGGGATAAAGAAACGTCAATAAAAACACAAAACGCTGGGCAAACACGATGCTGTCAGACCTGCTGAGGACAGAAACTGAGTTAAGGGTGGAATTCTCCCATCCCGTCTGCCACGGGAATCGAAGTGGGCGGGACAAGGACCATGCAAAGGTCCATTGACCTCAGGTGGGATTTTCTGGCCTTGGGACGAGTGAGGCCGGAAATTCCTGCCGAAGATTTCAGACCCAAATGATCCTTCTACAGGCAAAATGTTAACTCTGTTTTTCTCTTTCCACAGACACTGCCAATTCTGCTGAGTTTACCCAGCGTTTTCTGTTTTTATTTCAGATTTCCAGCATCCACAGTATCTGTTTTACAGAAAGAGAAGTTAACTGACTTACTTCAGTTTTGAAGTGTTGCCTGTGGCTGATCTTTTCCCTGAAGTACCCGGCCATGTACTGCACATACCAAGACTCCAGCTTATCTGAAACACTGCTGGTGTCTATGGTGGAAGGTTCAAAGCTCAAACTCTAATTGCTCAGATAGATAGGCTGTGTACCACTTAATGCTCGTTCTGGTGTAGGATGTGACAGAGAGCGTAACCAGGCCACAAGATTTACCACCGCACATCGTTGAGGTGCTGACGATAACATCACTGTGAAAGTTTCAGCACTTTCTTTGAGTTTAAAGTTTATTTATTATCACAAGTAGGCTTACATTAACATTGCAATGAAGTTACAGTGAAAATCCCCTAATCGCCACACTGTTGGGTACACTGGGGGAGAATTTAGCATGGCCAACGCACCTAACCAGCACGTCGTTCAAAATATGGGAGGAAACCAGAGCACCCGGAGGAAACCCACGCAGACATGGGGAGAATGTGCAGACTCCGCACAGACAGTGAACCAAGCTGGGAATCTAAACCGGGTCCCTAGCTCTGAGGCAGCAATGCTAACCACTGTGCCACCCATATCTGGGGTAAAGTAGGAAGATTCTTGCAAACATTCACTGTCCTTGGGCAATATTGTAATTGAACCTCTTATTCTCACATGGCTGAAACGTACTCTATAGCGTCTATCGCCCAGAGAACGGGAGCTTAGAATGCCTGCTAAAGGCAACCATCAACAAGGGAGCATTGGGTATTACTCCCTCTTGCTAGCTCAGTCTCCACACACTGCCTCTCAACTCACCCTGGCTGAGATTAGGAATAAATTTTATTGGAACTCAAATCTGATTCGATCCACCCAATAAAAAGACTCAGACAAAAAAAATAAAATTCCCTTTTGTAAATGGCAAATCCTATCCTTCGGACCATTTCAGGAAGCGATTTCTGTCCTCCGTGACATTCAGCTACACGTAAAGTTAGATCATTATGTGATCCTGCTTAACAATTCTTTACAATGTTTTTGTTAACTGCTAGAAGTGTGACTCCAAATGTTTAATCAAACTGCTTTCTCCTGCAAATCACAACAGTGGGTCAGTTGCCCCAAGAAACAGACAAATGAGAAGGTTAGAATATACAGTGCAGAAGGAGGCCATTTGGTCCATGGAGTCAGCACTGACAACAATCCCACCCAGGTCCTATCTCCATAACCCCACGTATTTACCCTCCTAATCCCCCTGACACAGAGGAGCAATTTATCATGGCCAATCAACTTAACCCGCACATCTTTGGACTGAGAAGGGAAACCAGAGCACCCGGAGGAAACCCGTGCAGACACAGGGAGAACGTGCAAACTCCACACGGTGACCCAAGGCCGGAATTGAACCTGGGACCCTGGCACTCTGAGGCAGCAGTGCTAACCACTGTGCTACCATGCCGCCATTAGTCAAAGTCAAAGTCTAGAAAATAACAGAACCCTTTGGTTACTCTAAATGGGCTCGGTGTTGGAGATTAGAGGTCCCTTTATAGTCCATCTTCATTACAATGACTATCCATTCAGAAAGAATCAAGAACTCCAAACCCAGAGAAATGCGACCTTCAACACTGGGAGAATTTTTCTCAGAGAATGGCTTACTCTATGGTGCATGGCTGCAGAATAGTCAATATTGATCAGTGTCTTTCCGATGATTATTCTGGAGTCTCATTTCCAATGGCAATTCCAAATAGTAGAATTCAGCTTCTGGTCTCCATTATCTAAGATCAATGTCCCTCACCAGATTTGCTCAATGTCTCTATTTCCATTGTCATATTGAGGGCTGGGCTCCAGGGGATAAACGTACGGATTGCTTGTTAGCTAACATTTCTAACTGCGTTGGATTACATCCAGTGAATAGACAGTCAGGGTGGCTGAACAAGTCTGCTCCCCCAGTGGATTCATCGCCTTGCATGTATAAAGCCCAGAGTCCGTTTGCGTGAGATCTGTAATAATTAGCGAGCAGCTCCCGTCCTCTTGATAGTTGATCTGGAAGCGCGATGACTCGGTGAGCGGATCCTCATTTTTATACCAAATCACTTCAGGGTCAGGGTAACCTGAAACAGGGCAGAAAAAGGCAAGGAATGACAAGAGCCTCCAAAGGAACCCTCTATAAGACTATAAGGTATAGGAGCAGAATTAGGCCATTCAGCCCGTCGAGTCTGCTCCGCTATTCAATCATGGCTCATTAAGTTTCTCAACCCCATTCTGCCACCTTTTCCCCATAACCTTTGATCACCTTACCAATCAAGAACCTATCTATCGCTGTCTTGAAGACACTCAATGGTCTGGCCTTCACAGCCTTCTGTGGCAATGAATTCCACAGATTCACCACCCTCTGGCTGAAGAAATTCCTCTTCATCTCAGTTCTACGTGGTCGTCCGTTTATTCTGAGGCTGTGCCCCCGGATCCTAGTCTGCGTTCCTGAGGAAAGTGCAAGATAAGGGGAGGCAATGGCCTCGTAGTATTATCGCTGGACTATTAATCTAGAAACTCAGCTAATGTTCTGGGGGTCTGAGTCCAAATCCCACCAGGGCAGATGGTGGAATTTGAATTCAATAAAACAAAATCTAATGACCATGAAATCATTGTTGATTGTCGGAAAAACCCATCTGGTTCACTAATGCACTTTAGGGAAGGAAATCTGCCGTCCTTACCCGGTCTGGCCTACATGTGACTCCAGAGCCACAGCAATGTGGTTGACTCTCAACTGCCCTCTGAAATGGCCTCGCAAGCCATTCGACTGTATCCAGGGATGGACAACAAATGCTGGCCAGCCAGCGATGTTCCATGTCCCATGAATGAATTAAGGTTGGCTAACACTCCCAGCAGTGCTCACCTTCAACGTGACACTGTAGACAGGATGCACTACCTTCCACCTCCTCCAAATCCTCCAAAGCTTTGCTGAAAAATGGCTTCCTCTGAATTTGCTCATCCAAGGAAGAGAGAACCTCCTGGTGCTCATCCTGACTCAGAACTGGAAAAGGATAAGAAAGTAGAACATGATAGTTAACATCCACTGTGCAGCCACTGAGAAGAACCACAATGGACGCCTGTCTGCAGCTGACTGAGGGGTGCAAACACTTCCTTGCCACAAATTCCATGGTTGTCACTTAGTGTCACATAAAATAAATTCCAGCTCGGAGCCTTTTCCCTGCGGGTGGGGATGATTGGTGAGTGATTGGGAGCTGGAACTCTGGCCACTTCCTACCCCATGGGCATGAAAATCAAACGGTGGCTCCCTCACAGGCTTAGTGTGGTCCAGAGCAGGAATCACTCATTGCTATATGTCTCAGCTACCCAGCTGAGTTGCTGGCAGGAATTTTCCTCTTGTCCTTGTTATTGCCCAGGGGTAGATGGTAGCATTGTGACAATGTCACTGGACTAGTAGCACAGAGACGCAGGCTAATGCTCTGGGGACATGGGTTCAAATCTCACCATGGCAGCTGGTGGAATTTAAATTCAATTCATAACATTTGGAATTGAAAGCTAGTCTCAGTAATAGCAAATAGCAAATCAACATTGATTGCTGCAAAAAAGCCATTTGGTTCATTAATGTCCTGCATGGACGAAAATCCGCTATCCTTAGCTGGTCTGGCCCACATCCTCAGATAGTCTGGCCAGATCCACAGAAATTTGTGGTCGACCCTTCAATGCCCTGCAAAATGTCCCAGTAAGTCATTTAGTTCAAGGACAAATTAGGATTTTGTCAGCGATGCCCACATCCCAAAGAATATTTAAAAATTTAAGAGAAAGACTTTAGCAACAAGGAAGATAGTTGAAGAGCAAACAAAGTAGATTTTTTTTTATTCATTCAAGGCAAAGCCAACATTGCCCATCTCCAATTGCCCTTGAAAAGGTGGTGGTGAGCTGCCTTCTTGAACCGCTGCAGTCCATGTGACGTAGGTACACCCACAGTGCTATTTAAGGAGGGATTCCAGGATTTTGACCCAATGGCAGTGAAGGAATGGTGATATATTTCCAAAACAGGATGGTGAGTAGCTTGGAGGGGAAACTCCGGGTAGTGGCTGATGCGCGTTATCACACACGAGGCTTGAGATGCTCAAGGAAATAAAGGCTTTTATTTACTATTACAACGAAGCTACCATGTATAGTACACGATCCCAGACTGAGGGGTCCCAGACAGAGCAGTGACCTTTATACCTCTCCCAGGAGGCGGAGCCCGACTGGGATGTACCATAATAACTATAATACAGGTGTAACAGCCCAACCTTAACCCCAACAGCAACAAGTAGAACAACCCATCCCTAACCCCAACAGCAACATATATACATACTCATAGTACTGGCCAGACCCTGGCTCAGTACTACCTAGTGGGAACCAACGATGGTTCACCACAGTGGCATTCCCAGATATCCGCTGCCCTTCTAGATGGTAGTGGTCATGGATTTGGAAAGTACTGCCTAAGGAACCTTGGTGAGTTCCTGCAGTGCATTTTGTAGCTGGTACACACTACTGTCACTGTGTGGGGGTGGAGGGAGTGAATGTTTGTGGATGGGGTGCCAATCAAGTGGGCTGCTTTGCCCTGGGGATGGCGTCAGGTTTCTTGAGATATTAGATCACATCAAAATTATAGACCAGAAAAGGAAAAGTAAGGTAGAGGATTGTTTTGGGCCATTAAAATGCCAGGAACCTTTAACTCTTTGATGAATGGAAAACCCAGTGTGTGAGATAACTATTAAAAGACTTCTAAAGAACAACAATGAACAGACAGAACAGGGGAATGGACACGTCAACAAAAGATAAATAGGACAGAGCCAGTTTTATTAAAAACTGCTTAAAATTGAGAATGAGTGTTGCTATTGGGAGGAGAGGGGATGTGAAAGACAAAAGGCAGTGTTACTTTGGCAGAAACCAATGACCTCCCCACATTATAACAGTCTGAACAATCCACACTCAAAACCATGTCGGCTGCGAATACTCCAGAGGAAATTACTGAACACTTTAGTTGATTGCTGAATAATAATCTTAGTACCAGTTTCTATGGATGTCAGCTCCACTCAAGGTTATAGCTAGTATTAGGGTTATTTTCCAAAACATGGGTAAACAATTCAACTGAAGTGAAGGCTGAGTGAAGGATCTGTCAATTTTCACCATTTATCCGGACTGATCAGTTATTAGTATCCTTTTATTGCGAAGAAATGTTTTCGCAAGAGGGCCACTGGGCCAACACATGCTTCAGGAGAAGGTGGCACAGTGGTTAGCACTACTGCCTCACAGCGCCAGGGACCCAGGTTCGATTCCCGGTTTGTCTGTGCGGAGTCTGCACGTTCTCCCAGTGTCTGCGTGGGTTTCCTCCGGGTGCTCCGGTTTCCTCCCGCAGTCCAAAGATGGGCTGGTTAGGTGGATTGGCTGTGCGAAATTACCCTTTGGTGTCCAAAGATGTGTAGGTTAGGTGAATTGGCCATGGTAAATGTCTGGGGTGATGGGGATAGGGTGGGGAAAGGGCCTGGGTAAGATGCTCTGTCGGAGAGTTGGTGTAGTCTCAATGCGCCGAATGCACTATAGTGATTCCATGATTCGATGACAAGTAGCTATTGATCTAGACGATGACTTAAAGGGACTTGTATTCATATTGGAATATAAATGGAGAGGGAAAAGTAAGGGAATCAGAGCAGATGGCTCCACCAAGGCAGCAGCTCCACAGTTACACTGGACTGAATAGCGGTCCTTTCTATGAATGGCTTACCATTTTTATCCTGAGATGTGGGTGCAGATTCTGCATTGTCCGCTTTGTTCAATGGCAAGGCTAGTCTCTTGACTGCGAGAAGCGCCTTCCCCGCTTTCTAAAATGAAAAGAAGGGAAGAAATATCCATTTAAAACTTGTAAATCAATGCCCAATCACTGCAGTGGGGGCGGGGGACACGACTGAGACAAAATCAAATCAAAGAGCACAGGGTGTGGCCATTCAGCCCATCACATTTGGGTGGGTTTTCTGAAAGAGCTACCAATTACTTTCTCAGTGTTAGGGGCAGCATTGATTTAATAACATTTAAACTCAGGAGGCATCCTATGCCAGAGTTGATTTTATTCAAGCAAAGGGCTGGATTTAAATTTGATTGAAATTTTGGAGTTTCAGGAGTGCCTGCTGTAGGTGAGACTTTTAAATTACTTTTCAACATGAGCCAGGGATGCCCAGTCGATGCTGGTAATGTGCTTGCTGCTGCACTGAAATCGGGTGGTTCAAAGTGTTTCGAGGATGCTGAGTATTATTTAAATTGAATTTACACAGGGTTTGTTTTGTACCGAGTGACTTATTTTATCTTGCAAGCTATTTCAGCTAGAAAGGCACGATGCTGCACATACATGGTATGATATTTAAAAACATAGAAACTAGAAGCAGAAGTAGGCCATTCGGCCCTTCGAGCCTCCTCCACCATTCATTTCGATCATGGCTGATCATCGAATTCAACATTCTGATCCCCCTCCCCTTTCCCCCCTCCATATCCCTTTAGTCCCAAGGGCTATATCTAATTTCTTCTTGAAATCTACTTGTACACTGTATCTTCTGGGTGAGAAGAAACCTAACTCCAGCTTTAACGTGGATTCCTCTAGGAATCCATAATTCACATTAAAATGGTTCACTTAGACTTGCAAGTTCCAGGAATGCAACCACAACGTAAAACGCATCGTACAGCATAGAAACAAGCCCTCTGGCATAACAGCTCCATGCTACGTGGGGAGATGGTGGCATAGTGGTAATGTTACTGGGCTAGTAGTCCAGAGGCTCAGGCTAATGCTTCTGGGGAATGGGCTCAAATCCCACCATGGCAGCTGGTGGAATTTAAATGCAGTTAACGATTTTGGAATTGAAAGCTTGTCTCAATGATGGCGACCATGAAACTATCAATTGTTGTGAAAACCCACCTGGTTCACTAATGTCCTTTAGGGAAGGAAATCTGCCGTCGTTACCTGCTCGGGCCTACATGTGACTCCAGAAAAACAGCAATATGGCTGACTCTTAACTGCCTCCTTTACTCTACAATGGCCTAGCAAGCTACCCAGTTCAAGACCAGCTGGTGATGGGCAACACATGCCAACCTTTCCAGCAATGCCCACATCCCATGAAAGAATAGATGCAGCTGTGCTCATCCTCCTGGGTAACTCTGCCTCAAATACTCCTCGTGGTAACGAGTTCCACATTTGCATCATTCTCTCAGCACCAAGATTCCTATTATTTATTGGTGACCATCGTATACTCAACTTCCCAACAATCTCACAAGTGCAAACTTCCGGCCAGATTTTAACTCACTCAAAACTGACTCACTTAAACAAAGATCGGACCTATCTGTGTCTATCAAATCTCTTCACAATTTTGAAGACTTCCATCCGATCACCTCAGTCTTCTTTCTAGAGAAACACGCCTCACGGTATTCAGTTTCACATGACAGCTATGGTTCTAGACACATCCTCATCTAGAACTGTGCAAAGTCAATGGTGTATATTCAATATTCTTGACAAAATACAGCAAAACATGAAACACGACTGCGGCAATTAATTTCATATTTAAGATGAACTGGGCCTTGTATCAGTTCAAGGAGCGACCAGCTGGCCAGCACGGCACAATACACCAGCTACAGAGCCGTCACAGGAAGCCTTCTCGCAGCACACTTCTCCCACCTACCCCTGTCCCCGCCTCCACTTCCTCAGCTGTCCCTCAGGTCAAAGCAACCACCAGAAGGATGCATCAAAGCATCTCCCCCCGTCAGGAAGAAGATACAAAAGTCTGAGGTCACGTACCAACCGACTCAAGAACAGCTTCTTCCCTGCTGCTGTCAGACTTTTGAATGGATCTACCTCGCACTAAGTTGATCTTTCTCGACACCTAGCTACGACTGTAACATTGTATTCTGCATTCTCTCCTTTCCTTCTCTGTGAATGGTATGCTTTGTCTGTAAAGCACGCAAGAAACAACACTGTATACTAATATATGTGACAATAATAAATCAAATCAAATCAAATCCTTCTCCGACCTCACCGCATTCCAGGGAATGCCTTGTTATTTGGGGGCACATCATACTCTGTGAGTAGAAGGGAAGCACTTTTTAATTTAGTGGTCAGGTTCTTACCCTCCATTTCTGCTTCGCTAGGAAACGTCTCATTCTCTCCTTCGACAGTGTCTTGGCACCTCCTTGCTCTGTGCTCTGTAGCCACGGATGTTTGAGGCAGCCGCTGCAGGTTAATCGTTTCCTAAATGCAGAATGAGATAATAAAGACACGCATTTCTTTAACCATAACTGTCAGGGTAGGGCACAACCTTAGATAGAATCATAGAATCCTACAGTGCAGGAGGAGGCCATTCAGCCCATCGAGTCTGCACCGACCACAATCCCACCCAGCCCCTATCCCCATAAGTCCCACAGTCCAAAGATGTGTCTCCCACAGTCCAAAGATGTGCAGGTTAGGTTGATTGGTTAAGCTAAAATTGCCCCTTAGTGTCAGGAAGATTAGCAGGGCAAATAGGTGAGGTTACAGGGATTGGGCCTGGGTGGGATCATTGTCAGTGCAGGCTCGATGGGCCAAATGGCCCCCTCCTGCTCTGTAGGGATTCTATGATTCTTAAATCATCATATTTTTGGGCGGCACGGTAGCACAGTGGTTAGCACTGCTGCTTCACAGCTTCAGGGACCTGGGTTCGATTCCCGGCTTGGGTCACTGTCTGTGTGGAGTTTGCACATTCTCCTTGTGTCTGCGTGGGTTTCCTCCGGGTGCTCCGGTTTCCTCCCACAGTCCAAAGATGTGCGGGTTAGGTTAATTGGCCATGCTAAATTGCCCCTTAGTGTCCCGGGATGCGTAGATTAGAGGGATTAGCAGGTAAATATGTAGGGATATGGGGGTAGGGCCTGGGTGGGATCGTGGTCGGTGCAGACTCGATGGGCCGAGTGGCCTCTTTCTGCACTGTAGGGTTTCTATGATTTCTATGATAACCCCGTACACTTAACCTAGCTAATCCCCTTGACACTAAGGGGCAATTTAGCATGGCCAATCCACCTAACCCACACATCTTTGGACCTTCAGCCATTACAAAGCACTCTCTCCCCACCCAGAGTGTAACGTACCCAAGTTTTCTGACTAAATGGAATGAGAAGGAACAGTAAAGCCATGAGCACAATGCAAGGAAGGAAAGAAGAGTTAAGTTAGTGGGCAAGAATGTAGAAGCTGGAATACAATGTGCGGAATTGTAAAGTTTCCCAATTTGGTAGGAAAGTGGAATATTTTGTACATGGCGAGAGACTGGAAACATGAATCATATCACGTTAACACGCATAGACAGCAACCAGTACAACAATTTGTTCCGATAAAGCACTAGACAGGGTCATTGTGAACACAGAGACACATCGGGAGGTAGCAGGGATGGTCACCAAAGCTTGATCAAAAGAAGTAGATTTTAGGGAGTATCTTAAAGGAGGAAAGAGAAGTAGAGGGTTGACAAGGTTTAGGAAGGGGATGCCAGAGCTCAGGCCACTGAAGTCAAGGCCACAAAGGCCTTAAGGCCTCGAGGTTAAAATCAGGCTGTTCATGAGGCTAGAATTACAGAGAACTCAGAGGGTGTGGGGCTGAAGAGATTACAAAGATAGGGAGGGTGAGGCCATGGAGTGATTTGAAAACTAGCAAGAGAATTATGACATCAAGGTGCTGCTTAGTCCAATTCCAATTTTCTTCTCACACCTAATGATGCACTAAGCCAGACCTTTGTCTGTTTCCAAAGCTAGTAATTCCTGGATAAGGTTGTTAGTCTGTCACCAGGGGCTTATAGCTTGAGGGGCTCCACTCTGCATCAAACATGGCTGATCAGGGGTCTTTCCTACTCTTACCACCAGCTATTGGTGAGTTTGGAAGGATTTTGCAGGTTGACACTCACCCCCTTGGCCTTGAAGTGCTGCGATGGGACTCATACCCAGAGCTTCTCACTCAGAGGCAGAGCACTACTCACTGTGCCACAAGACCTCCTTGTTGCTTAGTCAGGAGCCAATATAGGCCAGGGGGCACAGCGATAATAGGCAAATGGGACTTGGAGAGTTTGGATGATGGTTTACAGAGAGTAGAATGTTGGAGATTGGCCAGGAGTGCACTGGAATAGTCAAACTTAGAAATAACAAAGGCATGAAAAAGGTGCTTCAGCAGCTGATGAGCTGAGAGTGATGTGGGTGATGGTGGGGACGTGGAAATAGTCTGGCAGAGAAGTGTGTTTGGAAGCTTTCTCAGAGTCAAATACGACACCAAAGTTGCATGGAGTCTGGTTCAGTCTCGGACAGTTGGCAGCGAGAGGGACGGAGCCAATGACTAGGCAGTGAAGCTTGCAGCAGGGGCTTCTCAGTGTGTATTTGGAGGTAATTTCTGTTACCCATAACCTGGACAGCAGATAAGAACTCTGATCATTTAAAGACACTGAATGGGTCAAGAGAGGTGGTGGGGAAGTCACAGAATCCCCACAGTGCAGAAGGAGGCCATTCGGCCTAACAAGCCTGCACCAACAACAATCCCACCCAGGTCCTATCCCTGTACCACACATATTTACCCTGCTAATCCCCCTGACACTAAGGGACAATTTAGCATGGTCAATCAATGTAACTTGCACATCTTTGAACTGTGGGAGGAAATCCACGCAGACACAGGGAGAAGGTGCAGACTCTGCACAGTCACCCGAGTGTATGTCAGTGGAACTTTAAGAGTTTGTTATAGATCATGTTCTTTGTAGCTCTCATTGTTGCCGGGCTGTCTGTAGGAGGCCTTTTATTGCTCCTTCAGCAGTTTAAATGGGGTTTGTTTATGTTTACTCTGGGATTGGTTTTATGGTCCTGCATTGTTAGGAGGAAGGTCATGGGCTCTGGTAATTGTTTTATTCTTCCTAGGGAATTCAAAGTTTCATTTTCTGTTTTTGGCTGGCAGCAGTGTAGTGTTTAGTTTAGAAGGGAGTTTAGAAGGGACATCAGACTGAAAGCAATGTCTCTCTCTCGCTCCCTCCCTGGGTTTTGGAAGTTCTGCTGGTTAGCTGAAGGCAAGTCTTCTTGCCTTCCTGCAGTAGAAAATCTGCTGTTGGTAGCCTGATGTTCTGGCAAGCTGTTCTGACTTCAAACTGTTCTGACTGTATCAAGAGAACTGCAGCATTCATCTAAAGGACTGTGGATCAAAGTCAAAATCAGTCTGGGCTTATCTCCAATTCACTCTCTCTTCCCTGAGCAGGAGATAAAGTAGCCTGTACTGCAACCATCTTAATGATTTGACCCTTGCTCGAAGTGTCCCTCACCCTGCACCCCCCACCCTTAGCCCAATCCACCCCTCACCCGGCACCCCCCCACCCTCACACCCAATCCACCTTTCACCCTGCACCCCCTATCCTCAACCCCAATCCATCCCTCACCCCCAATCCACCCCTCACCCCCAATCCACCCCTCACCCTGTACCCCCCACCCTTAGCCCAATCCACCTCCCGTCCTGCATCCCCACCCTCACACCAATCCACCTCAACCCTCATTTCCACCCCCACACCCCCCTTAACCCTCACCATATTTTACCCCATAATTGACCTCAGTGTCTTTCAGAAAGCGGACAGTAGATGGATTGGGGATGGGGGTGAGGGGTGGATTGAGGGTGAGGGTGGAGGTGCAGGATGAGGGGTGGATTGGGGATGGGGGTGCAGGGTGAGGGTGGGCGGTGCAGGTGAGGGGTGGATTGAGCTAAGGGTGGGGGGTGCAGGGTGAGGGGTGGATTGAGGGTGAGGGGTGGATTGGGGGTGAGTGGGGGGTGAGGGTTGGATTGAGGGTGGGGGGTGCAGGGTGAGGGGTGGATTGGGGGTGAGGGGTGGATTGGGGGTGAGGGGTGGATTGGGGGTGAGGGGTGGATTGGGGGTGAGGGGTGGATTGGGGGTGAGGGGTGGATTGGGGGTGAGGGGTGGATTGGGGGTGAGGGGTGGATTGGGAGTGAGGGGTGGATTGGGAGTGAGGGGTGGATTGGGGGTGAGGGGTGGATTGGGGGTGAGGGGTGGATTGGGGGTGAGGGGTGGATTGGGGGTGAGGGGTGGATTGGGGGTGAGGGGTGGATTGGGGGTGAGGGGTGGATTGGGGGTGAGGGGTGGATTGGGGGTGAGGGGTGGATTGGGGGTGAGGGGTGGATTGGGGGTGAGGGGTGGATTGGGGGTGAGGGGTGGATTGGGGGTGAGGGGTGGATTGGGGGTGAGGGGTGGATTGGGGGTGAGGGGTGGATTGGGGGTGAGGGGTGGATTGGGGGTGAGGGGTGGATTGGGGGTGAGGGGTGGATTGGGGGTGAGGGGTGGATTGGGGGTGAGGGGTGGATTGGGGGTGAGGGGTGGATTGGGGGTGAGGGGTGGATTGGGGGTGAGGGGTGGATTGGGGGTGAGGGGTGGATTGGGGGTGAGGGGTGGATTGGGGGTGAGGGGTGGATTGGGGGTGAGGGGTGGATTGGGGGTGAGGGGTGGATTGGGGGTGAGGGGTGGATTGGGGGTGAGGGGTGGATTGGGGGTGAGGGGTGGATTGGGGGTGAGGGGTGGATTGAGGGTGCAGGGTGGGGGGTGCAGGGTGAGGGGTGGATTGGGGGTGGGGGTGCAGGGTAAGGGGTGGATTGGGGGATGAGGGTAGGGGGTTTGAGAAAGCTGAAGAGAAACCACTCCAGAGATGTGCGGGTTAGGTTGATTGGCCATGCTGGATTGCCCCTTAGTGTCGGGGGGCTAGCTAGGGTGAATGCATGGGGATAGGGCCTGGATGGGATTGTGGTCAGTGCAGACTCGATCGGCCAAATGGCCTCCCTTTGTACTGTAGGGATTCACGGTAGCACAGTGGTTAGCACTGCTGCTTCACAGCTCCAGAGACCTGGGTTCGATTCCCGGCTTGGGTCACTGTCTGTGTGGAGTTTGCACATTCTCTTCGTGTCTGCGTGGGTTTCCTCCGGGTGCTCCGGTTTCCTCCCACAGTCCAAAGATGTGCGGGTTAGGTTGATTGGCCAGGTTAAAATTGCCCTTAGTGTCCTGGGATGCGTAGGTTAGAGGGATTAGTGGGTAAATATGTAGGGATATGGGGGTAGGGTCTGAGTGGGATTGTGGTCGGTGCAGACTCGATGGGCCGAATGACCTTCCTCTGTGCTGTAGGGTTTCTAAGATTCTAAGAGGCAACTAGATAGATACATGAATAGGCAGGAAATAGGGATATGGACCACACACAGGCAAGAAAATATTAGAGAGGCATCTGTGTCGGCACAAACTTGGGCCGAAGGGCCTGTTCCCGTGCTGTACTTTTCTTTGTTCTTTGTTACCTACAGCACTGAATTCTACCCATACTTTCCAAAACCATTGGCAAGACCACACCATCAGCATTCATGAAGTTAGATCTTGAAGAGATGAGATACAAGAGATGATCATTCCTTGGAATAGGATACAGAGTTGAAAACCATTGCTGCTCAGGTTAAAAGGTTTCCTTACCTCATATCCTTCTGTAACAAACAGCTGATGAAACGTTTTGCATTTTCGGAGATCTCAGTAAACGCTTCCTCGTCGAATTCCCAAGAAACAGCAGTGACATTAGTCAAGGTCTCAGTGTCACTGTCTCCTTGGAATGGAGATAATCCACTCAGCCTGTAATGGTACAGGGTTCAGATACAACATTAGGACATCTTGAAGCACTTGGCAACCAATGAAGTACTTGTGATGTGTGGTTGCTAGTGCAATGTAGGAAAAAAAAATCACTGATCAGAAACTGAACTGGACCAGCCATGTGAATACTGTGGCTGCAAGAGCAGGTCCGAGGCTAGGAATTCTATGTTGAGAAACTCACCTCCTGACTCCACAAACCCTGTCTACCATCTTCAAGACACAAGTCAGGAGTGTGGTGGAATACTCTTGCCCTTGCCTGGAGAGAGTGTAGCTCAAGCACTCAAAGAAGCTCAACACTATCCAGGACATTGGGGCCTGCATGAGCCCCATCCATCACCTTAACCATTCACCCCCCCCCCCGCCCCCCCCACTCCAGCGCTGACACTCAGTGGCTGCATCATCAGCAGGATGTCCGGCAAGGTTTATTTCAACAGCCCCTCCCAAACCCCAGACCTCCAACACCTGGAGAAACAAGGACAGCAGGCACACGGGAACGCCACCAGCACTTGTTCCCGGTTCAAATACCACTCCAGGAAAGAAAACCAAGGCTGACACTCGAGCACAATACTGAGGGGAGTGCTGCAGTGTTAGAGGTTCAGGCTTCCAGATCAGAGATCTAGGCTCCCACTGCCTGTTGGTAAATGTAAAAGATCCTGCAACACTAATTCAAAGACAAGCAGAGCGAGTTATCCGGCCAATCAACATCACAAAAGCTGATTGTCTGGTCATTATCACATTGCTGTTTGTGGGATCTTGCTGTGCACAATTGGCTGCCACATTTCCTACATTCCATAATGATGACACTAGGGAATTTTCACAGTAACTTTATTGCAGTGTTAACATAAGCTGACTTGTGACTAATAAATAGACTTTACTTCACAATAAGTACTTTATTGATGAAGCAGGCTTTGAGACAATCAGCTGGTTGTGAAAGCACTAGATAAATGCAAGTTGTTTTTTTCTGCCACCCCACCCTCGCCCAAAGTTCTACCCCATTCCATCTTGGAAATATATTCCTTCATTATTACTGGGTCAAAGTCAAGACACGCCACCTGACAGCATTGTGCCAGCACCCTCACCACACAGACTGAGAGAAGTTCACCAGCACTTTCTCAAGAACAATTAGGGATGGGCAATAAATGTTGGCTTTGCCAACGATGCCCAATCCCATGAACAAATAGGCAAGCTCCCACAAGCAGGAATGCCATACTGGGCAGAATCTATCATGCAGTGGTAAGCACTGCTGCCTCACAGCTCCAGGAACCCAGGTTCAATTCCCGGCTTTGGTCACTGTCTGTGTGGAGTCTGCATGTTCTCCCTGTGACTGCGTGGGTTTCCTCCCACAGTTCGAAAGATGTGCTTGTTAGGTGCACTGGCCATGCCAAATTCTCCCTCAGTGTACCCAAACAGGCGCCGGAGTTTGGCAACTAGGGGATTTTCACAGTAACTTCATTGCAGTGTTGATGTAAGCCTACTGGTGACACTAATAAATAAAGTTTAAAGATTGTGTTGCCTCTCCATTCCTTTTCACTGATCTTAGTCTGAACCTGCACATTTCTCACTCTGACCAACTCCCTCTGCCCACAACCTCCCCCCACCCCCCCGGGCCAATGTGTGGGGGACTAATTTACTTTTAGTGATGCTGATTGAGGAATAAACATGTTCAGGCATCATGACAAACTCCCTTTCTCTTCTTTGCAAGGGTGGCATGGAATTAACTGCAAGAACAGAGACAATACAGTTGTAACATCTCATCTGAAAGACGGGTACCTCTGGCAGTGCAGCACTCTCTGCAGTACTGCACTGGGGCACCAGCTTAGACTGTGAGCTCGAGTCTCTTGAGTGGGACTGGTGTCGGAATCAGGAATTTGAGTGTGCTGCAGCTGACATCTGGGCAGGTGGAGAGCAAGGGCTCCACCGAGATTACAGCAGCCAGGCGCCTCAGCCCCAAACTCAAAATCGGAACTGGAGATTTCACCCAGGTACCACATCAATGCTGACACTGAGGGCCTGATTTTAACCCACTCAAAACCCATTCATTTACACAGAGTTTAAATCGAGTATCTGAACTCAGGAGTTGACCCAAGCCCAGGACCAACATCCCTCCCCATAAGGATTGAACATTCAAATGGCACTTAAACATCCAGGAGAAAGGATTGAGGCCTTGAGAAGAACGATAAGGAGAGAACACAGACAAAAAACAAAAAATGCAATGCAGCTGACAGTAAATGGATAGTGACACTGCTTTGTAAATGGATTGAATCTTCATTCTGCAAAGACTTTATTCACTCACAGGATGTAACAGATAACTCCAATGCTCCAAGTATCTGTGGTGTATCCTATTGGGTCATAATTGATAACTTCCGGGGCAACAAACTCTGGTGTTCCAAACATGACTTTCACTGATCCATTACAATCTGCAGAGAGAGAGAGGTGAGGAAAGGCAATGTCAGAGAAGCCGGCAGTACCGTACAATACCAGCATGTGGCACCCCTGCACATTCTGGGCCTCTGCTGGACAGCCACAAGTAGCTGAGTGAGCCAAGTTCAGCACAACTGATTAACAGACTCGGTATAATTAAAGTAAAAGAGATAAATTTTCTTCTGGTAACGTCAGCACAATAGATCAGGAACTTTGAACTCGTCCATAGAGACGCAGACACACAGGCGTACACATGTTGTTTTTGACAACAGACAGACAGACACACACACACACACACACATACACATGCACACAGGCACGTGTGTTGCTTTTGACCAGCACAGACATAATGGGCCAAAGGGCCTTTTCTGTGCTGTAGATTTCTACGGCTTACGCACACACAGAGACACAAGCACACACTGATGATATATATCATTTACATATTTTAATATAATTTATATATAATTTCTAAATATATATTATATACAGTGTTTGAGGCTGTATATAATATACTATACACGCATACATAGATCTCTTTGTAAATTCAACAAAGCCTTTGATTCGATTCAAGTATTGATGTCCACTTGAGTTGATCATATAGGTTGGCCATGTGCTTGGTTTTGTTCTGGGCTCTACGATATACAGGGTCTGATCTGAACCAGTTATCTTAACGCCCCGTATTTTTATTTTGACGTTCTCATCCGCAAATGAAGCATTTGAAATTGAAACTATTGATCCAGCAAAGATCCGGCCCAGAGCCACCCTTATGGCTGAACATTGGTCCTGGGTCTATCCATGGGTGCAAGGTTCCTTATGTCCTCACACTATGTTGTTTGCGCTGTAATTAACATAGCTGTAGAGGTACACTGATACACACTGCTCTCAAGTAGCTGCCATGAGGAGATACACAACAGCAGTTTGGTTAAAACTCACAGGGGGACCGAGGGAGTGAGGGGGCTGGGCGGGGGGGGGGGGGGGGGGGGGGGTGGATCTCGAGCCCGCACTCTCCGTCTGCAGGATCAGCGGCGAGGGCTCAAGATCCGGCGAAACCTGGAAAACACGAGTCTCACCGGTGAGATCGCATTCGCCGCCCCTCTCCAACGACATATTCAGGTTCACGCCCATAATAGGCAAAAACCTGATCTTAATATATTGAAATAAATTTGAATATTATTAAGCACCCCCTCACCAGCTTTGACAAAGGGTCATCTGGACTCGAAACACCAGCTCTTTTCTCTCCTTACAGATGCTGCCAGACCTGCTGAGATTTTCCAGCGTTTTCTCTTTTGGTTTCAGATTCCAGCATCCGCAGTAATTTGCTTTTACCCTTGCCAGATCTCCCCATTTCACTAAATTTTCATATCTCGCCAACATAACATCACGTCGGCGAGGTTTACAACAGGTTCACCCAGATGTGAACCTGTCCTAAGAACCCTGTCACAAGTTGGGTATTGGTGCCCATAAAATGGATCAGTTTCCAGCTGTGTCCACACTTGTAAACACAGTCACTGATTAAAAGCTTCATTCATTTGCTTTTAAACTTGCTTTAACTCCTCCAAGGCTCATTATCAACTGAAAATGTAAAAGATCTCCAAGTTTTGTCTGGAAGACACTGGGTCCATTATGTAAGGAATTCCCACTTATTTGAGTGGGTCAGTATTTGTAGTTGATTTACTTTCAATAAAAATGTAACTGTGTAATTATAACATGGGGGTTTGCAGAGGTGCCCGGCACTTGGAGATCTGGTGGTTATGCTATCATCAAAATGGTACAACAGATATATAAAGAGGGAAGAAGATACCACCAATGCTAGATTCTAAATTACTATTGGTAGTTCAAGATTGACCTTGTGCGACACTATCGCTCTCGGCCTTCTGGCTAAGATCAAACAGAGGGTCAAGGCCGAGATCCGATCTACATTGGAGAGACCAAAGACAAACTGGGTGACCGCTTTGTAGAACATCTTCGATCTGTCCGTAAGCAGGATCTAGCCTGTCTTGTCACCTGCCATTTCAACAAACCATCCTGTTCTCTTGTCCACATGTCGGTCCTTGCCCTGTTGCAATGCTCCAGTGAAGGCAAACGTAAACTGGAGGAACAGCATCTCATCTTCCGATTAGGTACTTTGCAGCCTTCTGGACTTAACATGGAGTTGAACATGTTCAGAGCATGAACACTCTCCTCCATCTGTACTTACTTTATTTTTTTAAAACTCACTTTATATTCTTAGTACGTATTTTAAATTTTAATTCCTTCCATCGTTTCATTTGTCCACTTCTAAATCTCACTTTCCATCTTGTTCCCTGCACACCCCGCCCACCTCCCATCTGCTGCATGCCTCAGGTTGTCATTTGACACTCTGCTTGACCTTTGTTCTGCCATTTACACATTCTGATCTCTTAATGGACGCTATTAGCACCATTCTCGGCTTTTATCATCACCATTTACATTCCCTTGGTCCTTTTGTCAATGACATCTTGGTCAATTACACAACCCCCCACCCTTACAGTATAATTCTCATCCTATTTTCTTCATCTTTAGCTCTGACAAAGGATAATCCAGACTTGACTCTATTCTCTCGCCACAGATGCTGTCAGACCGGCTGAGCTTTTTCAGTATTTTCTGTTTTTGTATCAGACGTAGTGTCTGCTCTTGTCAGCTTGGATCTCGTATGTCTCTTTGTGGGGACCATGGATTGGATTCAATTTGAATTTGAATTGGCTTTTGGAGCGAGCTAGGAGATGCATTAGGGGTTTGTCTTGTCCATTTTGTGAATTGGCTTTGGAACTCTGAGAAAATAATACATTTAAAAAAATAAAAGCTGTCTGTGCTCATTTGTAATGGTATTGGATGGTGAAACTGTTAATGGGGGTGTTGTATCAGCAAGTTACATTCTTTCCGATAGGATCAGGAACAGGAGTGAGTTATTCCACCCCTCGAGCCTGGTTTCCCAATCATTTTTATATCCTGACTGATCTCCACTGCCTTTTGTTCTATATCCATTGATACTTTACTGAATAATAACCTCAATCCCAAATGCTCCAAGTGTCCCCCTTTGGAGTCCCCAAGTCCCGATCACTACATGTTGCAAGAAGTGCTTCCTGATTTTCCTCCTAAAGGATCTAGCTTTCATTTTAAGTTTATGTCTCCTTGTTCTTTATTCCCCACCAGAGGAATCGACCCAATTAAATCCTTTGTCGGCAGCACGGTGTCACAATGGTTAGCACGGTTGCTTCACAGCACCAGGGACCCAGGTTCGATTCCCGGCTTGGGTCACCGTCTGTGCAGAGTCTGCATATTCTCCCCGTGTCTGCGTGGGTTTCCTCCGGGTGCTCCGGTTTCCTCTCAGTCTGAAAGACGTGCTGGTTAGGTGCATTGGCCATGCTAAATTCTCCCTCAGTCTACCTGAACAGGTGCCAGAGTGCAGCGGCTAGGGGATTTTCACAGTAACTTCATTGCAGTGTTAATGTAAGCCTACTTGTGACACTAATAAATAAACTTATGAAAGTTTAAAACACCATGATACGATCACACCTCAGTCTTCTCTGCTCAGGGACATACAAGGCAAGGCAGGAACCATCATTGACACACTATTAAACACATTGCATCAGTTCCAGTAACTTTTAGCACACTGCACAGTGGTGCAACAAACACGCAAGGTCTTTAGATCCTCGATGAACTTGCTGTGGAAATAAGGGAGATGAGTGTTGAAGCTGCACAGGTTTTAAGGGCAAAAGGTCAGACTCAGCACAAGTTGCAATTACATCACTTCTGCGCAATTGCAAGACAAAAATCATGGAGATTTTGTCTTCAGGAAGCACTGGATGTTAAAACACCAGCCTGTTTACACGGCTGTAGATGAAAAATGGGTCTGAGGTTTCAATGCTGACAATACACTGTCCCAGCGTGAAGCTACAGTGAAGTTTTGGTGACATTGTCTGGGTGACAGAACATATCACGGGGCGGCACTGTGATTAGCACTGCTGCCTCACAGTGCTGGGGACCCGGGTTCAATTCCGGCCTCGGGTCACTGTCTTTGCGGAGTCTGCACATTCTCCCCGTGTCTGCGTGGGTTTTCTTTGGGTGCTCCGGTTTCCTCCCACAGTCCAAAGATGTGTGGGTTTGGTGGATTGGCCATGCTAAATTGCCCCTAGTGTCAGGGGGATTAGCAGGGTAAATATGTGGGGTTATGGTAATAGGGCCTGGGTGGGATTGTGGACTTGATGGGCCGAATGGCCTCCTACTGCACAGAAGGGATTCTATGATGATATCGGTTTTTAAACCGATTTCACACCTGGCCCTGCATATTTACTGGCAAAATGACCCAAAAGTGAGCCTTGTCCAGAACAACACCAACAAAGGAGAAAGCAGGAATGTAAACACTCAGCTGTGGTGAATGGTTCATGTCATCAGAATGGCCAAAAGCTTCTTCCAATCAATTTAAAAAAGGGTCCAATGCTCACAGGGTAGCCCATAAACATTCAGGAAAACTCAGAGGAAACAGCAGCAGCTGTGGTATCTGCAGCAAGACCTCGCAGGATGGTGCTAAAACCCCCCAGGCAAGATCGTGCTAAACCCCCTGGACAAGATAGTATTAAAACCCCCCGGGCAAGATAGTGCTAAACCCCCCAGGAGCGGCACACAGTCTGTAACCGTCTTCAAAACAGGCAACACATCATCCAGCAGAAGAGGGGGAAAAAGAGAAAAGGAGGCTGATCCCCAAGATCAGCCTCCAGTCACATGGTATACACATGGTATATTCATTCGTTGGGTTCACAAATTATCATACAATCTCATTGGCTGATGCAGTTTCTGCCGGTCACAAGACCACCACCAAACACCCAAGTGACACCTTCAAGAACTTCCCGGATAACTCTCCTGCTCTCCCCTCTACCCTGCCAAGGTCTTCATCTCAAAGGGTACATCACATCATCATGGCATCTCAGTCCCAATATTACTCATCCTGTGACCTAATTGAGAACGCCAATGTCACAACCATTCACGCCCAATTAGAAACTGGGCGAACCTATTTGATACAGAATCCCAACAGCAAATAGGAAAGACTGCCTTCCATTCACCAATCCTAACTTGGTGTGAATTCTGTCACTCACTGAGCTCGTAACCAAAGCAGCCTAAAGCACCCTGACCCATGCCATTAGGTTAGGTAAAAAATAAAAATTATACTAAAACCCAGTGAGGAAAAGGTTCCAATCACTTAAAAAAGACGGGTGCTGAGTTTGACTTTGAAAGGTTTTAACACCAATGCAGCCCAAAAGGTAAGAGGAGAGGATGGGAATCATCTTTTCCCTGCTTCAATGAAGTGGATAAAAACCCTACAGTGCAGAAGGAGGCCATTCGGCCCATTGAGTCTGCACCAACAACAATCCCACCTCAGCCCTATTTCCGTAACCCCACATATTTACCCCGCTAATCCCTCTAACCTATGCATCCTGGGACACTAAGGGGCAATTTAGCATGGCCAATGCACCTAACCCACACAATCTTTGGACTGTGGGAGGAAACCGGAGCACCCGGAGGAAACCCACGCAGACACGGGGAGAATGTGCAAACTCCACACAGTGACCCAAGCTGGGAATCGAACTTAGGTCTCTGGAGCTGTGGGGAAGCAGTGCTAACCACTGTGCCACCTGGATACAGATGTGAATCGCATGGACTCCTCCTCTGCTTGTATGGAAGGTTGAGGCCATTGATTTCCAGTGTGCTCAGTAAACTAGTTCAACGCTGTTGTTAATGTGATTCTGGGTCAGTTTAGCTCAGTTGGCTGGACGGCCGGTTCGTGATGCAGAGTGACACCAATAGCGCGGGTTCAATTCCCGTATTGGCTGAGGTTATTCATGAAGGCCCTGCCTTCTCAATCTTGCCCCTCGCTTGAGGTGTGGTGACCCTCAGGTTAAATCACCACCAGTCCCCCCTTGAGGGGGAAAGCAGCCTATGGTCATCTGAGTCTATGGTGACCTTACCTTTTAACCCATTGCTGGAGGCTGATGAGTTGAGAAATACAGTAAGAGTTTTAACAACACCAGGTTAAAGTCCAACAGGTTTATTTGGTAGCAAATACCATTAGCTTTCGGAGCGCTGCTCCTTCGTCAGATGGAGTGGAAATCTACTCTCAAACAGGGCACCGAGACACAAAATCAAGTTACAGAATACTGATTAGAATGCGAATCCCTACAGCCAACCAGATCTTAAAGATACAGATAATGTGAGTTGAGGGAGCATTAAGCACAGGTTAAAGAGATGTGTATTGTCTCCAGACAGGACAGCCAGCAAGTCCAGGAGGCAAGCTGTGGGGGTTACTGATAATGTGACATAAATCCAACATCCCGGTTTAGGCTGTCCTCATGTGTGCGGAACTTGGCTATCAGTGCTATCAGTATCTTGCAACTCGGCCAACGTTGTCTACCTGATACGCTGCAGGAAAGGATGTCCCGAGGCATGGTACATTGAGGAAACCATGCAGATGCTACGACAACGGATGAATGAACACCGCTCGACAATCACCAGGCAAGACTGTTCTCTTCCTGTGGGGGAGCACTTCAGCGGTCACGGGCATTCAGCCTCTGATCTTCGGATAAGCGTTCTCCAAGGTGGCCTTCATGACACACGACAGTGCAGAGTCGCTGAGCAGAAACTGATAGCCAAGTTCCGCACACATGAGGACGGCCTAAACCGGGATGTTGGATTTATGTCACATTATTAATAACCCCCACAGCTTGCCTCCTGGACTTGCTGGCTGTCCTGTCTGGAGACAATACACATCTCTTTAACATGTGCTTAATGCTCCCTCCACTCACATTATCTGTATCTTTAAGATCTGGTTGGTTGTAGGGATTCGCATTCTAATCAGTATTCTGTAACTTGATTTTGTGTCTCTGTGCCCTGTTTGAGAGCAGATTTCCACTCCATCTGACAAAGGAGCAGCGCTCCGAAAGCTAATGGTACTTGCTACCAAATAAACCTGTTGGACTTTAACCTGGTGTTGTTAAAACTCTTACTGTGTTTACCCCAGTCCAACGCCGGCATCTTTACATCACGAGTTGAGAAATGACAGAATTTCAAATGATTGATTTCAGGCCTCAAAAACCATCACAATAAAACCATCACATCATTGCAGCTTATGGAAAGACTTTAACGTTTCAATATGCGGACCAAATGGAGGCAGTTCCTTCTTAATTAGGAGCTAGGGTTGGAGCATTGGGATTGCAATGACCTGGTTACCTGCCCCACACTCCTCACACGTGCAACACGTTTCTGGATGCACGAGATCTGAGAATTATTCCTAAAGAGCCAGCAACCTCAGGGGAAGAAGCCAAGCACCAAACGGTTTCGTGAAAAAGCTCTTGCTTTACTCACCCAGTTTCCGGGCTAATCCAAAGTCAATGATTTTAATACGTGTGCCATTCCTGTTGACACACACGATATTCTCTGGCTTGAGGTCCAGGTGCACAACGTTCTGCTGATGCATGAACTGCAGCCCTGCCAGGATCTGGCGGACGTACAGGACACAGGTTGCCTCCGTTAGCTCAAAATCCTCATCCACAATACGTTCAAAGAGCTCGCCTCCTGAGATACTGCACAAAATCACAGTCAGGTCAGCGCAAAGCAACCACAAAACTATAGGACGTGCTGCCCAAAAGAGCAAAAATATTCACATCCTAACAACATGCCTCACTGGCAGGAGACCTCAGCGACCCAATAGCTTTTTTGAGATTGGACTTTCCTTTCAGAATTGTATCTAGCAAATTACAGCGGTTAGCATTGCTGCCTCACAGCGCCAGGGACCTGGGTTCGATTCCAGTCTCGGGTAGCTGTCTGTGTGGAGTTTGCACGTTCTCCCAGTGTCTGCGTGAGTTTCCTCCGGGTGCTCCGGTTTCCTCCCACAGACCAAGGATGTGCAGGTTAGGTGGATTGGTCCTGCTAAATTGCCCCTTGTCAGGGAGATTAGCAGGGAAAATACGTGGAGTCACGGGGATAGGGCCTGGGTGGAACTGTTGTTGGTGCAGACTCAATGGGCCAAATGGCCTCCTTCTGCACTGTAGGGATTCTATGATTCTAATAAAATCCATTTGAACTTGGCAGCAGTGTACAATCAGGATCTGCCCTGGATTGCATTAAGTGGGCATTCCTTCCCCCTCATGTCAGCCTTGGATCAGTCAATAGAAAAGTCGCCCGAGTCTGAAGCTTGTCCTTCAAATTCCATTCCAGGACTTGAGCACAAAACTCAAGGTTGACACTTCTCTGCAGTACTGAGAGAGTGCTGCATTGTCAGAGGTGCTGTATTTGAGATGAGCTCCCATCTGCCCTCCCAGGTGACACAGAAACTCCCACAGCAGTATTATGAAGAGGAGACTCATCCCCGATTCCCTGGTCAGTACCTCATCATCACAAGCACAGATTTTCTGGCCACTATCACAGTGCTGTGTGTGGGGGCGTGCTGTGCACAACTTTGCTGCTGTGTTGCCGACATTGCAACAGTGATTACACTTCAAAAAGTGCTCCATTCAACTGTTCCTGTGCTGTAATTTTCTTTGTTCTTTGATATGGGGGGGGAGGGGAATCAGAATATTGAATTTGATGATCAGCCATGTTCAAAATGAATGGCGGAGCAGGGTCGAAGGGCCTACTCCTGCTTGTAGTTTCTTTGGGTAGCCTCTCTCGCACTTCCCTCTCACCTTCTGTGTGACACCATACTTACTATTCCATCACCATGACGATCTCACTCCGACTTTCAAAAGCATCTAAGCATTGAACGAGCTTTGGGTGGTGCAGACAGTTCATGATTTCAATCTCATCTCGTGCACTCTTCTTGTCTTTACTCGATCGGGCTTTGTAAAACTTGCCTGCTCGAATCTTTCCGCTGGATTTTTGCAACAGTTTGTAAACTCGACCGAACGTCCCTCTGGAAACAATCAAGAAAGCTTGGTTAGAGTCCAGTTAAACTAAATGAGTCACGGTGTTTCGCGGTCGGTCTGAACTCCAATTCAATAATGTGTTTCCAGCTGTGGTTCCTGACTGGCTGTGCAGACCTTGGATATTGTCTATTCCCAAATGTTCAGGTCAACAACAGTGGGTGTAGATGTTTGTGGCTTGCCATCTTTGCCAATATTGGAGCAGCCAGCTGAGCCCAAATTGGTCACATGGATCAAACAACACTGCGGCTCTGTTGTGCCCCTAATCATTATTAACCGGGTTCTGCATGTTCCCTTCCTCCCACTTGCTTTCCTGTTATTTACCAGGAATTGGACTGCCCAGTCCGGATATTCAGATAAAAAAGGCAATCTGTCACGGATGGCAAGCAATGTGTGATAATCTCCCCCCTTGGCTGACAACAAGATGTGTTTTAGTGACAGGGTGTATTCAACCCCCAAGCGCTGTGACTTCAAAGGACAGACATGCACAGGCTCTCTTGTAATTTTATCAAGGATAAATGGTTATTTCTCAAACCAACCCCCAAAATATGATCACAATACTCTTCAGACACACTACATTTGGGCACACACGTGTGCGCGCACACACACACGCACGTACACACACACACACGCACGTACACACACACACAAACACACAGAAAGATGATTTCTAAAGATGTAACAGGCACTTGGATTAAGAAAGTAAGGAAGAAACAGGTCTCAAGATGGTGGTTGAAATGCTCCAGGCTTGAAGGATTCTCTCGTGGTTCACTGAAGACCATGGAAGTTTCTGGCTGTTCCCAATGTAATTGTGATAAGCAGTTGTAGATAATACAAATAAGCCCCTCTTAGCCTGTGGTGAAATGATACAGAGATGTCGGTGTTGGACTGGGGTGGGCACAGTGAGAAGTCTCACAACTCCAGGTTAAAGTCCAACAGGTGATTCCAAATAAACCTGTTGGACTTTAACCTGGTGTTGCAAGACATCTTACTATGGTGAAATGGTTAAAGCAGGGTCCGTACCTTGTCTTGGCTAAGAGATGGTTTCCCTCTAGCCGTCATTACTCAGACTTGTAGGTTATTGAAGGCATTTGCTCTCTCTCCAGTCAATCGTGTGATGACAGTTTCAATATGTTTCACTTTGCATGTAATGGGAGAATGTTTGAAACCCCATCGACATCCCAGCTACAATTATCCTCCAGAATAACTATGTAAAATTCCATCTTCATGGGCCCAACAGTCATCGCCATTTTAAACTCCTTCCATTGAAATAGTGAGAGGCTGGTCAGTCAGCACCTGGGAAGGACATTTACATTTAAATGACTCAGATTTCAGGCATGTTTGTTGCTGTTTGTACCAAAACCACATAAGACGTCACCCGATTCTCTGGACTCCATTTGTGAAGATTTTTTTATTCAACCATGAGACATGGGCGTCGCTGGCTGGCCAGACTTTATTGCCCATCCCTAGTTGCCCTTGAGGTGATGAGCTGCCTTCTTAAAACGCTGCAGTCCACATACTGTGGGTTGACGCACAATGCCATTAGGGAGGGAATTCCACGATTTTGACCTATGGACTGCGATGGAACAGCGATATATTTCCAAGTCAGGAAGGCGAGTGGCTTGGAGGGGAACTTGCAGGTGGTGGTGTTCCCATGTATCTGCTTCCCTTGTCCTTCTAGATAGAAGTGGTCGTGGGTTTGGACGGTGCTGTCTAAGGATCTTTGGTGAATTTCTGCAGTGCATCTTTAGATGTTACACACTGCTGCTACTGAGCGTCGGTGGTGGAGGAAGTGGATGTGGCGCCAATCAAGCGGGCTGGATAGTATCAAGCTTCTTGAGTGTTGTTGGAGCTGCACTCATCCAGGCAAGTGGAGGGTATTCCATCACACTCCTGATTTGTGCTTTGTAGACGGTGGACAGACTTTGGGGAGTCAGGAGGTGAGTTACATGCTGGAGTATTCCTAGCCTCTGACCTGTTCACACAGTCACTGTGTTTATGTGGTGAGTCCAGTTGAGTTTCTGGTCAATGGTAACCCCAAGGATGTCGTCAATATTCCATGTTGCGTTTTTGACAAAGTGTCATCTCCAAATAAACTTTGCAGACATAAGGTATGACAGTAATAAATCCAAAATGGCAGATAGAATCCTACAGTGCAGGAGAGGCCCTTTGGCCCATCGAGTTTGCAATGACACGCGAGAAACACCTGGGCTCCCACCTAATCCCATTTCCCAGCACTTGGCCCATAGCTTTGGTGGTGAATGGAAATTATTAACCCTTATAATGAAACGGAGGCAGCCTTCCACCTCATAGGATGATAGAATTGACCATTGTGGTGTAGATTGTGTTAAGCATCACCTGGTGTGAGGAGGTCAACTCCCATGCCAAGGGGCCAACTCCGCATGGCAGGAGGGCGGGCTGGCAAGTTACATGATTCACTGGTCTCTGTTTTCTCGCCTCAGCCAGTTGGGTTTTATGTTTCTGCTCAACTCTTCCCCTTCCAAACAGTCAATTCCAGAGGTTATCAGCAGCTGCCAGTATCTATGTCCACCATATCTCATTTACAATTGTCCTTGTAGCGGAGGTGTGGATGCACATGAGGTCATGATCCATGGTCCGTTCACTGTATAAAGTTCTTTGGATATACGATCATCATCCATCCAACGAACATGGTCAAGAGAGTGTGGATGTCGCTGCTTTGCAACGAGTATATGCTGATAGAATTGTCAAGCTCCAGGACCTCCGAGTTGGTGACCTGGCCAAGAGATACGAAGGAGACGGAGACAGCGAAGGTGAAAACCGTTCAGTCTTTTCTCCTGCCTAGCCAGGAGTACACTGAGGGTGTAGACTTGGTAGACTCATAGTTCAGTGTTCTCTGTCAGGTTGCTGATGTTCCACACTCTCTTACTCAGCTTGGACAGAACAACTGCAGCTTTTGTGATGCACGAGTTGATTTCAGCATCAAATGACAGATTGCTGGTGATTGTGGAGCCTAGAGATGTGAGGCTACCGACAATCTCCAGTGTCACATTGTCAATGCTGATAGCTGGACCATGGCATTTGACTACATCATTCTGCATTTCCTCTTCACACACGTGGACACTCTCGCACGGTGGCTCAGTGGTAGCACTATAAAGTCAGACTTTGTGGATTGAATCCCACTCCGGAGATTTCAGCACAGAACCTAAGCTGGAATTGCAGAGCAGCACTAAGGGAATGCTGTACTATTGGAGATGTTAAGCCGAGACCCCGTTTGCCCTTTCAGATGGACATCAAAGATCCCATGACACAACTCTGAAGAAGAATGAGAACCTTTCCTGAGTGCCCTGGGCAGCATTTATCCATCAACGAATATTAAAAGGGGCGGCACGGTAGCACAGTGGTTAGCACTGCTGCTTCACAGCTTCAGGGACCTGGGTTCGATTCCCGGCTCGGGTCACTGTCTGTGTGGAGTTTGCACATTCTCTTCGTGTCAGCGTGAGTTTCCTCCGGGTGCTCCAGTCTCCTCCCACAGTCCAAAGATGTGCGGGTTAGGTTGATTGGCCATGCTAAAAGTGCCCTTAGTGTCCTGGGATGCGTAGGTTAGAGGGATTAGTGGGTGGATATGGGGGTAGGGTCTGGGTGGGATTGTGGTCGGTGCAGACTCGATGGGCCAAATGGCCTCTTTCTGTGCTGTAGAGTTTCTAAGATTATCTGGTCATCATTGTTTTGCTGCTTGTGGGATCTTGCTGTGCACAAACTGGCTTCCATGTTTCCAATATTACAACACTTCAAAAATATACTGCATTGGTTGGAAAGTCCTTTGGGACATTCCGTGATTGTGAAAGGTGCTATATCAATGCAAGCTAATGCTTTCTTCCAATAAGTCAATGTGAGAGGGGCCAGGAATAAGGGACACCATTTGAAAAGAAGGGGTTTCCTTTAAGACAGAAATCAGGAGAAATTTTTCTATGACAGTCCTCAGTCTGTGGAATTCTCTTCCTCAGAGAACAGCGGAGGCAGGGTCATTGAATGTTTTTAAGACTGAGCTAGATTATTGATTGACAAGGAGTCAAAGGGCACAGACAGGAAAGCGGAGTGGAAGCCACAATCAGATCAGCAATGATCATTAAGGGAGGAGCAGACTGGGTTCTGCGTTCCTATGCCATCCAAACCAGCATGCCATAGTCATCATGACAGCTCACTCACAACACACAACACCTACATCAACAAATGAGGCACTTGTAAAATGAACAATATAAGTTATAATATTTGGAGGAAATTAACGTCACTTCTATTTTGTTGTATTCATGTTAATGTATTCAACTCATAAAAACGATCAGCAGGTTCACATAACTGCTCCATAACCTCTCCAGTCTGGAAATCCAAAATCTGGAAACATTTGTCCAGCAATATATTTAGTGGACCCAGTGACTCACCACTCAAACTGTTCAGACACTGCAACAAGTCAGAAAGGTTCATCTGATGCGGTGACTGTGCAGGGGAGCACACCGTGAGTCTAACCCGTGAGTGCGGATTAGGTGGATTGGCCATGCTAAATTGCCCCTTAGTGTGAGGGGGTCTAGTTAGGGTAAATGCATGGGGATAGGGCCTGGGTGGGATTATGGTCGGTGCAGACTCGATGGGCTGAATGGCCTCCTTCTGCACTGTAAGGATTCTATGATTTTATGATACACAGCACTCTCTCTCTCTCCACTTTGTCTCTATCAGCCTCAGCACAGTGGTACAGTACTTAGCACTGCTGCCTCGCAGCGCCAGGGTCCTGGGTTCGATTCCCGGCTTGGGTCACTGTCTGTGCAGAGTCTGCACGTTCTCCCTGTGGCTGCGTGCGTTTCCCTACAGGTGCTCCGGTTTCCTCCCACAGTCCGAAAGACATGCTGTTTAGGTGCATTGGCCGTGTTAAATTCTCCCTCAGTGTACCTGAACAGGGTGTGGCGACTAGGGATTTTCACAATAATTTCAATGCAGTGTTAATGTAAGCCTACTTGTGACACTAATAAATAAACTTTCCCTTTATCAGTCTATTTCTCCATCTCGCTCCCTCTCTGTGTCCCTGTGTGTGCCTCTTTCCCCCAACCCTCCCCCATCTTCTCACTTGCCGCAGTGCTTTTGCACAGACCCAAACATTCCCAGAGTGTTGTTTGGTTATTTTAAACCCTGGCATCTAAGAAAAGTGCAGCAAAAAATAAGCATGTTACACTCACAACAACGGAAAAGGTGGAAATCATGAAGAAACTAAGTATGTTTGCTTCAGTGAAAGATGTGTGTGTGGTTCGAGTGTCTCAACAGTTTACGACACTTAGAAGCAGTGTGGAAACACCAAAGATACAGAACTTCTATAAATAAAACAATAAAATAAAGCAGTTTTCTTACTGCTTTATATTCTCAATGCTTTGTTTTTCAGGTAAATGTTTGCATCTAGTGTTTTCATACAATTGTGGTTAGGTATTCCAATGAAAATTCCAAAATCCAGGAATGTCTTGGTCCCAAGTCCAAAGACACACGAGTTTATGGTGTATAAGGAGTTCAGCATTAAAACGTCACCAGATCTTAGTGCCACATTAAAAACAAAAGGCAAGTTATGCATGTATTGAAGGTGTTGACACTTACACACCAAGACACTCTTGCTGTATGTATAGATCAGTCAACTTCTGAGATGTGTTTATCGTCACACAATACTCCGACTCCTCCTGCTCATCTTCTTTCTCTTCAGAAAGAAAATAGATAACTAGATTTTAAAAACAGTAAGATGGCAACAACTGCTCCTAACAGACCTCCTGTCTCAGACTCAATGGGAATTTTCCCATGGTTGGCGGGACACTGACCATGCAAAGGTCCATTGATCTCGGGCGGGATTTTCCGCTCCTGGGCAAGCGCAGTTGGAAAATCCCATCCAATGTTTACCTCGGAAAAGTGCTATATGGTCACCATCTTGGAAACCAAATTAGATTTTATGACAATCGGTGACAATCTCATGGTCACCATTACTGAGAGTAGCTTTTCAATTCCAGATTTTGTTTAATTAATTGAATTTAAATTCCATCAGAGACCATTGTGGGATTTGAACCTATGGACCCAAAGCATTAGTCTAGGGTCTTTGGAATACTAGTCCAGTGACATTACCATTACCCTACCATCCCCACCCTGCAAACAACAATGGCAGCCAGCTGTAGCCTCAAGCATGCCTCCCTTTTAACCTGCTGCAATAGAAACCTTTGGAAATGGTGGAGAGTGATAAACAGTTCTATCTTTCGAAGAGTTACCTCATACAGCACACTTCTATTTCCACAGCCACACAGTGCAGGTCATGCTGGCATTTTAACTTATTCCTGAACCTTGCCTTTTCTTTCACCTTTCCATCTGCACACTTGGCAAAGATTTGAAATGCTTTGTGAATTTTCCTGAAGAATATTTGACCCCCTATTCCGTCGCTTCGCTTGGATTATTTAGAATTCTCCATGTCACCGACCAGCAACTTTCCACTCCCACCATTTTGTTAACCCACCCATTCACAACTACACGCAGCTCTGATCTGAGAAAGTTGTGTGTTATTGACACAGTTCCATCCAGGTGAGGTGTGTGGGTACCTGGTCTTCTCTCTTTAGAATAGGAGATGGATCAGCGCCTGGAAAATCAGCCCAGAATGTTCCCATTATCCCTTGCGGACTCCCACAAGATTGACCAAGATTCTACAGAGGCCATGGCATCAGTGCCCAGCAGAAGATAGAGTGAGAGAAAACCAAGAACTTTTAGATGTCCCTTGGTCTAAAGTGCACTGGAGCACTAATAATTGTTAGGTAGCTTTTTTTCTCATAAGGTCCATTATTGCTAATAAACTTATGTCCTATGAGAATCATAGAATCCTACAGTGCTGAAGGAGGCCATTTGCCCCATCAAGACAGTACTGACCACAATCCCACCCAGGCCCTATTCCTGTAACCCCACATATTTACCCTGCTAACCCTCCTGACACTAAGGGGCAATTTAGCAGGGCCAATCCTCCCAACCTGCATATCTTTGGACTGTGGGAGGAAACCGGAGCACCCGGAGGAAACCCACGCAAACAAGGGGGGAATGTTCAAACTCCACACAGACAATGACCCGAGGCCGGAATTGAATCCGGGTCCCTGCCGCTGTGAGGCAGCAGTGCTAACCACCATGCCACCGTGCCGCATTGTCCATGCCCAAACAGTTGGCAGTGGTCTCTATGGTTCAGTGTGGGATGAATTAGAAAAATTAACAAAGGAGACACGGGTTACCACAACTCAACTCCATTCTTAATCCCACACACTTGGAAAATGTTTGCGAATTAGGGTAATCTTTTTTATAAATCTAACAGCCCAGATTTTCAGATTGTGTGAATGTCTGTCTGTGCATGCTTAACATATCAATCATGTCAGAATAAAATAAATCATAGGATTCAAATTCTTACCTTCTACATCGGCCAGGTTAACAGGTTTGGATTCTTCACCTACATCACTAACGCCGTACATGTTCACTGCGTATATACGGAAGCTGTACTCTCCATCTGGCTTCAGACAGTCTACGTGATATGAGGTGCTACTGCAGGAATCCGTCAGTATTTTCCACTCTGAATCTCCAGACTGCTTTATCTCAATGATGTAGGACTTGATAGCACTCCCGCCATCATAACATGGACCTGACCAGGACAGGGTGAGAGAATCCCTGCCCAACTCCGAGATACAAGGTCTTCCAGCTGGAGGCTCAGGCCTGTCTGAGGTAAGTGGTAAACTGGGATTTAATGTGAATTCCCATTTGTCACACCAACTATTCCACTGTGTGTTCAGTTATCTATCAATCAATCATTTCTGGAAGGAGGCTCAGTGTTGTGTTATTCATCATAGAAACCCTACAGTGCAGAAGGAGGCCATTCGGCCCATCGAGTCTGCACCGACCACAATCCCACCCAGGCCCTATCCCCACATATTTACCCGCTAATCCCTCTAACCTACGCATCCCAGGACTCTAAGGGGCAATTTTTAACCTGGCCAATCAACCTAACCCGCACATCTTTGGACTGTGGGAGGAAACCGGAGCACCCGGAGGAAACCCACGCAGACACGAGGAGAATGTGCAAACTCCACACAGACAGTGACCCGAGCATCGAACCCGGGACCCTGGAGCTGTGAAGCAGCAGTGCTAACCACTGTGCTACCGTGCCGCCCCTATAATTATAGAATCATAGATTCCCTACAGTGCAGGAAGAGGCCATTCGGCCCACTAAGCCCACACAGACAACAATCCCACCCAGGCCCTAACCCCATAACCCACATATTTACCCTGTTAGTCCCCTTGGCACTAACGGACAATTTAGCATGGCCAATCAACCTAACCTGTGTGGACTCTCATGGGATCTAGGGTGAGGTATCTAAATGGATACAAAATTGGCTTCTTGACAAAAGCCAGAGGGTGGTTGTAGAGAGTTGTTTTTCAAACTGGAGACCTGTGACCAGCGGTGTGCCTCAGGGGTCAGTGCTGGGCCCACTGTTATTTGTCATTTATATTCATGATTTGGATGAGAATATAGGGGGCATGGTCAGTAAGTTTGCAGATGACACCAAGATTGTGACATGGTGGACAGTGAGGAAGGTTATCTCCAATTGCAGCGGGATCTTGATCAATTGGGCTAGTGGGCTGACAAATGGAGTTTATATTTAGACAAATGCGAGGTAATGCATTTTGGTAGATTGAACCAGGGCAGGACTTACTCAGTTAATGGTAGGGCATTGGGGAGAGTTACAGAACAAAGAGATCTCGGGGTACATGTTCATAGCTCCTTGAAAGTGGAGTCACAGGTGGACAGAGTGGTGAAGAAGGCATTCGGCATGCTTGGTTTCATCGGTCAGAACATTGAATACAGGAGTTGGGATGTCTTGTTGAAGTTGTACAAGACATTGGTAAGGCCACACTTGGAATACTCTGTGCAATTCTGGTCACCCCATTATAGAAAGAATATTATTAAACTAGAAAGAGTGCAGAAAAGATTTACTAGGATGTTACCGGGACTTGATGGATTGGGTTATAAGGAGAAGCTGAATAGACTGGGACTTCTCTGGAGCGTAGGAGGCTGAGGGGTGACCTTATAGAGGTCTATAAAATAATGAGGGGCAAATACAAGGTAGATAGTCAATATCTTTTCCCAAAGGTAGGGCAGTCTAAAACTAGAGGGCATAGGTTTAAGGTGAGAGGAGAGAGATACAAAAGTGTCCAGAGGGGCAATTTTTCACAGAGGGTGGTGAGTGTCTGGAACAAGCTGCCAGAGGTAGTAGTAGAGGTGGGTACAATTTTATCTTTTAAAAAGCACTTAGATAGTTACATGGGTACGATGGGTATAGAGAGATATGGGCCAAATGTGGGCAATTGGGATTAGTTTAGGAGTTTTATAAAAAAGGGCGGCATGGACAAGTTGGGCCGAAGGGCCTGTTTCCATGCTGTAAACCTCTATGACTCACCAGACTGGGAGGTTAGTTATGTTAGGTACATTAGCTATGATAAATTGCCCCTTAGTGTCCCGGGATGTGAATGTTAGAGGGAATAGTGGTGAAAATATGTGGGGTTTTGGGGATAGGGCCTGGGTGGGATTATTGTCAGTGCATACTCGAGGGGCCGAATGGCTTCCTTCTGCACTGTAGGGATTTTGTGATTGTATGAAAGCAGAGCACCCGGAGGAAACCCGCTCAGGCACAGGGAGAATGTCTGTGTGCAGTTTGCACAGTCACCCAAGACCGGAATTGAACCCAGATTCCTGGCACTGTGAGGTAGCAGTGCTAACCATTGTGCCACAATGTCGCCCTAGAAATTTTAACACAGTTTATTGCACGTGGGTATCACTGGCTGGGCCAGCATTTATTGCCCTTGAACTGAGTGCTTTGCTAGGCCATTTCAGAGTCATATGTAGGCCAGACCAGGTAAGGATTTCCTTCCCTAAAGGGCATTAGTGAACCAGGCGGGTTTTTACGAAAATTATTTCATGGTCATCACTAGCCTTTTGATTGAATTCAAATTTCACCATCTGCCATGGTGGGATTCGAACCCTGGTCCCCAGAGCATTTACCCCGGGTCTCTGGATTTCTAGTCCATCGACAATACTACTATGCCACCAATCTACATTTGTCTCTATAAGCAGCATTTACACTATGTTTATATAGAAAAACATATTCTTGGGCAGCACGATGGCACAGTGGTTAGCACTGCTGCCTCACATCGCCAGGGACCCGGGTTCGATTCCCGGCTTGGGTCACTGTCTGTGCGGAGTTTGCACATTCTCCCCGTGTCTGCATGGGTTTCCTCTGGGTGCTCCAGTTTCCTCCCATAGTCCAAAGATGTGCGGGTTAGGCTGATTGGCCATGCTAAAATTGCCCCTAGTGTCAGGGGGATTAGCAGGGTAAATATGTGGGGTTACAGGGATAGGGTGTTGTCAGTGCAAGCTCGATGGGATGAATGGCCTCCTTCTGTACGTAGAGATTCTATGAACAAAATGCAGGCAGCTTCTGAAATGTTTGAGAATTCAATAGTTCAAATTGTTTGCACCTCTTCCTTTTAATCGCTATTCTGTCTCAACACATCATTTTCTCCAGCAGACTGTTTGATACTCTACTTACCTACAACAGCCAGACTGATCTGATGCTGCACATTCCCATTGCGGTCTTTCACCACCAGTGTATAATGGCCGGCATCATCCATTTGCACATCCTTTATCACCAGTTTGGTCCCAGTGTCTGTTGTGTCCACAGAAGTTCGAGAACTATTCAAGATCTGAAGCAAATGGATAGGGGGAGAATTTAGAATCCCTACTGTGCAGTGGCCATTGAGTCTGCACCGACTCTCCGACAGAGCATGTTACTCGGGCCCACCCTCCTCCATCCCTAGCCCCCAAACGCCACACATTTACCCCGCTAATCAACACATCTTGGGACACTAAGGGAGAACTTAGCAAGGCCCATGGCCAATCCACCCCACTTGCATATCTTTGGACTGGTGAACAGCCCAGATAAAAAGTTAAATAACAGATCAATGTAACACAACCCACAATAGTCACTAAAAGAACAGATCCAGGGGTTGTGTAAAAGTACGTTGAAAAATCTTGGAGCATTTTGGATTCAGTGCTGCTTAACGATGCCACACGAGTCCCAGCGATAAATTTTTCTTGGAACTCTCACTCCCTGGCCTCAATCCAAATCTACCCACCATCCAAACTCATACAGATCTTTAATAGATGCAGAAGGAAGGCAGTCTGAATCAGCAGTTGGCAATTAGATTATTCCATGCTTCACGATCATAGAAGGAGGAATCAAGTGGGAGTTAAGTCCTTGGGGAAAGAATAATATCAGACAGTGTAAGGAGTGTGACACAGAAGGACAAGATGCTTTCACATTAGGGGGGAGAAGAAAGTTTAAGAAAGCACTGACACGTTCATAGCAAAGTTTGAGAAAAAGAATGAGAGCATGCAGGAGGGCCGCAGGGAGCAGGGTGAGAGCCGGGGGTGCCAGGTGAGGGTCACAGGGAGCAGGGCAAGAGCCGGGGGGTGCCGGGCGAGGGCCACGGGGAGAGCAAAAAGCATTGAAGATGTTAGAGACGAGAGTGAAAAACACAAAAAGTATCAAAAACTTGAAATCAATTGTTAAGCATTTTTCCAGATGTGGGAGCAATGATCCAATCTGGGGCAGAATTGAGTCAAGAGTAATTGCAGGGATGAGAAGCTTTTAGTATCAATTAAATATATGGAGTGGACTCCACATTCTACATGGTCCAAGGAAGGAGCAGGTTTTAGCAGCCAGTGGCACTCCTTTGCCTCTGGGTTTTCTAATGTAACTGCAAGAGCACACGCTGATATAACTGAAGGGATTAATCTTGGATACCTGGTCTTTCTGTTTCAGCCATGTTGCAGCAATGGGCAGAGCTCCTATAATCCCAACGTACAGCTCTGCTTGTTGTCCTGCCTGAACCTCCAAGTGTGTCTGGGGATCCACTAACTGAGGAGGTTCCACTGTAATGTAATGTAAGGACAAACAAAGGTCAACCTCCTTCAATCTGTTTCATTTACCCCCTTTACAAAGAAAGACACTTGTTCACGAGATAAGTTCAGTTAATGGAATTTGAAAATTGATTGTCCTCTTAAATTAGAGAGGTGCAGAGAGTAGAATTACATCCACATGTACACTGTCTTGTGAATGGAGGCTTAAATCCAGAAATTCCTTCACGCAAGGTGCAGCTTCAACTGGGATTTCCAAATTTCTGTCAAGCCATATATTGGGATCTAACCTCATCTCAGTGGAGGTATGAATAATGTGAGATTAAATGAGAGGAGGCTTGTGTGGATAACTGCGGAGTTTGCACATTCTCCCCGTGTCTGTGTGGGTTTCCTCCGGGTGGTCCGGAGGAAACTGAAGTAGGAGTAGAATTAGAGAATCCCAACAGTGCAGGAGGAGGCCATTCAGCCCATCAAACCTGAATCAACAACCCCATGTATTTATCCTGTGGGGGAGGTTTACTCAGGTTCTGATGGGGATGCTCTATAAAGATGGCATCTCGACCTCTGTGCAGCCAGGATTTTGCTGGTGTGTTGAGGCAACGTCCCACATGACAGCGTGAGACACACCCCCTTGATTTTTTTTTTGGCAAAGTGTCATAAGATCTGGGGAGAAACATGCCAGTTTTCTCAGTGGAAACAACACTCTGCCATTTTTTTGTTAAGATTTAGTCCAGGAAATCCAGTTCCAATGAATTTCATGCAATGTTAAGTGTTGAGCTCATTCCTTCCACTGTGGCACAGTCTGAGCTCATTGCTAAGGTCACTGCACAAGTGCAAGGTCTCCCTCCCTGACAATCCACGGTCAGTACTGTGTCCCTGTCTTTCAATAGGGAGTCACAACTCTTCGATATGAAGTCAGAAAAATCACCTGGTTTCGAAGACATCTTCTTCTTCGAAGGGGACGAACCTGAGAGAAGGATAAAAGAAAAAAGTACTAAGAACCAGGATAGGTGAATGAAAGAAACATAGTAATGAAGGTCAGTGATGTGGATGGAGGAGACAGTGAATGCAATATTTAATAATGCATACATTCAATGATCATAAATACATTCTGAATTAAACACAGAAAATGCTGGAAATACACAGCAGGTCTGGAGTGAGAAACAGGGTTAACATTTCAGGTTGTGACATTTTATTAGCAGTATTTTGCTTTTGGATAATTACATTCTGAATGATTAGCCATACGTGCCACAGAAACCTACAATCCCCCATAATCACAATGTCTAATTACCTCTTAAAATAACTCCAGTATTTTTTAAACTTCCCATCTTATATCTCGTACAATCGTAGAATCCCTACAGTACAGAAGGAGGCCATTTGGCCCATCAAGCATGCACTGACAACAATCCCACCCAGGCCCTTTCCCTGGAACACGACCTATTTACACGGATAATGCCCCTGACAGTCAGGGGCAATTTAGCATAGCCAATCCACCGAAGCCGCACATCTTTGGAGTATAGGAAGAAACCGGAGCAAACCCACGCAGACACGGGGAGAACGCGCAAACTCCACACAGACAGTGACCTGAGGCCAGAATTGAACCTGGGTCCCTGGTGCTGTGAGACAGCAGTGCTAACCATTGTGCCGGTCAATGCAGATCTTTCTCTTCCCCTTCTCAACACTGAAGTATTCAAATCGTTCATTTTTCTCCTTATAATTCAGTCCTTTGACATTAGCCTCTGGGTCCTTGCCTCCACCATTTTGAGGGTTTGCATGTTCCTATTGCGCCTGGGTAAAGGGGACTCAATAACACGTTCAAGCCCAGTCTGAGCAATAAACAGCCTCAGAATAATCTACTTATTCGGAAATGTGGCTCACCATTCTTTGTGATCGGCCAATTCTGCTCCAAAATAACTGATGTGGAGATGCCGGCGTTGGACTGGGGTGGGCACAGTAAATAGTCTCACAACACCAGGTTAAAGTCCAACAGGTTTATTTGGTAGTACGAGCTTTTGGAGCACTGCTCCTTCATCAGGTGAGTGAAGAGTTCAGTTCACAAACAGGGCATATATAGACACAAACTCAATTACAAGATAATGGTTGGAATACGAATCTTTACAGGTATTCAAATGCAGACAATGTGAGTGGAGAGAGGGTTAAGCACAGGTTAAAGAGATGTGAATTGTCTCCAGCCAGGACAGTTAGTGAGATTTTGCAAGCCCAGGCAAGTCGTGGGGGTTACAAATAGTGTGACATAAACCCAAGATCCCGGTTGAGGCCGTCCTCATGTGTGCGGAACTTGGCTATCAGTTTCTGCTCAGCGACTCTGCGTTGTCATGTGTTGTGAAGGCCGCACTGGAGAATGCTTACCCGATAATAACTGGGCAGGGTCAGCCCTGGGCCTCTTTCAGCTTTTGCCTGCTGGCTGGTACAGCACATCCCATGTAATGATGATATTGTGTAACAATTTCTTCCCACCTCCATTGAATTTGTAGACCCTTCAATCGTTCCTTCGTTGCTTCCAACCAACATGCCCACCTATACCATCTGTGAATCTGGCAACTTTCACTGTGTTTCTAAATCTTGAGCTTTTCTTTAGGCAGCAGGAGGGTTACCAGCATCAGTGCTCTGGATATGCCTGCCTTGGCGAGAACCAACTCACTCACAAGCCTTTTAAATTGTTGTAGTAACTCGAGGTGACTTGATGTGGAAAGTGACAAGCTCAAGTATTTATGGAATGAAGCACAACTATACAGGTCCACGCTGAACAAAGCCCTGTCTCCCACTGCAGCCTTGGGGGTGCGCGCACCTCCACTCCCAATAGGCCCAGTTTAGTGCGCTCACACTCCATTGGTTCTGGCCTGGTCACATGGTTCTGGCCTGGTCACATGGCCCCATGAAGGATCGCCCATTAAAGTTACCACAATTGTAATATTCCAAAAGTAATCCTTCTTAAACTGTGGAGTTAACCCACTAGCACCTTCATATCCAGTAAACACTACCAGCATTACACACAATTGAGTGTTTTTGGTGTGGGGCAGAAGGAGGTCACTAAGCTTGCTGTCGATGTAACTTTCAGAAAGCCACCCCAAAGTAAGGGTAATATATTGACAGAAGAATTTAAAGGATCCTTTCCTCCAAGTGGATCGCGCATACTTCAGGTTAAGAAACATAGGCGCATGCATATGTACACACACAATAGGTGACCATGATTTTAAAAGATTCCTTACCACAACTAAACTAAAGAGCTCGATTGTTCATCAGTTAAAACAATCAGTTAAAACTAATGAAACAAAACGTGGTTTAAAAAAATAAAAAATTACTTGAGGATCAAAGACAACCAGAGTAAAAGGATGTTCTGGACCCAAAAGCTTTCTGTTTAATTCATCTGTAGCCAGTTCCTTGCCCTCTTTGTGGAATGCCAGTCCACAAGCATGACTCTGACCTTCTATTGCTGGCTACTAGATTTCACCACCTTGTTTTCACATTCACATTTCTGTCCTCTGCCTGCTGCAATGTTCCGGAGAAGCCCAACACAAGCTGGACAAACAGCTCCCTCATCTTCCCATGAGGCACTCTGCGGCCTTCTGAACTCAACAAGGAGTTCTATTTTGATTTTGTTTTTTTATTGCCGAGTGCCAGTCTGCATCTTGTTTTCACATTTTATTTGCTTCCCGACCGAGCTGTCCTTTATTCCACCAAAAACACTTACTCTGAACCAATGCAATTAATGATCTCAAAATGAAATTCTGAAGACTTCTCATTGCTAGATTTACCTCATTCCTGAATTTGCCTCATTTGTTTAGCATCAAAATGTTTCACCTGCGTTAACAACAAATGATCTTAAAAGTCAAGGGGCTTTCAAGTAGACAGTTACCTCCCGGATCTCACACTAGCATGTTTGCTCCTGCGTACTAACTGAACAATAAGCTAGAGAGTTCAGCAAAGTTCAATAGCCGGTCCTTGGTCAATAACAATGAGAGAGAGCTCCACGATGGCTCAATGATTGTATCTGATGAGGGCTGGGCCAAAGGCCTGTTTCTCAATTAATTCACTCATTTATAGTTAGCTGGCTGCCAATTCACTCATTGGTTTATAATAAGTGTTGACTCACCCTCTCACCTTTTCCTGGGAAAGTTAACTTGCACACCCTTAGCTTGCCTCATGCCCTCAGAACGTCCCAAAGCACATTACATCCAATGAAGTACTTCTAAAGCACAGTCACTGTTTTAAGGTAGTCTCACAAACAACAACTAATCTGTTTGAGCAGGTGTTGTTTGAGGGACACATGTTTGCCAGGGTAGTGCTCCTCTTCGAATAATACCATGGGATTTATTACATCTGCTTGGAGGGGGCAGGCAGAGCTACAATGTAATATTTCACTGAAAGACAGCACCTCCTACAGTGTAGGAGGAGTTACTTCAGACTCCATATTGGGGGAGAGGAGAACTGAGCTCAGCAGGGGGTCGGCCAGAGGACCGGGAAAATCAGCAAATCAGCAGCAGCAACCTGACTGTGGACTGGCTGTCTCTGCATATACATGAAATAGATAGCGTAGACAAAAGATGGATGTTTTACTATATCGGTGCTGAATGTTCTTGCTAACAGCACCGAAACTGTAATAATGACATGATTAAGTGACCATCGTCTGAACAGACATTCTATCCATCTACCACTAAAGATTATGACATTACCAATGGGACACGATTAAACAGCTATTGTCTCGGGCCTACCTCTTTGTATCATATGTAAATAATTTACCGGCGTGGCTAGAAATAATCTTTACTAGAAGTTGTAAATGCCCTAAAAAATTAACTGTATACAATTGAGCAGGACAGTCTGAAGAAGCCTTAGGAATTCTCCAGTTCTCTCCTTATCGATAAGAAGGCAATAAAACATCCATCATTCACAAACGCTGTATCTGAATATCCTTTTAGCTCGGACAATATTTAATGGGGAAAGATTATTTCCTTCCCCCATATGTGAATAAACATGTATGGGGGTGGATGGTGGCATAGTGGTAATGTCACTGGACCTGGGAAAATGCTCTGGGGACATGGTTCAAGCTGGTGGAATTTAAATTCAATGAATAAATCTGGAATATAAAGCTAGTTTCAGTAATGGTGACCATGAAACTAACAGCAATTGTCATAAAAGCCCATCTGGTTCACTCATGCCCTTTCAAAAATTTGCCGTCCTTATCTGGTCTGGCCTGCACGTGACTCCAGACCCACGGCAATATGGTTGGCTCTTAACTGCCCTCTGAAATAGCCCAGCAAGCCATGCTGTTCCAGGGCAAACAGGGATGGGTAACAAATGACGCACACATCCCATGTCTGGAGGGTTTTAGGTATGAGGAGGGGTTGGATAAACTCAGTTAGTTTTCACTGGAAAGATGGAGGCTGAGGGGTGACCTGATAGAGGTCTACAAAATTATGAGAGGGCACAGATAGGGTGGATAGTCAGAGGCTTTTCTCCAAGGTGGAAAAGTCAACTACAAGAGGGCACAGGTTCAAGATGAGAGAGGGAAAGTTAGGGGATACATGCAGGGAAAGTTTTTCACACAAAGGGTGGAGGAGGCCTATAATGCACTGCCAGTGGAGGTAGTGGAAGCAGGCATGTTAGCAACATTCAAGGGGTATCTTGATAGGCATTGAACAAGAGGCGATCAGAAGGATAGAAACTATGCATAGGCAATAAGTAGTGGATCTAAACAAGAGTTAGGAATTGGCGCCAGCTTGGTGGGCCAAAGGGCCTGTTTCTGTGCTGTATTGTTCTTTGAATAAAAATAGCACAAGCAATTGGGGAGAAATAGATTTGGTGGAAAAGGTTGGAAGACATTTTGAGTATCAAGACTTTTCAGATGGTTCTAACAAAGAGGTCCACTCAAGGATATGTGCATTAGCTCTCAGTTGTGGGCAGCATTATCATCCAACTTTACTGACTTGTCTGGTGCAAGGAAGAATTTCACATGAAGTAGAATTTCAGGAGATAGTTTTAATTCCCAAAAACATATCCCAAAAATCTCAAACCCAACATGAACCCACCTCCGATCCCAGCACTTTTAAGTGTAATAGAGATGGGAGGGGGAGGGGGGGTGAGGTGATGGGGCTGGTGACCAACTCATAGCAAGGATCAGCTCTGGCCTTGGCAGCAGCTCCAGGGGGTGAGGGCTGCTCTGGGGAAGTGCATTCACTGCACAGCTTGTGGTCCAGGAGAAACAGAAGTATTCTATTCTGGCTAGATTCAAGCTTACCTTCTTTTCTGTGATTTGACCACACCATCAAACCAAAGACTCTCACCTCCGGCATCCAAATTTCCCTTCCCCCAACAAAGATCTAGACCCCCCTCTTCCCCTGCCTCCCACCCAGAAGCCAGTTGGAATCTGCAGAAAAGAATGAGGCACATTGCGGAGCTTTAGCCCCGGTTTTCTAATATCCCAGCCCAAACCCTTCACTTACACAGCCTGCCCAAGGCAATAGCTGGGCCTTAGCTCTAAGATTGGCTCACACCCAGAACCCTGCCCTTTTCTTTTACAGTCTTACTTGCAACATTCCCACTAAGGGGAGGTGATGGCCTAGTGGTTTTATCGCTAGCCTATTAATCCAGAAATTCAGCTAATGTTCTGGGGGCCTGGGCTCGAATCTCACCACAGCAGATGGTGGAATTTGAATTCAATAAAAAAAAGACATCTGGAATTAAGAATCATGAAACCATTGTCGATTGTCAGAAAAACTCATCTGATTCACTAATATCTTTTAGGGAAGGAAATCTTCCATCCTTACCTGGTCTGAATTACAAGTGACCCCAGAGCCACAGCAATGTGGTTGACTCTCAACTGCACTCTGGTGACTAGGGATGGACAATGAATGCTGGCTAGCTGGCGATCATGATGTGGAGATGCCGGCGTTGGACTGGGGTAAACACAGTAAGAAGTTTAACAACACCAGGTTAAAGTCCAACAGGTTTATTTGGTAGCAAAAGCCACACAAGCTTTTGTGTGGCTTTTGCTACCAAATAAACCTGGTGGACTTTAACCTGGTGTTGTTAAACTTCTAGCTGGCGATGCCCATGTCACATGAATGAGTAAAAATAAACTGCGCAGTTACCCAAAACTTCCTGTGCAGGCTAAACACAAATCGTTACCATGCACATCAGCCACGGAAAAAGGTTTATATTTTCCGTGCATTTAAATGAATATGTTAGGAACAACTAAAGTTAGAGAGAACATTGCTTACTTGCTGTGTATTTCCATCATTTTCCTGTTTCTATTTGGGGCATAAAATGTTGACTGATAATTTGAAGTCACGAATTCTCTGAAACTTATAACTGGAAGTCAAAAATTTTACTGGTTGCTGTTGGTGGTAACATCATAAAAAAACAGCTCAGAAAATATCCTTTGATCCTCCAAATGAAACCATAAACACATTCAAAATGAATATATTTATGATTTTACTTGGAACGAGCCAAGCAGAGGAAATGTACACCCTGTGTTTCACGTTCAAACATTCGCAATCAACAAACAGAGCAATGTTCTGGAAATAGATATCACGGGGATGTAAGCACAGTTATAGAAATCATAGAAACCCTGCAGTGTAGAAAGAGGCCATTGGGCCCATCGAGTCTACACCGACCACAATCGCACCCAGGCCCTACCCCCATATCCCTACATATTTACCCACTAATCCCTCTAACCTACCCATCTCGACACTAAGGGGCAATTTTAGCATGGCCAATCAACCTAACCCGCACATCTTTGGACTGTGGGAGGAAACCGGAGCACCTGGAGGAAACCCACGCAGACACGAGGAGAATGTGCAAACTCCACACAGTCAGTGACCCAAGCCGGAAATCGAACCCAGGTCCCTGGAGCTGTGAAGCAGCAGTGCTAACCACTGTGCTACCGTGCCGCCCTAATGTTTGGTAATGCAAAATATTGTTTTCTCCGAAACTGAAGCATTTTCGTTAACAATCGACAAAATCTTCACGCATTGAAGAGTCCAGTGAATTGCTCGAAGATTACAATGGTTAAATGTTTGAGGAACCAGGCATTCGAATAGGTTGCTCCAACTGTGCCGGTCACGATATTGAACTGAACACGGTTAGGATTTTTTGGAAGCCAAAATATCCTTTTAACTCCCCCTCCAATCCTTGCTCAAAGTTATTTTCATGAGGTGGAGGTGCCGGCGTTGGACTGGGGTGGGCACAGTAAGAACACTCACAACACCAGGGTTAAAGTCCAACAGGTTGATTTGGTATCACGAGCTTTCGGAGCATTGCCCCTTCATCAGGTGAGTTATCACTGAGTGAGCACTCATCTGATGAAGGAGCAGCACTCCGAAAGCTCTTGATTCCAAATAAACCTTTTGGACTTTAACCCGGTGTTGTGAAAATTCTTAAAATTATTTTCCTTGGTCATGCATATCCTTTAGCCTTGCCCTCTCTCGACCTCTGTAACCACCTCCAGCCCATAACCCTTCCAGAATTCTGTGTTCCTCCAATCTTGGCCTCTCATTCATTCCCAATTTCCTTGCTCCACTCACTAATGGCCCTACCTTCAGCTGTTTGGACTCTATGCTTCAGAATTCTATTTTTGCCCCTACACCGACTCTAAGATGCTCCTTAAAATCTCTCTTTTTGACCAAAGGCTTTGGTCACCTGCCTTAATATCTCTTCCTGTAACTCAGTGTCACATTTTATACCTGATGAGCACTCCTGCAAAGTATCTTTGGTCCATAAACAGCATAAAACAAATGTGTGCTGTTGGGTGGGAGGGGTGGGAGGGGTGGGGGAGTGGAGGTTGGGCACTCTGGTCCTAGGCTCATGCTTCTGCCAAAGGGCTGGAACAAGGAGATGTACCCGTGCACCTTGGCATCATATCTCCCTCCTGCTGGGGAGGATAGACTCTTCTGCTAAGCTCTCTCCCTCCCCCACCTCTCCCTTCATACACACACACACACCCAGCCAGGAATTAAGTCAGCAACTCAGTTACCTGGAGAATGGGACAAGAAGCAAATCAAAGCTGATGAACCGAGGGCCAGTTATTCGTGGTGTAACATGCTGCGCCGCCTCCGCTTGGCATGTCCCAAGTAGGCCACAACTTATTTGCTCTCTCCGCAGAAACAAAGTCCCTCCGACGAAGCGAGTCAAACTGTTTCTGTGCCAGATGAAATTTTGACTTCTTGGAATTTTAAGGTAACTTTTCCACTTGAAGAGTAATTTTGGATGATGTGAATTTTAACAGCATTGTTTCTGAACATGTTGAACCAAAGGCCACGCGATGGAGGAAAACTAAGCTGAAGTCTTGTGTGACTGACTCCCTCATCACTCACAACAATGAGAGTTCACACAACACCAGGTTATAGTCCAACAGCTTTATTTGAAATCACAAGCTTTTGGAGCACGCCCCTTCGTCAGATAAAGTAGAGCAGTGCTCCAAAAGCTTGTGATTGCAAATAAACCTGTTGGACTTTAACCTGGTGTCGTGTGACCTCTCATCTTGTTCCACCCCAGTCCAACACCGGCATCTCTACATCATGACTCACAATAATGTCAGTGATGTTAAATCAGACAGAGCTGAACGGCTATAGATGGTCAGGCTTAGAAATTGATCTGAGATATTAGAATACAGAGTGTTTATGAGGAATTTCTCTTATTTTAACAGGATGGAATTGCCAGCGTGATTTAAATAGGTTTAATATCAATCCAAAAGCAAAGGTTTAAGGAATGGCAGCAGATGCATGAAGTGCTTTGCACAACAGGTTAGTCTGGCAAAGATCATCTAACTAGAGTGAACCTGTCAGACCTGATCTCAGAGGGCGCCATCTTACCTGCCGTTCGCGCCACGCTCCTGCTGCCGCAAGGTCGCAGAATTTGGCCAAATCCCTGTTCACTGCAGCAGGATGGAAAAATCCCGCTGGCGTGAACGGCGATCAGATTCCGGCCAGGGTTTCATGGGATGGGGTTATTATCCTTATGGTATATGGACTGGGAAGCTGTATCACCCTATTTTTCCTGTTAGCAGCCTGTACTTGCAATCTGCAGATACTGGCGAGAAGGTCATGCTTTAGAAGCGTGTCCAGGATGGTACACTAGGTTGCCTGCATATTCCCAGCCTGAAGCAGTGACCCTGTTTGACAGGCATGTTCCATTTGTCACTTATGGTGGCAAAGGATGTTATATATTCAAAAGGGTTGCATGTTTGCTTTAAGAGCTGATCACATGATTTGATGGTGATGTCATTGGTGTGTTTTACAGGCTCCTGCTTCTAGTTTCAGTTTGCATTCTGTGCAGTGCAGAGAACATTGCTTTCAATAAATCTGCTGTTGTTAGTTTGAATCCACACGTAATTTTCGTTTTGTTAAAGCCCACAACCCCTAACATAGTTAGGATATAGTTAGAGCAGCACAGTGGCACAGTAGTTAGCCTGGCTGCCTCACAGCACCATGGAAGTGGGTTCGATTCCCAGCTTGGGTCACTGTCTGTGTGGAGTTTGCACATTCTCCCCGTGTCTGCGCGGGTTTCCTCCAGGTGCTCCGGTTTCCTCCCACAGTCCAAAAGACATGCTGGTTAGGTGCCTCGGCCATGCTAAATTCTCCCTCAGTGTTCCCGAACAGGTGCCGGAGTGTGGCGACTAGGGAATTTTCACAGTAACTTCATTGCAGTGTTAATGTAAGCCTACTTGTGACACTAATAAATTAACTTTACTTTATAATAAAGGGAATGAGGAGATGGAGGTTATGTTGTGGCACAGCAATGAATCCTCTTGCTCACGACCGTGAGAGATCCACCAGACTGTGCATTGCAGGAGGCCCATGGTTCCCTGGGAACCACCCAAGTATCCAGGGCAATGAGTCTGAGGTCTGACTGGAATGGTCTGGTCTTTGTGGTATCCTGGGCATCTGCCTAAACCAATATAAATAAAGATACCAACAAATGCATTGCATTAGTCTGTCTTCCTGTAAATATGAACAATGATAGGAAGCGTCACTCTAGTCTATCCAGTCTGTCCAGTATAACTTCAATCCCTTGTGCCTCATAACACACATTCCAACCCACCTGATAGCCATCTCATCACACAGAAACATTAAAAATATAGATAACAGGCAAACCAATTAGGGAAATAAAATACTTAGAAAATTCTTCTCAGACCCCCACAGTCCGAAAGTGTGTGGGTTAGGTTGATTGGCCACGGTAAATTGCTCCTTAGTGTCAGGGGGATTAGCAGGGTAAATATGTGGGGTTACAGGCTTAGGGCCTGGGTGGGATTGTTGTCAGTGCATAGAACATAGAACATTACTGTGCAGTACAGGCCCTTCAGCCCTCGATGTTGCGCCGACCAGTGAAACCAATCTAAAGCCCATCTAACCTACACTATTCCAATATCATCCATATGTTTATCCAATGACCATTTAAATGCCCTTAATGTTGGCGAGTCCACTACTGCTGCAGGCAGGGCATTCCACACCCTTACTACTCTCTGAGTGAAGAATCTACCCTGACATCTGTCCTATATCTATCACCCCTCAATTTAAAGCTATGTCCCCTTGTGCTAGCAATCACCATCCGAGGAAAAAGGCTCTCACTATCCACCCTATCTAATCCTCTGATCATCTTGTATGCCTCTATTAAGTCACCTCTTAACCTTCTTCTCTCTAACGAAAACAACCTCAAGTCCCTCAGCCTTTCCTCATAAGACCTTCCCACCATACCAGGCAACATCCTAGTAAATCTCCTCTGAACCCTTTCCAATGCTTCCACATCCTTCCTATAAGTTAGGTGACCAGAACTGTATGTAATACTCCAAGTGCGGCTGCACCAGAGTTTTGTACAGCTCCTGGCGTTGAAGTATACACACTTCAAACCACCTTCCTGCCTGCCAGTACACTCCTGCGATGCTGAAACCTTATCCATGACCTCACTACTCTCATCCTCCTGTACACTGGATCTACAATTCAGGTTCCCATTCCCCTGCTGAATTAGTTTAAACCCTCCCGAAGAGCATTAGCAAATCTCCCCCCAGAATATTGGTACCCCTCTGGTTCACGTGTAGACCATCCCGTTTGTAGAGGTCCCACCTACCCCAGAATGAGCCCCAATTGTCCAGGTATCTGAATCCCTCCCTCCTGCACCATCCCTGAAGCCACGTGTTCAATTGCTCTCTCTCCCTATTCCTCTCCTCACTAACACGTGGCACGGGTAACAAACCAGAGATAACAACTCTGTTTGTTCTAGCCCTAAGCTTCCAACCTAACTCCCTGAATTTCTGCCTTACATCCCCATCCCTTTTCCTACCTATGTCTTGGGTGCCTATGTGAACCACAACTTGGGGCTGGTCCCCCTCCCCCTTAAGAATCCCGAAAACACGAAAACGAGACATCATGGACGCTGGCAACACACCAATCGCGAGTCCCTCTCGTTCCCACAGAATCTCCCATCTATCCCCCCAACTATGGAGGCTTGATGGGCCAAATGGTCTATGATTCTATGACCCCTGAGGCAACCAAGACAAGGAGATCGATTTGGACCTGGTCAAGTGAAAAGGTAAAGTTGTCAAACTTCCAGATGACCACAGGCTCTCTCTCCTTCAAGGTGGGAGCTGACTGGTGGTGACTTAACCTGAGGATCACCATGCCTCAGGCGAGGGACAAGTTTGAGAAGGCAATGAATAACTTCAGCCGGTACGGGAATTGAACCTGCACTGTTGGCGTCTCTCTGCATCACGAACCAATGGGCAGCTAACCAGCTCCCCAAACTTGGATAGACACATGAGGAACTGTAACCTACAGGGTTACGGAACAAGTGGAAATTGGGATTGGGCTGCACAGCCATTCTTTGGCCAACATAGACACAACGTGCCAAATGGTCTCCTTCTGTGCAGTAAATGTTCTGTGAATCGATCTATGAACCAGCTTGATGAGGAAATGGGGGCCAACTCAGAACCATTTACTGGGTGCATTATGTTCTTGGAGCAGTGCACCATTGAAACACCAGACAAGATATTGGTCAGAGCATGTCAACGTATGGTGTTAATTTCTGAATGGTCACCATCTTGCACTGCCATCCTAGGGGATGATAATTGGCAGTGCAATGCAATTATCAATGCACTATGATTTACCACTAAAGAATGGTAAGTCAGATGAGGCAATAGTGGTATTATGGCATTTTTGGAACCATAATCCAACTAAAACATTAACATCGACAGAGCAGGCGCATCTTAAATTGAGCACATTAGAAAATCAGAAAATAAGTAAATACTAATTAGGTGAGGATGAATGAAGGGTCTGAATCACCGGTTTATTTTTTAAAATTCATTCAAGGGATGTGGCCAGCATTTATTGCCCATCCCTAGTTGCTCTTGGAGGTCAATTGAGAGTCAACCACATTGCTGTGGCTCTGGAGTCACATGTAGGCCAGACCAGGTAAGGTCAGCAGATTTCCTTCCCTAAAGAGCATTAGTGAACCAGATGGGTTTTTCTGACAATCGACAATGGTTTCATGGTCATCAGCAGGTCCTTAATTCCAGATATATTTTTATTGAATTCAAATTCCACCATCTGCCGTGGCGGGATTCGAACCCAGGTTCCCAGAACATTAGCTGAGCTTCTGGATTAATAATCTAGCGATAATGCGAGGCCATCACCTCCTGTTGCCTTACTTGCGGTAAGAATAGATATCACCTCACACTAATATTAGTGGTAATTATTGTTGAATTAAAATACACTCATCTTAAGCATTACCTGTAGGAATGCTCCTATTCTTTGTGGCCTGTATCTTTTCTTGAAGATTCAAAGGATTGGTTGAACATTGGACCTTGGATCCAGCACCATGACGTTTACTTTCAAGTACCGAGTGATTCTCACCAATCCTGCCGTCACAGTTAGTGTTTCTGACTGGCGTGGGCAAATGTTTCAGTTGTTGAAGGGTTTCAAAGTCTATTAAACAGAGGATATATCTCAGTAGTTATTTCATACTGCTACAAATGATGACAATAAACAGAACAAATCAAGCAGGCTCTCCGTATCGAAAGAGCACTGTACCATCCTTTTCCTAACTGGTCTAATTGCTGGTATTATTGAATCATCTTTTGGCTTTACCTTGTGGATTACTGAACCGGTTGTTCATGTGAGGACGTCACATGCCAAGGAGATTAAAAGATTAGTGCCTTTTATTTGCTCTGTATGAGCAGAAATGAATACTGTATCAGACAGATACCAGAGCAGATCTGTACTTGACCAGAACGAGCACAAACATAAAGGAATTTTGCAGAGGTGGCCAAGAACAGGGAGGGGCGAATAATCGAGAATTCAACATTTAATATTGTGGAAATTACTACTAAAGGAAATGTCTCAAAACAACTTGGCCCTCAATTCACAGATGGCCAACGGCAACAGAACAATGTTCGAACTGCACCTATCAGATGCCTCATATTCTATGCAGGATTACACAATCTTGACATTATTGTCTCCCTATCAAGTGTCCAACAGGTTTGTCTGATCCTCCTCCACCCTTTTGAAGGATTACCATGTGAACCCAATGACAGTTCCTGCCATGGGAATTTTGCTGGATGTTCCTTGGCTGTTGGGAGGTCGCCTTTGAAAGGAGACTTAGAGGAGAAGAGGGCAGTGGGGGGAGGTGGAGGGAGGGGGGGGGGGGGGGGGGGGGTTGTTAGTCAGATAATTTTGGCTAGGACTGTTTCAATGCTGTGATGGGGTCAGCAATATAAATAAATAGATTGGAGCATGAGATATGGGAAGGTAACTCGGACTTGGTGAATATATTCAGGGCTCAAGACGTACGGAAAAACCTTTCAAAGTACTTCACCGAGGTGAAAAGAATTGGGAAAACGAGACAAAGGAGGGGAGGATAGGGTTATCTAAATGTTGGCTTAGGGAAGATCTTAAAGGGAGACAGGGAAGACTTTAGGGTTTAGGGGAAACATTAAAGATTGGCATCATCATGGTTGGAGGCATGGTCACTAATGGCGACATGGATTTGGTGGTTGATGGAGATGGCAGAGGAGAAAAAAACTAGAGTCAGAGCAATGGAGAACAGAACAAAGAACAAAGAAAATTACATCATAGGAACAGGCCCTTCGGCCCTCCAAGCCTGCACCGACCATGCTGCCCGACTTAACTAAAACCCCCTACCCTTCCGGGTACCATATCCCTCCATTCTCATCCTCTTCATCTATTTGTCAAGACTCCCCTTAAAAGTCACGATCATATCCTCTTCCACTATCTCCCCTGGCAGCGAATTCCAGGCACCCATCACCCTCTGTGTAAAAAACCTGCCTTATGCATCTTCGTTAAACCTTGCCCCTCGCATCTCATACCGATGCCCCCTAGTAATTGACTCTTCCACCCTGGGGAAAAAGCTTCTGACTATCCACTCTGTCCATGCCTCTCAATCTTGTAGACTTCTATCAGGTCGCCCCTCAACCTCCGTCGTTCCAGTGAGAAGAGGGCAATGGGGGGAGTGAGAATAAACCAAGTTTCTCCAACCTCTCCTCATAGCTAATGCCCTCCATACCAGGCAACATCCTCTTCAAAGCCTGCACATCCTCTGGTCGTGTGGTGGCCAGAATTGAACACTATATTCCAAGTGCGGCATAACTAAAGTTCTATAAAGTTGCAACACGACTTGCCAATTTCTAAACTCAGTGCCCCGGCCGTTGAAGGCAAGCATGCCGTATGCCTTCTTGACTACCTTCTCCACCTGCATTGCCACTTTCAGTGACCTGTGTACCTGTACACTCAGATCCTTCTGCCTATCAATACTCTTAAGGGTTCTGCCATTTACTGTATATTTCCTGTGTGTATTAGAGCTTCCAAAATGCATTACCTCACATTTGTCCGGATTAAACTCCATCTGCCATCTCTCTGCCCAAGTCTCCAACAAATCTATATCCTGCTGTATCCTCTGATGGTCTTCATCACTATCCGCAAATCCACCAACCTTTGTGTCGTCTGCAAACTTACTAATCAAACCAGTTACATTTTCCTCCAAATCATTTATATATATTACAAACAGCAAAGGTCCCAGCACTGATTCTGAGGAACGCCACTCATCATAACTTTCCGTTCAGAAATGCACCCTTCCACTGCTACCCTCTGTCTTCTTTGACCGAGCCAGTTCTGTATCCACCTTGCCAGCTCACCTCTGATCCCATGCGACTTCACCTTCTGCACCTCTCTGCCATGAGGGACCTTGTCAAAGGCCTTACTGAAGTCCATGTAGACAACATCCACTGCCCTACCCACATCAATCATCGAAAAATATGGGAGATTGTTTAGTATTGGAAGCATGGCAGGAGAAACCAAGACTTTGGAGGGATCTAAACACAATGAGGATTGTTAATTTGAGGCACAATGGGACAAGGAGACACTGTTGGCCAAGGTGGGTAGGTGTGATGGGTGGTCATGAACACACGCAGAGGTAAGGTTGAGCCAATGGAGGACAAGAGGCTGGCCAGGTGTACGTTTGAGTCTGGAGGGGACAGAAGTGTAAACATGGGTTTCAATGAGTGACGGACTAAGGTAGGAACAGAGACGAGCAATGTTAGAGAGCTGCAAATAGGCAGTCTTTGTGAAGGAAAAGCATTGGGGCCATCAGGATACCAAGGTTGCAAAGAACAGCGTTAAGTGATTTCAAAACAAGATTATAACAATTGCTTAAAAAGAAGGAATTCACAGTGTATGGAGGATTGAGGAATTTGGGATTAGACTCAACGATTCAGATGAGGAAAAAAACACAGATTTCATGGGTTAAATCATCTATTTCCAAACTGTAATATTCTGAAAAGAGCAAACTTTAATCTTAAAAAACAAATATTTGAACAAAATTTAAACTTAGAAAAAACATAAATATTTGTGGTCAAAACTCCTTTCAGTAGAGGCAGTGCAGTAAAGATTCACGAGAATAGTGCGAGAGATAAAGAAATTCAGTTACTTCGATAGACTGGAGATGTTGGGAGTGTTCTCCTTGGATTAATAAATATTGAGATGAGATTTGAGAGAAATATTCCAAATGACGAGGGGCCTGAACAGAGTAGACAGAGAACAAAACTCTTCCCATTGGTGGAAGGATTTAAGATAATTCGTAAATGTCGTCATGGCGACATGAGGAGTGAGTGGTTAGGATCTGGAATGCACTGCCTGAGAGCGTTGATGGAGGAAGGTTCAATTGAGGCATTTAAGAGGGAACTGGATTGTTATCTGAAAAGGAAGAACTTGCAGGATCATGGTAAAATGGTGGTTGTGGAGGGCGCTAGGTCATTTGCTCTTACGGAGAATCAACACAGACTGGATGGGCCAAATGGCCTCTTTCTGTGCTGTAGTATTTTTATGATTCTGTCCCATCTGTGGTCACCAACACTACAAAACTGCTGACCAGGAGTCTCCAATATTTACTTTGTGTCAGTCACTACACACATCAGCACTTTTACCATTCTTACACACCTCGGACTGTTACTGCGGCAATGCTTGATGCTCTTCCTGCGGCGTTTTCTGCAACACATTCATATATTCCTTCATCTTCTGGCAAACAGTCCTCAACCACCCACTGTGCGATTCCACTGTCGAAAGAAGCTCTGCCAAACTTTGCTGTTTTACCTGAAAGCAGATTGGGATCAGCATTGACAAGAGTAAAAATAGATGGCGTACTCCATTGAAGTTACCAAGTTAGGATACTGTATTTTACTGTATGGGGCGGCATGGTGGCACAGTGGTTAGCACTGCTGCCTCACAGCACCAGGGACCTTGGGTCACTGTCTGTGCGGAGTTTGCACATTCTCCCCATGTCTGCATGGGTTTCCTCTGGGTGAACATAAGAACATAAGAAATAGGAGCAGGAGTAGGCCATCTAGCCCCTCGAGCCTGCCCCGCCATTCAATAAGATCATGGCTGATTTGAAGTGGATCAGTTCCACTTACCCGCCTGATCCCTATAACCCCTAATTTCCTTACCGATCTGGAATCCATCTATCCGTGATTTAAACATATTCAACGAGGTAGCCTCCACCACTTCAGTGGGCAGAGAATTCCAGAGATTCACCACCCTCTGAGAGAAGAAGTTCCTCCTCAACTCTGTCCTAAGCTGACCCCCCTCTATTTTGAGGCTGTGCCCTCTAGTTCTAGTTTCCTTTCTAAGTGGAAAGAATCTCTCCACCTCTACCCTATCCAGCCCCTTCATTACCTTATAGGTCTCTATAAGATCCCCCCCTCAGCCTTCTAAATTCCAACGAGTACAAACCCAATCTGCTCAGTCTCTCCTCATAGTCAACACCCTTCATCTCTGGTATCAACCTGGTGAACCTTCTCTGCACTCCGTCCAAGGCCAATATATCCTTCCGCAAATAAGGGGACCAATACTGCACACAGTATTCCAGCTGCGGCCTCACCAATGCCCAGTACAGATGCAGCAAGACATCTCTGCTTTTATATTCTATCCCCCTTGCGATATAGGCCAACATCCCATTTGCCTTCTTGATCACCTGTTGCACCTGCAGACTGGGTTTTTGCGTCTCATGCACAAGGACCCCCAGGTCCCTTTGCATAGTAGCATGTTGTAATTTTTTTCCATTTAGATAATAATCCAATTTGCTATTATTTCCTCCAAAGTGAATAACCTTGCATTTGTCAACGTTATACTCCATCTGCCAGATCCTCGCCCACTCACTCAGCCTGTCCAAATCTCTCTGCAGACCTTCTACGCCCTCCACACGATTCACTTTTCCACTTATCTTTGTGTCGTCTGCAAACTTTGTTACCCTACACTCAGTCCCCTCCTCCAGATCGTCTATATAAATGGTATATAAATAAGTGCTCTGGTTTCCTCCCACAGTCCAAAGATGTACAGGTTAGGTGGATTGGGTGTGCTAAATTACCCCTTGATGTCCCAAGGTGTGTAGGTTAGGGGGATTATTAGAGTAAATACCTAGGTTTGTGGGGATAGGGTCTTGATAGAATTGTTATCGATGCAGGCTCAATGGGCCGAATGGCCTCCATCTGCACTGTAGGGATTCTATGATTCTATGAAGTTGACACACAGCTCTTCCCAAACTGTTGGTCACGACTCCCACTCGGGTCCCACAAACAGCAAGTTAGGTCGCAAGCCCCCATCAGCCCAGGCGGCACCCTGGCCTACCCGTGCCGTGCTCCTCTCCTAGTTGCTCTCTGAGCCACGACGTGGGAGAGCGACGGAACTGGAGGGCAGATGGGGAAACTTCATAAACATATTGTGAGGGCTGCAAACCCGGAGTAAGAAGCTCCGTTTGCAGCTGCAAGATGGCAGCTGCAGGATCTCTCCCCACAGTTGGAGCTGGGTTTATGGCCGACATCTTTATAGGGGGCAAAGCGCATTTGCACAGTCGCTATCTTTATAGGGGGCAAAGCGCAGCAGGACATTTGCACAGTCGCCATCTTTATAGGGGGCAAAGCGCAGCAGGACATTTGCACAGTCGCCATCTTTATAGGGGGCAAAGTGCAGCAAGGCATTTACACAGTCGCCATCTTTATAGGGGGCAAAGTGCAGCAAGGCATTTACACAGTCGCCATCTTTATAGGGGGCAAAGTGCAGAAGGTGCATGGGTAGCCATCCTGGGCCAGAAAGCAGGAGGAGAGGGTCTTCACTGAGGTTTCTGTCATGAGGACGATAGAGAGCTTGACTGAAATCTAAATAATTGCACATGAAATAATAACTTTTTTTAACAAAGCAAATTAAAGTACAGATTTTCATTATGCATTACATCATGATCTATAGCGCACAAACATTTGTAATTCTATACTGAATGTTGCTACGCTACTTTCTTTCTGTTTTGTGTTTGTCACTTCAGAGATGACATTAATTACACAGTGTTAAAGTGGGTGCCACAGTGTAAAACAGCTTGGGAATGGTTTACAGTAATGAAGGTTTGAGGACTGATGGGGGGGAAAAAATCACTGCAAGCGCCCAAGTTGCTGACGTCCGTGTCTGTTTGAACTCCAAGCCTGTCTCTCCTTTCAGTTATTCTGGGCACTGAGCATTGTCACCTGGAATTGAGAGTGCTATCCCAGACCGACCTGTGCTATTGCTCACTGGACATCCTGATGTCGATGGAGAGGAAGATGATGCTGGTCATTAACATCATGTTTAGGAGTCTTATGGTTACCATCATTAATTCCCTAAATGTTTAGAATTCAGCAATGGGGGATTGGGTGAGGGAATTGTAACACTTCACCATTCAGCTGTTGCTTTTGAATGTGAAGCAAGAATAATGCAGACTCATCTACGAACAAAGCTGCCTGCACCCTGTCTACCCAAGCTGTGGGGATGGCACGGTGGCACAGTGGTTAGCACTGCTGCCTCACAGCTCCAGGTACCCGGGTTAGATTCCCGACTTGGGTCACTGTCTGTGTGGAGTCTGCATGTTCTCCCCGTGTCTGTATGGGTTTCCTCCGGATGCTCCGGTTTCCTCCCACAGTCTGAAAGACATGCTGGTTAGTGGATTGGCCATGCTAAATTCTCCCTCAGTGTACCCGAACAGGCGCCAGAGTGTGGCGACTAGGGGATTTTTACAGTAACTTCATTACAATGTTAATGTAAGCCTACTTGTGACACTAATAAATAAACTTAAATTTATTTTACTTGGTGTCCCAAGTGAACACCTAAAAGAGGCATTATGACCCTTAAACATATAAATTGGTGGCTTAACAACTCTTGAAAGGCCCCATCAGGAAATGAGTCGGTGACAAGCAGGGCAGGTATTGAGCCTACGGCCTACACCAATCAGTGGCCATCAAAAAGAGGCAAAATTATTTATTTTATGAATTCCCATTTGCCTCACTTGCACTGAACTCTTCATTACAGCTTTGGCCATCATTCAATAAACAGAAAGCATCATAAAAACCAAGTGTTTCTCGGATTCAGCTGCCAGAGGCTCTTTGAAAAAAAATTCTTTCTAGGGATGGGGGCATCACTGACCAGGTCAGCATTTGTTACCTGTCCCTAATTGCCCTTGAATTGAGTGCTTGCCACACCATTTCAGAGGGTCGTTAAGAATCAACCATATTGCTGTGGCTCTAGAATCACATGTAGGCCAGACCGGGTAAGGACGGCAGATTTCCTTCTCTGAAGGATATTAGTGAACCAGATGGGTTTCTACGACAATCAATAATGGCTTCGTGGTCACCATCATTGTCACGACTGTGCTTTGTAACAAGCAATACAAGAATGTGACAAAACAAACAGTTTAGAAGGTATTTCACAGGATGCCAGTCTCCCAGTAAAAAGATTAGCAGTTGTAGACAGACCAGAAGTATACAGCATCCTGCTAATAAGAAACATTAGATGATGGAAAACCATTCAGGGATGGCATTCATTGTTAATCTTTTAGACCTACAGGAGCTGAGGGGACAGACAGCAAATACTCAGAAAGAACCATCAAAGGAAAAATTATAGGACAATTGCCAGCCTTTCGTGGAAACAAGAGATAGATTCCACCCAGCAGCCTGAGAGGCAGGTTTTGCATCTAGCAGCCTGTGAGCCGGTTCTAGCTCACAGGCTAGAAGCAAGAGTGCAGAAACCTTTGTGGAGACAGTTAATACTATATCTTCACTGAACCAAGAAGGGACGTTTCCCAGAATAACTACTCAAACATAACAGTGTGGCAACTATAAGCTGGCATTTACTTAGAAATCTATTGAATTGGATGTTGTTTGGGAAGAGGGAAGTTCTGAAAGCGTTCAGATCTCATAAATGTCCTCAGGGTCAAAAAGGGTATTATCTACATGTCTGCTTAGTAGTTCTTATATGTAACTGTCTTAGATCATTATAGTCCTGCTTGTGTATATGGGTCTTTTCTTTATTGTAATAAATAGTCTTTAATAAGTGTTATACTATGACTGGGCTGTAACGATTCTCACTGGCTCTTGCACATGGCTCCTCACACCATTCCTTGAAGCAAAATTATACAACACCTCGAACCAGTGTTCCAGGTTTGGACACCTTCATAGATAACATCAGCTGGGTTTGTGACACCGAGGCTAACTTTTCATTTCCAGATTATTAATTGAATTTAAATTCCACCAGCTGTCATGGTGGGATTTGAACCCTGGGGTTCTAAATTACTGTTCCAGTGGCATTACTACAATGTCACCATCTCCCCCATGATGAAGTATGGCTGGCAGATGATTAATATAGCTGACTTGATGTTCTCACACCAAAGGATTTGAATATTCTGAAGTCAATGAAGGCAAGACATTAGTATAAATATCATATTGAGGATACAGTAAGAAGTCTCACATCACCAGGTTAAAGTCCAACAGATTTATCTGTAACCACGAGCTTTCTGAGCGCTGCTCCTTCATCAGGTGAGTGAGTGAGTGAGTGAAGGAGCAGCGCTCCAAAAGTTCGTGATTCCAAATAAATCTGTTGGACTTTAACCTGGTGTTGAGAGACTTCTTACTGTGCCCACCCCAGTCCAATGCCAGCATCTCCACCCCAAATTGAGGATGTTCAACCTTGAAATCACAAGCACTGGGTTATCAATGAATCGCCATCTGCGCTCAGCCATTTTAGCTAACTCATATAACTATAGCATTCAGACTGCTACAGGGGGAGATTTTTACTCAATCAAAACACATTCATTTATAGATTTAAAATCAGCCCTCACGTTTTTGTGTGTTACAGATTAAGTCTTGGTTTGATTCTTTCACACCCCTGGACATCAGAAAGTTTTTAGTGCGGCCTCCCACTTGAAATCAACCTCCCAATGGCCCCATAGTTTGAACACCCATCATCAGGGTTCAATCTCACCATTTATAAACCAGGATATGGTGATTGGCGGTGTTCCAGTAACTTTTCCCCGTAGCGTGATGGTGCTGCTTTCGTCCGCAGTGACATCTGTCAGGGGCTGTGTGAATACAGGACGCTCTGCAAATAGAGAAGGGACACAAGTGTCAGTACAAATACAATACTTAGATTACACCTTGTACAAACTCTTCTGTGACTTCTGACTGGGAAGGCTAACATAAATTAAGGACCATTGGCACTGAGGGCCCATACCCATTGAGAATTTTATTAAGACCAAATTCATTCACTTCAGACACATGTCGGCAGTAACCAAACAGGACTTTCATCCCAACAGCTAAAAGGCTTTAAACAGTTCCTGACTGCAAAGAAACATTTTTGAACCCACTGCTCCACCTTGCATCTCCACTGAAGGTATTTTGTCAACAATAACTGTTGTATGTTCAGAAGGTAACTCGGAGGTGTTTTGACCCTTGTATGGTTGAACATCACCGGTTTATTAATAACACAAAATTATATACATGTACACAAGATATAGCCCAAACTATGAGCTGATTCCATGCTTGCTTTTACACAGGTCTCCGCCCAATCCACAACTGACCTTAGTCTCAGGTCATGTGTCACTTTTCATGGCACCGTGGGCTGTATGGTTTCCCAATCCTACATCAACCCTTGCTATGTCAGATACCCTTATAGTTTTATTAGTGTCACAAGTGAGCCCGAGTCAGTGGCCCGAGTCAGTAGCCCGGGTCAGTAATTGGTAATACAGCCAGAGGGCAAGAGGAGGAAAAGAAGAATTTGTCAGTTACTATAGAAACTAGTCACATTTTTGTGCTTTGCATTAAATGTATGCACGTCACTCAGTTTGCTTGAAAACTGACAGTGTTAAATGTGTGGACAGAGACCGAAACACGATTCCTGAGTGACTGGCAGCAGCATTCCGATCATTTACTCATTTCAGGAGACTCCTGCACTAACTGCTCCGTGAGGATCAGTGACCCTATAGTGTGAAGATTTCTTTCTTCATTTTTCGCGGTATGTGGGTGTCGCTGGCTGATGCGCATCAATTGGACACGAGGCTCGAAGCTTCAGTAAAAGAAGGCTTTTATTAACTAACAATGAAGCTATCAGAACTTTAACACACTATCCCAGACTGAAGGGGTCCCGTCCGAGCAGGGACTCTTATACCTCTCCCAGGAGGCGGAGCCCGACTGGGATGTGCCACAACAGTAACAAACACAGGTGTAACAACCCCACCCTAACCCAACAGCAACATTAGTACAATCCCACAGTAACCTATATACATTCCTGTAGTACTGGCCAGCCCTGGCTCAGTACTATCCAGTGGGAACCAACGATGGTTCACCACACTGGCTGGGCCAGCATTTGTTGCTCATCCCTAATTGTTCTTGAACTGAGTGGCTGGTTGGTCCATTCCAGAGGGCAGTAAAGAGCCAACAACATTGTTGTGGTTCTGGAGTCACTTGTAGGCCAGACCGGGTAAGGACGGCAGATTTCCTTCCCTAAAAGGACATAAGTGAATCAGATGGGTTTTTACAACAATCAATGATAGCTGTTTGGAGAAATGCCTTTATTTTGTTGCACTGTACATGTTGGATACTGTAGCTTTCCATAGTCATGTGCCCTGAGTCTTGTGCCCTTTTATGTAATTTCCTTTGAGAATAAAGGATTCAGGCAGAAGTCATTTTAGTCATGGTCATATCGTGGTCACCATTACTGAGACTAGCTTTCACCAGCTGCTATGGTAGAATTTGAACCCATGCTCCCAGGGCATTAGCCTGGACCTCGATCTGGATTACTAGTCCAGTGACATTATTACAACGCCACAGTCTCCCCGCAAAGTGCTACCAGCTTTGTACTGAGACTAATCTGGAGGGATGCAAACCAGGTGTTAGTGATTCTGGAGTAATGCAAATTCAGGGCTCTAGAGAGGCTCAATTCAGTATCAGGCCAGGACTTGGCTTCCAACCCTGGCACAATTTGCACTAAAACTGTAGTGTCGGAGTGGAACAAAATGCCGCAATCTGTAAGCAAGAAAAATACCAAGAAGAAACTGGAATACTAACACTCTTGCAAACAAGGTTAATGACAGATTATGGATAAACATCAGAAATATAGTTCCTGAAAAGGGGGAGGGAAGAATGTTCATAGGAACATTGGATGTAGGATCGGGAGTAGGCCATTCAGCCCTTTGCACCGAAATAAGATCACGGCCGATCTGGTTGTTGTGTGAACTCCACTTTGCTGTCCTTCCCTTATTTATCAAAAATCTGGCTGACCCTGCCTTGGATAAATTCAATGACTCAGCCAAAGAGAGTTCCACACACTAATAACCTTTTAAGAGAAAATAAATTCTCCTCCTCTCCATCTTAAAGGGTAGACCTCTTTCTTAAACTGTGTCTCCTGGTTCTAGTCTCTCCCACAAGTAACATCTTCTGAATATCTACCCTACCAAATCCTCTCAGGATCTTTCAGGCTCAATAAGATCACCTCTTATCCTTCTAAACTCTGATGGGTGTAGGCCCAACCTGTTCACCCTTTCATCACAAGAGAAGCCCCCCATTGCAAATGGAACAGCTGATTAAAGACACAATATGGATGGCATGGTGGCACAGTGGTTAGCACTACTGCCTCACACAGACAGGGACCCGGGTTTGATTCCCGTGCTTGGGTCACTGTCTGTGTGGAGTCGGCACGTTCTCCCCATGTCGGCGTGGGTGCTCCGGTTTCCTCCCACAGTCGGAAAATGTGCTGGTTAGGTGCATTGGCCATGCTAAATTCTCCCTCAGTGTACCCAAACAGATGCAGGAGTGCGATGACTAGAAGAGTTTCAAAGTAAATTCATTGCCTTTTTAATGTCAGCCTACTTGTGACTAATAAATAAACTTTATTTGTAACGCACACAACACTGATGAACTGATAAAAGATTAAGCACGTCTACAACTTCAGTACTGCTCAGAATACTCAGTGTCTGCAATGTTAATGCTCATTAATTCAAGAAATGCAACAACAACGATTGGCCCAAGGAACAAAGAGGACACAATGTTTACAGATAATGTTCCATTGCAAGAAGGCTTGCAAATATTGATGCTAACTGGAGAACCAGCCGGAAGAAAAACACCCAAACAGAACCAAACAGGGAAACGTGAGCAAGAGAGCTCCTAAACAACAAACAAGCATCTTGAGGAAATAGAGGACTGCGGCACACCAGAAGGGAGTTGAGCATTTCACTTCCTGATCTTTTGACACTTTTTATCTCGCGTCCAGCTTGCTGGAAATTTCAAAAGGGAGAGCATATTTAATGATAAGGAAAATCTAACCCTGTGTCCCTTCCAACAGCTCAAAAATAATTGCTTGTTCTCGCAATGCACAGCCTGCTTTCCAGTAATGTCTGTTTCCTCATTCGCATCGACTGGAGCAGTCCTGTTTGAATGAACTTTTTAAGAAAACGTATCATTCACATAAATGCCAGAAGTGTCAATCAATCGTGCCTATGCTAGCGCAGATAGAGCGATCTGACCGCTGTTCCCCCCCCCCCCGACCCCCCCCTACCCCCCCCCCCCCCCCCTTACCCCTTACCCCCCTCCTACTCACTCTTTCTCCACAGGCCTACCATTTATTTCCAATTCAAGAAATTCAATTCCTGTTGGAAGCCGTCAGTGAATTTGGTTCAATTGTCCTTTCAGGCATTCCAGACAAATCATAGTAACCCACTGATTTTTTTTTAGGTTTGCATTCTGCATCCCATCTCACTTTGTAAACTTGCTGTCGCAGTAGTGGATAATCCATAGAATCCCTACAGTGCAGAAGGAGGTCATTTGGCCCATCGAGTCTGCACCAACCACAATCCCACCCAGGCCCTATTCCTATAACCCCACATATTTACCCTGTTAATCCCCCTGACACTAAGGGGCAATTTAGCATGGCCAAATCAACCTAACCCGCACAACTTTGGACTGTGGGAGGAAACCGGAGCACCCAGAGGAAACCCACGCAGGCACAGGGAGAATGTGCAAACTCCACACAGACAGTGATCCAAGGCTGGAATTGGGTCCCTGGCACTGAGGCAGCACTGCTAACAAAATACATAGAATCTCCACAGTGCAGAAAAAACTAATTCGACCCATCGGGCCCACACCGACAACAATCCCATCCAGACCCTATCCCCATTCCTCATTAATCCCCCTGACACTAAGGCATGGTCAAGCAACCTAACTTGCATATCTTTGGATTGTGGGAGGAAACCGGAGCACCCAGGGGAAACCCACGCAGACACGGGGAGAACGTGCAAACTCCACACAGACAGTCACCCTAGGCCGGGATTGAACTGTGAGGCATCAATGCTAACCACTGTGCCGCCCTTAAACTGATAGTTCAAAGGTTTCCTGTGTAGCTTTCTTTTATTCATTCATGGGATCTGGCTGTTGCTGGCTGGCCAGCATTTGTTGCCCATCCCTAATTGCCCTTGAACTGAGTGGTTTGTTAGGCCATTCCAGAGCTGTGGCTCTGGAGTCACATGTAGGCCAGACCAGGTAAGGATGGCAGATTTCCTTCCCTAATGGACATTAGTGAACCAGATGGCTTTTTACAATAATCAACAATGGTCATCATTAGACTTTTAATTCCATATTTTTAGTGATGATGTGGAAACACTGGCATTGGACTGGGGTGAGCACAATAAGAAGTCTCACAACACCAGGTTAAAGTCCCAACAGGTTTATTTGGAATCACCAGCTTTCGGAGTGCTGCTCCTTCATCAGATGAATCATTTATTAAATTTTTATTGAATTCAAATTTCACCATGTGCCATGGTGGGATTCGAACCATGGTCCCCAAAGCATTAACCTGGGTCTCTGGATTACTAGTCCAGTGACAAGACCACTGCACCAGCACCTCCCCATTCTTGATATTATCGATAGAAAAGCGGAAATGTTTTTAATAGTCAGCATGTTGGATAGCATCTGTGGAGATAGAAACAGAGGTAACAGTTCAGACCAATGAGCGCTCATTAGAATCTTTCCTATTGTCACCTCCGGTTCTTTTGCCAATCATATTAAATCTGCATCTTCTGCTTAGCCAATCCTTCAGCCACTACAAAAATTTCTCCTTATTTACTCACATCAAAAGTAATCATTTTGAAAAGCTGTCAATCCTCCTCCAACCTTCACTGTCAGAAGGAAAGCAACCCAAGCTTCTTCATTCTCTCTACATAACAGATTTATGTCCTGGTGCCATTCTAGTAAATTTCTTACTCTCTAGTCAACACGGATTCATGAAGGTTAAGTCTTGCCTCACAAATTTGATTGAATTCTTTGAGGAGGTAACTAAGTGTGTAGATGAAGGTAGAGCAGTTGATGTCGTATACATGGATTTTAGTAAGGCGTTTGATAAGGTTCCCCATGGTCTGCTCATGAAGAAAGAAGGGAGGTGTGGGATAGAGGGAAATTTGGCCAATTGGATAAGTGACTGGCTATCTCATAGAAGACAGAGGGTGGTGGTGGATGGAAAATTTTCAGACTGGAGACCAGTTACCAGTGGTGTACCACAGGGATCAGTGCTGGGTCCTCTGCTATTTGTGATTTTTATCAATGACTTGGAGGAGGGGACTGAAGGGTGGGTCAGTAAATTTGCTGATGACACCAAGATTGGTGGAGTAGTGGATGAGGTGGAGGGCTGTTGTAGGCTGCAAAGAGACATTGATAGGATGCAGAGCTGTGCTGAAAAATGGCAGATGGAGTTTAATACTGATAAGTGCGAGGTGATTCATTTTGGTAGGACAAATTTGAATGCGGATTACAGGGTCAATGGCAGGGTTCTGAGGAATGTGGAAGAACAGAGAGATCTTGGGGTTCATATCCACAGATCTCTGAAGGTTGCCACTCAAGTGGATAGAGCCGTGAAGAAGGCCTATAGTGTGTTAGCGTTTATTAACAGGAGGTTTGAGTTTAAGAGCCGTGGGGTTATGCTGCAACTGTACAGGACCTTGGTGAGACCACATTTGGAATATTGTGTGCCGTTCTGGTCACCTCACTATAAGAAGGATGTGGAAGCATTGGAAAGAGTGCAGAGGAGATTTACCAGGATGCTGCCTGGTTTGGAGGGTAGATCTTATGAGGAAAGGTTGAGAGAGCTAGGGCTTTTCTCTTTAGAGTGGAGGAGGATGAGAGGCGACTTAATAGAGGTTTATAAGATGAAGAGGGGGATAGATCGAGTGGACGTTCAGAGACTATTTCCTCGGGTGGATGTAGCTGTTACTAGGGGGCATAACTATAAGGTTCATGGTGGGAGATATAGGAGGGATGTCCGAGGGAGGTTCTTTACTCAGAGAGTGGTTGGGGTGTGGAATAGACTGCCTGCTGTGATAGTGGAGTCGGACACTTCAGGAACTTTCAAGCAGTTATTGGATAGGCACATGGAGCACACCAGAATGATAGGGAGTGAGATAGCTTGATCTTGGTTTCGGAAAAGGTTCGGCACAACATCGTGGGCCAAAGGGCCTGTACTGTGCTGTACTGTTCTATGTTCTATGAAAGGTATGCTTTGTCTGTATAGCGTGCAAGAAACAATACTTTTCACTGTATATTAATACATATGACAATAATAAATCAAATCAAAATCCTCTGTACAATGTAGTTCCAAGATTATAAACAACACCCCAGCTGAGAACTAGCTAGTGATTGTTGTGCAAGTCATTTGTTACTGTACCCTGTGCCTCTGTCGATAATGCCAAGGGCCTCAATATGTTTTTCTAGCCATAAACTATAGACCCGGATTTTCCACCTCCCATGGATTGGATTTCCTGCTGCGGATGTAGTGAGCCATCGGCCCGTGGTTAGCACTGCCGCCTCACTGCGCCAGGGATCCGGGTTCAATTCCGGCCTCGGGTGAGTGTCTGTGAGGAGTCTGCACGTGTCTGCGTGGGTTTCTTCCAGGTGCTCCAGTTCCCTCCCACAGTCCAAAGATGTGCAGGTTGGGTTGATTTGCCATGGTAAATTGTCCCTTAGTGTCAGGGAGATTAATAGGTAAATATGTGGGGTTATGGGGATAGAGCTTGGATAGGATTGTGATCGGTGCAGACTCGATGGGCCAAATGGCCTCTTTCTGCACTGTAGCGATTCTTTGATTTTCCGGTCTTGCTGAGGTCCACAGGCTTTTGTGTGTAGCTCGCATGCCTTGCTGCCGAGGAAGGAGCTGTGGGGGGGGGGGGGGGGGGGCGTGGTTCAACCCAGTCCCACCAACAGGAAGGAGCTGTGGAGGGGGGGGGGGGTTCAACCCAGTCCCACCAACAGGAAGAGCGGAAAACCCCGCCAATAGCCTTCACAGATTCAACTTGCTTATCCCCTTCAAGGGTGTATATTACTCCGTGAAGCTGGCTCTCACTGCAACCCCTTCATCTCCAATGTTTTCCAGTTCTGATGCAAGCTCATTGACCTGGAACATTATTATTTTTTCTGCACAGATGTTGCCTGATGGACCCTATATTTCCACAACTTTCTGTTTTCATTACCAGTTACAATGATTTGGCTGTGTACATTTCATCAGATGAAAGGTTTTGCACACCAAAATGTTATCTTTACACAGACTGACCTGATGCATATTCTAGTCTTATCCGTTGCTCCACATCTCCCATGTGTGCTAGCTTATTTCATTCTAATTCACTGTTTAGATCATTGAAGAGGATCAGAAGCAGCAGCAATGTAATTTTATCATTTAAATCAACAAAACATTAAGACAGAGACAAGGAGAGATTCTTTCTCTCAGAGTCATAGAGTCATAGAGATTTACAGCATAGAAACAGGAGGGCGGCACGGTAGCACAGTGGTTAGCACTGCTGCTTCACAGCTCCAGGGACCTGGGTTCGATTCCTGGCTTGGGTCACTGTCTGTGTGGAGTTTGCATATTCTCCTCATGTCTGCATGGGTTTCCTCCGGGTGCTCCGGTTTCCTCCCAAAGTCCAAAGATGTGCAGGTTAGGTTGATTGGCCGTGCCCCTTAGAGTCCTGAGATGCATGGATTAGCGGGTAAATGGGTAGGGCTTGGGTGGGATTATGGTTGGTGCAGACTCGATGGGCCAAATGGCCTCTTTCTGCACTGTAGGGTTTCCATGTATTTCTATGTAAACAGGCCCCTCGGCCCACCTTGTCCATGCCACCCAGTTTTTAATCACTAAGCCAATCCCAATTGCCTGCATTTGGCTCATATCCCTCTATATCGATCTTACCCATGCAACTGTCTAAACGCTTTTTAAAAGACAAAATTGTACCCGCCTTGACTACTGCCTCTGGCAGCTTGTTCCAGACACTCACCACTGTCTGTGTGAAGAAATTGCGATGTGGAGATGCCGGCGTTGGACTGGGGTAAACACAGTAAGAGTTTTAACAACACCAGGTTAAAGTCCAACAGGTTTATTTGGATATCTGCAGATATCCGCTCCATCTGACGAAGGAGCAACGCTCCGAAAGCTAATGGCATTTGCTACCAAATAAACCTGTTGGACTTTAACCTGGTGTTGTTAAAACTCTTACTGAAGAAATTGCCCCTCTGGGCACTTTTGTTTCTCTCCCCTCTCACCTTGAACCTATGCCCTCTAGTTTTAGACTCCCCTACCTTTGGGAAAAGAAGTTGACTATCTGCCTTATCAATGCCCCTCATTATTTTATAGACCTCTATAAGGTCACCCCCTAAGCCTCCTGCGCTCCAGAGAAAAAAGTCCCAGTCTATCCAGCCTCTCTTTATAACTCAAACCATCAAGTCCCGGTAGCATCCAAGTAAATCTTTCTGCACTCTTTCTAGTTTAAAAATATCCTTTCTATAATAGTGTCCAGAACTGTACACAGTATTCCAAATGAGGCCTTACTAATGTCTTGTACAACTTCAACAAGACATCCCAATTTCTATATTCAATGTCCTGACCAAGAAACCAAGCATGCTGAATACCTTCTTCACCACTCTGTCCATCTGTGACTCCACTTTCAAGGAGCTATGAATCTGTACCCCTTGATCTCTTTGTTCTGTAACTCTCTCCAATGCCCTACCATTAACTGAGTAGGTCCTGCCCCGGTTCAATCTACCAAAATGCATCACCTCACATTTATCTAAATTAAACTACATCTGCCATTCTTCGGCCCACTGGCCCAATTGAGCAAGATCCCATTGCAATCCTAGATAACCTTCTTCACTGTCCACTATGCCACCAATCTTGGTGTCATCTGCAAACTTACTAACCATGCCTCCTAAATTCTCATCCAAATCATTATTATAAATGACAAATAACAGTGGACCCAGCACCAATCCCTGAGGCACACCACTGGTCACAGGCCTCCAGTTTGAAAAACAACCCTGTACAACCACCCGCTGTCTTCAAGCCAATTTTCTATCCAATTGGCTAGCTCACCCTGGATCCCATGAGATTTAACCTTATGCAACAACCTACCATGCGGTACCCTGTCAAAGAGCGTCATGTGTCCCTGGAACTCTCTTCCTCAAAAGGCAGTGGAAGCAGAGTATTTGAATGGCACAGTTAGATAGATTCTTGATGAGCAGTGGGGGGGTGGGGGGGGGGGGTGCGTTGGGTCTCAGGGGTAGGCAGGTGATGTAGAGGTTACATCAGATCAGTCACAATCTCATTGAATAGCAGAGCAGGCTGGAGAGGGCTGAATGGCCTACGCCTGGTCCTAATGAATCTGTTTGTAACCATATTCAGCGGAATATTTGCAGCAATTGAGCAAACATTTACACTGGTTTCAAATTGACAAAACGCATTGGTTAAAATTTTGAAAGAAGGGATTTTAAATGTTCTGTTTCATACACATGACCTTCGAAGTTAAGCTTCACAGTGAATTTCCAAAACAGCTGGCAACTTTTCGAGCTTTGTGTGGTGTGTAAATAAACTTTAGTCTTTCCAAGTGGCACCGAATGGGAGTACTGAAACAGTAAAAGTTACTGAAGGAAAATTAGAATCATAAAATCCCTACAGAGCAGAAGGAGGACATTCAGCCCATCAAGTCTGTACTGACTCCCCGAAAGACCATCTTACCCAAGTCCATTCGCATTTACCATGGTTAATCCACCTAACCTGCACATCTTTGGACTGTGGGTGGAAACTGGAGCACCCAGAGGAAACCCACGCAGACATGGGGAGAATGTGCAAACTCCACACAGATAGTCACCCAAGGCTGGAATCAAACCCTGGTCCCTGGCGCTGTGAGGCAGCAGTGCTAACCACTGTGCCGCTGTGCTACCCCAATTATCCCAGAGGAGTGTCTCTCGTTAGACTAGCAGGAAATGTGTAAACTACAATACTCCAAAACCGTTAGGCGCCGAATCTGCAATCAACATAACTCATCACCCTCAAATTTCCTGGAAAAAAGAAAACTGCAGTAAACAAGAAAGATCTAAAAGGAGGGGTTTTCAGACTGAGATCCAGCAAGTCTGCACTGCTGGGGCGGCTCGGTGGCACAGTGGTTAGCACTGCTGCCTCACAAGGCCAGGGACCCGGGTTCAATTCTGGCCTCAGGTCACTGTCTGTGTGGAGTTTGCACATTCTCCTTGTGTCTGTGTGGGTTACCTCCGGGTGCTCCGGTTTTCTCCCACAGTCCAAGATGTGCCGGTTAGGTTGATTGGACATGCTAAATTGACCCTTGTGTCAGGGGGGTTAGCAGGGTAAATATGTGGGGTTACGGGAAAAGGGCCTGGGTGGGAATGTGATCGGTGAAGACTCGATGGGCCGAATGGCCTCCTTCTGCACTGTAGGGATTCTAAGATTCCTAATCTCTGTGGATCTGGGCACTCCTTGAACGAGTATTTGAGTAAGTCAGAGAACGTCTGCAAGACTATCAAATTTCAGAATCAGCAGCTCGATTTTTGTAGTTACTGATGTGTTTAGCTGCTTTTTTATCCTGTTTACTTGTACCAAAAACATTTTGTACTGATAACCACGCCTTTCCTTTAGCCAGCAGACATGGGTTTGGAGCAGAATCCAGGCAGTTGGCATCAGGGGATGCGACAATGCAGTGACAGTTTTACCCACATTTCTCATTGTTTGTGCTTTACATTCAAGATTGCCCGGTTAAGCTTCTGTGAAACCTTTTGGATGATTTGTTACATTAAAAGTATGATATAAATGTAAGTCATAGAATCATGGAATCCCTATAGTGCATAAGGAGACCATTCAGCCCATCGAGTCTGCACCGACCACAATCCCACCCAGGCCCTATCCCTGTAACCCCACATATTTACCCTGCTAAGCCCCCTGACACTGAGGGTCAATTTAGCATGGCCAATCAACCTAACCAGCACAGCTTTGGACTGTGGGAGGAAACTGGAGCACCCGGGGGAAACCCACGCAGACACGGGGAGAACGTGCAGTCTCTACAGACGGTGACCCGAGGCCCGAATTAAACCCGGGTCCCTGGCGCTGTGAAGCAGCAGTGCTCACCATTGTGCCACCATGCCACCCCAACAAGTCATTCTTGTAAGACTTAACTCCCAAACCCAGCAGATGTTGGAAATCGGAAACAAAAGCAGAAAATGCTGGAAAAACTCAGCGGGGGGGATTTTCCCGTCCTACCCAACAAAGGAATCATGGGGCGGGGGGGCAGACCATGCAAAGGTTCGTTGACCTCGGGTGGGATTTTCCAGTTTTGGGGTGAGCGCGTCTGGGAAGTCCTGCCTTGCAGGTCTGGAGAGAGAAACAGGGTTAACGTTGAGTCTGTATAACTCTTCTTCAGAGTTGAAGAGAGGGAGAAATGTGATGGATTTTATACTCTTTAAGAGGGGATGGGGCAAGTGGAGCAAAACACAAGGTCATTGATAGGTGTGAGCCAGGAGAGATTTAATAAAGATGTCAAATCAAGTCAAGACAAAGGGGTATTAATGATAGCGTTAAAGACTAAAGAAGGTGCAGATAGTGGCATAAAGGTCAGATAGCAGAATGTGTTAATAGCAGAACAAAGGGTCAGTGCGCTGTGAAAGCAAAACTTAAGAACAAGTAACAGGTGGCCCTGTGGGGAACTGATGGGGCAGGTGAGGTGGCGGATCAAGAACCCAGTTTAACGTCTTAGTTAAAATATGACAAAAAAAAAGTCATTAAAAAGGAGGGTCAAGATAGAGGAGCGGAATGAAAATTGCTGCTGCAGTAATCCAGCAGGTTTCAAATTAAACAATGGGGTAGTTGTGTACAGTTTTAAGCAATTAATGTAATGGAGATGAAACAGTTTCTTTATAACACCTAAACAGTCAAGAATGATTTCATTCAGTGACCAGACAAGACAATCAGGTGCCTCATGGACACTCCCATATCAAAACGTTACTTTATTCCAGAGACAACTTGGCAAATACCCAAAATGTCACAGAGCTAAGGGCGGGGTTAAAGAACCCCCTTGCATTTCTTTTTTTCTTTCTCTCAGAAACAAAGAAAGAAAAATTAACATAAGCAAGGTTGTATATATCAGGGAATTGTAAACATAGAAACAATCTGCAATGTAAGAGAGTGTGACAATCAATGTTATGTACCGTATTTACCCACATTACACTGTGAACTGGTAGATTTGTGTTGTGCGGTAACTTACCTTTTAGCAATTTTAGAAATAACGTCAATTCTTTAGAAAAAAATGGAATCTGTTAATAAAAGCAACATGAAGCAACAGCAAGAAATCAGCAAATTTGAAAGTGAGGTTTCACTTTTACGCCTTCCAGCTCTCACCACTCCTCATCTCCCCACACTCTCCCAATGCCCTTAACCAAGAGTGCATAGAGAGGTTTGGCTGAGAGCCTACACATCCATTAGTCTGCTGAAACAGCTGCACCGAAAGGAAAATATTGCTTGACCGTTTTCTCTCTTAGGCCTAGTTCTCAATTTCTCAATGTTTGTTTATACAAGGAAGCGGTGTTGAGTGAGTGTAGCGTTTGCTATTGATACTGTAAAGATCTGGTTGATTTACACTTTTATAGTCATGTAGCAAAAATAGTTATTTTGTCAGGGTGTTATGAAAGAATTTTTCATTCATGGCATTGGTTCTGTATAGAGTGTATACTGGGTAAACGGGCAATGTAGGGCCATAGGTTGGTTTGGAGGCATGAAAGGTCATTGGGGTGGGTGGGGGGGCATAGGTAAGACCGTTTGAACTTGTGATTCAAAAGGTCCCCTGATCCCGATGATGGTTCACGACTCCTCTGAGGAGCCAGGAACTACGATGCATTGAAAAGCTGGCCCGATTTGACAAAAACTGTTCAGAGATATCTATACCTGTAATGGAGGTGGCCAGGTCAGGAGTGCAGGCTCGCAAACCAGTCCAGTCTCATCCCGTGTTGCCAAAAACCGGGGCACCAGGAATAGGGCTAGGAGATCCTGAATAGGGTCCCAGGCTTTTCAAATGTTCACAGAATCTTCCTGGCTGCATTAAAATCCAGCGCGTTAACTCTTGTTTCCCTCTCTCCACAATTGCTGCCTGACCAGCTGAGCATTTTACTTTTATCTGAGATTTCCAGCATCCGCACAGTATTTTGCTTTTCGCACCAGAAATGCTCTGCTGGTGAACCACAGGATTGCTCGCTCCCACCTCGAGCAGCTAGACAAGGCCTCAGTTTAACACCTCAGCTAAAATATGGCACCTCCAACAATGATGTGGAGATGCCGGCGTTGGACTGGGGTAAGCTGAGGCCACACTATCTGTAACCCCCACGACTTGTCTGGGCTTGCAAAATCTCTGACTGTCCTGGCTGGAGACAATACACATCTCTTTAACCTGTGCTTAACCCTCTCCCCACTCACATTGTCTGTACCTTTAAGACTTGATTACCTGTAAAGACTCGCATTCCAACCATTATTTTGTAAATTGAGTTTGTGTCTTTATATGCCCTCTTTGTGAACAGAACTCCCACTCACCTGATGAAGGAGCAGCGCTCTGAAAGCTTGTGGCTCGTGCTACCAAATAAACCTGTTGGACTTTAACCTGGTGTAGTGAGATCTCCAACAATGCCAGCACTCCATCACAGAAGAATCATCCTGGATTACGGGTGCGAGTGTCTGAGGTAACCCCGGCAACCTCTGATTCAGGGGCAAGAATGTTACCATTGAGCAGAGGCTGTTGGTGAAGTAACCCCAAAAAGGAAACATAACAATCAAATTTTTCAAAGCCAGCCAGGAGGCCAGGATAAGATGAAGCGTTGGATTGAGCCCAGGAGGGGGTGAAATGCCTCATCCTGTCAGCTTGGATCTTGTTTGATTGAATCCGTTGAATATGTTTAAATCACGGATAGATGGATTCCTGATCGGTAAGGGAATTAGGGGTTATAGGGATCAGACGGGTAAGTGGAACTGATCCACTTCAGATCAGCCATGATCTTATTGAATGGCGGGGCAGGCTCGAGGGGCTAGATGGCCTACTCCTGCTCCTATTTCTTATGTTCTTATGTAACCCAAGATGGGATGCAATGTCGTGTCAGCTGGTTTGTCCCTCATGGGGGGACCACAATTGGACTTAATTTGAATTTGATTTTTGATTAGAATTAATGTACCAGAAGATAAAAAAAGAAAGGAGAGTAAAGAAAAAGGATAAGACAAAAGTGTGGCTTGTGCTTTCACACCAGAGACCAAGTTACACACCAGTGTTTAAGATATACCCTCCAAAGCTTAAGTTTACTTATTGTCACAAGTAGGCTTACATTAACACTGCAATGAAGTTACTGTGAAAAAAGCTTTGCGGTAAAGCCGTATTTTCAGGATACAACTTACACATAGGAATAAGCACCCAAAGAAAACAAATAGCCTGACTAGATCAAACGTGACTGAGAACATAAAAGTAGCTCTCCCAGTTTAACATTATTGTATGTTTCATGGGATGTGGGTGTCCCTGGCAAGGCCAGCATTTGTTGCCCATCCCTAACTGTCCTTGAACTGAGTACAGAGGACAATTGAGAGTCAACTACTTTGCTGTGGGTCTGGAGTCACATGTAGGCCAGACCGGGTAAGGACAGCAGATTCCCTTCCCTAAAGGACTTTAGTGAACCAGATGGGTTTTGATGCCAATCGCTGAAGCTGTTGTGGTCACCATGGTGGTAAGACTAGCTTTATTTTATGAATTAAATTTAAATTCCACAAGCTGCCATGGTGAGATTTGAACTCCTGTCCACAAATCATTAGCCTGGACCTCTGCATTACAAGCCCTCTGACATTGCCACTCTTCTACCATCTCCCAATGGATTGGGAGATATTTCACCACAACAACGAGAGTGTAAAAATACTTCAGCATCAACACACTCAAGGAGAATCCCTTTTTATCTCAAATTCAAACAAATCTGAAGAACGAAACTCAAACGTTTTACTGAAATGCATCTCCCCCACCCCCAAAAAAGTCTTGATGTCCAAGGGACAAAGATGGGAAAGATCCAGAAATTTCCAGCATGCTGGTTTGATTATGCCAAGCTCATCATAGGATGAATAGTCCTAATGCTAAGCTAAAGGCAGTAAAAAGAAGAAAGAGAATTTGAATTAGAGAAGAAAAAGTGAATTGAAACTTAGGAAAATCTGGAAAACAAAATGCTGGAAATACACAGCAAGTCAGTCAGCATCTGAAAGGAAAATACAGATTAAGTTTTAAAGTTCATTTATGATGTGTCACAAGTAGGCTTACATTAACACTGCAATGAAGTTACTGTGAAAATCCCCTCGTCGCCACTCTCTGGCGCCTGTTTGGGTACACTGAGGGAGAATTTGACATGGCCAATGCACCCAACCAGCATATCTTTTGGACTGTGGGAAGAAACCCACGCAGGCACGGGAAGAATGTGCAAACTCCACACAGACAGTGATCCAAGCCTGGAATTGAACCCAGGTACCTGGCGCTTTGAGGCAGCAGTGCTAACCACTGTGCCAATATTTTTAGTGTAGACTGAGAGTATGACGTATCTTAACAGATGATAGAAAAATGTCATCTGGCCTGTTCAGACATGTTGCAGCTTGGTCCCTATAGTCTCACTGACCAGAGTAAAGGATCCACACACAAATGCTCAAACTGTCTTTTTCCTCTGCAGTTGTTGAGATTTGCTTCAAGCACTTTTGTTTCTATTATGTATTAGGAAGCAAGTTGTAATCAAGTAATTTGCTCCAGGGACCCGTGTTCGATTCCTGGCTTGGGTCACTGTCTGTGCGAAGTCTGCACGTTCTCCCCGTGTCTGCGTGGGTTTCGTCCAGGCGCTCCGGTTTCCTCCCACAGTCCAAAGATGTGCAGGTTAGGTTGATTGGCCATGATAAATTGCCCCTTAGTACCAGGAGGACTAGCAGGGTAAATATGTGAGGTTAGAGGGATAGGACCTGGGTGGGATTGTTGTCAGTGCAAAATCAATGGGCTGAATGGCCTCCTTCTGCACTGTAAAGATTCGATGATTCTAAGTGAATCTGACAGATGCTTAATTACATTAGAAATGGCACTCAAGCAGAGACAATGTCTGACCTCACTCAAAGGCCTACAACAGTCATGCTGCTCATGGCGAGTCATTTTGAAAACTAATATGAATGTGGCATTAGAAACAATCACACAATGTCAATCCCTGTTAGATGTGGAGTTGCTGTCCATCCTGGGGCACCCTTGATGTGGTCAGCTAGACAGGTAGAAACAATGAAGTATTGTCCAAACTCTACTGGTCAGACTGATCTGATCCCTGTTGGTCTTCCCATGTCCGTGTACATTCAATTCCACTGGAACCATACAATCCCTACAGTGCAGGAAGAGGCATCCGGCCCATTGAGTCTGCACCGACTCTCCGATACAACATCCCATCCTTGCCCTCCACTCTGCCCTATCACCATAACCTTGTGCATTTACCATGGCTAATCCACCTAACCTACACATCTTGGGACACTAAGGGGCAAGTTAGCATGGCCAATGCAGCCTACCTGCACATCTTTGGACTGTGGGAGGAAACCGGAGCACCCAGAGGAAACCCATGGAGACACAGGGAGAACGTGCAAACTCAACACAAACAGTCACCCAAGTCTGGAATCGAACCGGTGTCCCTGGCGCTGTGAGGCAGCAGTGCTAACCACTGTGCCACCGTGCCGCCCTGGGTCCCTGGTGCTGTGAGGCAGCAGTGCTAACCACTGTGCGACCGTGCCGCCCTGGGTCCCTGGTGCTGTGAGGCAGCAGTGCTAGCCACTGTGCCGCCGTGCCGCCCTGGGTCCCTGGTGCTGTGAGGCAGCAGTGCTAACCACTGTGCCACCGTGTCGCTGTGAGGCAGCAGTGCTAACCACTGTGCCACCGTGTCGCTGTGAGGCAGCAGTGCTAACCACTGTGCCACCGTGTCGCTGTGAGGCAGCAGTGCTAACCACTGTGCCACCATGCCACCCTATTTGAATTTGAAAGCAAGCTTCAAATTCCAGTTGCTTCAGTGAAACTTATTGATAGGAAAATGGATTGATTTCCTGCCTCTTTCCGAAGATGGGATGCTTTGACTTTCTGTTGGATTTAACACAGAGTTCCTCGTCTAATCCCTGACGAGGAACATCCATTTGATCCCATTAGTTCAGTGAAAGCAGGAACGGCTAATTCAAACTGTGCTCACCTCACTGGGATGGTGCTGTCACAGTTACAGTCAAACTAATGGAGACTCTATCACTGCCTTTATCCTCGCTTGTTATATTCATCAGAGTAAGTGCTTAAAATAAATAAACTCTTCAAATCCACTTATCAGAGTGCCCAGTTAATAACAGCAAGATTTGTCCTCAATCCAATTAAAACCATCCACTACCCTTACTGTCACAGCAACCAAATTTACACCGAGTGGAACTAAACCCAGCCATTAGTCAGTTCTTTACTTCATAGAATCGTAGAAACCCTACAGTGCAGAAGGAGGCCATTCGACCCATTGAGTCTGCACCGACCACAATCCTAACCCAGACTCTATCCCCACAACCCCACACATTTACCCTGCCACCCTACACATCCCAGGACACTGTGGCAATTTAGCACCAGCCAATCCACCTAACCTACACATCTTTGGACTGTGGGAGGAAACCGGAGCACCCAGAGGAGACCCACGCAGACACGGGGAGAACGTGCAGACTCCACACAGACAGTCACCCAAGTCACCTAGAGTTAAAGAATTCTGAAAATGACCAAAATTGTATATCCAATTCAAATATATGTTCCATAAACATCAAAACTCAAAGTTGATTTTTATTTATATGTGAAGATCGCCCTCTTAATTAACCGTGTGTTTTAAATTGCAATGACTGTTCAGCAGCCTCTGATGCTTGTCTATTCCTCTTTGGTCATAACCACTCATTCTGAAATTGTAACTTCGGTTAGTTACAGAGTCACATTTACAGTCGCAATATCATTGAGCAGAAGATGCATTGAACTGTTGCAAAAACCACACTGTCCTCAGATGTTTTGGTAAATGGGTAAAAAATGAGTTGCTCAAAACACCTTTTTTTTTCAACAGAGTTTGCAGCAAGTGTTACAGTTAGAAAGCAGACTCAGAGTTATCAGAATCAGGAACTCTAATGGTGACTGTTTGGTTGCAACAGCTCAACTTTTAGTTTCCTTTTATATTTGTGCACCGGTTTCCTGATTCTTTAATGTTTCCTTCTCCAAGCGATCACCTCAAAAGGTCAAAATGGTAAATGATGGCCTTCCTTTCCAGGCCTCAACCCACCTCTGTACAGGACTGGCTTGTGGCAACCTCTGTAAATTTACCCTGGGGAACGGAGGATTTACTTAAACTCTGGCACTGATCTGTCCCTTTGATGGTGAGGGCATCATGAGAAGTCACACAAGCTTGCTAGTTGGGAACCTCAGAGCAAATATACCCAATCATCATGTATGCCATTATTCCTGCTACCGTAAAAGATCCGTGGACATGAACTCCCAGCTCTCCCTGTTCCTGCATCTCCTTTCAAATTGCATCATTCAGTTCATACTGCTCACTTCCCACTTCCCACCAAAGTGTATCACTTCACACCTCGGTGTTAAACTTCCTCTGCCATGTGTCTGCCCATTTCACCAATCTACCTTTCTGCTCCTCATGTCAGCCTTCAACACCTCCTCCACGATCATCCTCAATACCGGTCCCCCACAAGGCTGTGTCCTCAGCCCCTCAGCCTCCTTATACACCTCTGACTGTGTGGCCAAATTCCCCTCCAACTCGATTTTGAAGTTTGCTGATGAAACCACCATAGTGGGTCAGATCTCAAACAATGACGAGACAGAGTAGGGGCAGCACGGTAGCACAGTGGTTAGCACTGCTGCCTCACAGCGCCAAGGACTTGGGTCACTGTTCGTGTGGAGTTTGCACGTTCTCCCCGCGTCTGCGTGGGTTTCCTCCGGGTGCTTCGGTTTCCTCGCAGTCCAAAGGCGTGCGGGTTAGGTTGATTGGCCATGCTAAATTGACCCTAATGTCAGGGGATTAGTGGAGTAAATATGTGGGGTAACGGGGTTAGGGCCTGGGTGGGATTGTGGTCAGTGCAGACACGATGGGCCGAATGGCCTCCTTCTGCACTGTAGGGATTCTATGATCCTATGGATTCTACGAGTACAGGAAAGAGATAGAGAATCTGATGAACTGGTGCAATGACAATATTCTCTCCCTCAATGTGAACAAAATGTGAACAATATGTAGGGATAAGGGAGTAGGGCCTGGGTGGGATTGTGGTCGGTGCAGACCCGATGGGCCAAATGGCCTCTTTCTGCACTGTAGGGTTTCTATGATTTCTATGATTTCTATGAAGGAGATAGTCATTGATTTCAGGAAGCGTAAAGGAGAAGATGCCTCTGTCTACATCAATGGGGATGAAGTAGAAATGGTTGAGAGCTTCAAGTTTTTAGGTGTCCAGATCACCAACAACCTGTCCTGGTCGCCCCACGCCGACACTATAGTTGAGAAAGCCCAACAACGCCTCTACTTTTTCAGGAGACTAAGGAAATGTGGCATGTCAGCTATGACTCTCAACAACTTTTACAGATACACCATAGAAAGCATTCTTTCTGGTTGCACTACAGTTTGGTACGGCTCCTACGCACTCCAAGACCACAAGAAACTACAAAGGGTCATGAACGAAGCCTAGTCCATCACTCAAACCAGCCTCCCACCCATTGACTCTGTCTACACTTCCTGCTGCCTTGGAAAAGCAGCCAGCGTAATCAAGGACCCCACGCACCCCAGACATACTCTCTTACCTTCTTCCGTCAGGAAAAACAAGATAGGGGCTGGGTAAGATTATGGTCAGTGCAGACTTGATGGGCCGAATGGCCTCCTTCTGCACTGTAGGGATTCTATGACTCTTCTGTGAAAAAGATATAAAACTCTAAGGACACGTATCAACCAACTCAAGAACAACTTCTTCCCTGCTGCCATCAAACTTTTGAATGGACCTACCTTGCATTAAGTTGATCTTTCTCTACACCCTAGCTATGACTGTAACACTACATTCTGCACTCTCTTGTTTCCTTCTCTATGAATGGTATGCTTTGTCTGTATAGCGCGCAAGAAACAATACTTTTCACTGTATGCTAATACATGTGACAATAATAAATCAAACCAAATATATTTACCATTTTCATGTCATCTGAAAACATTAAAATTATACCCTGTACACAAAATTCTTTTGATACATATCAAAAAGCATGGTGGTACCCATATTGGCCCTGGGGTACACCAGTGTACACTTCCCACAAATCTGAAACCAACTGTGTCCCCAGCCACTCACTCCATCCCTCTCTATGGCAATGAGGATACCAAATTATTTGGTGTCATATTTCACTTAGTTGAGTTTCTGACCACATAGGCACACCATCACTCAGATCTGATTCCACCTCTAAAATCACACAACTCCGTTCTGGAGATAGGGCGAGGGGTGAGCCTGGGTAGGATGCTCTTTGGAGAGTCGGTGCAGACGCAATGGGCCGAATGGCCTTCTTCTGCACCATAGGGATTCTATAGTTCTATACACGTTCCTCAGCTCACAATCTGCTGAAACTCTCATCCTTGTCTTCATTACCTCTGGACTTGACCATTCCAATGTGCACCTGGCTGTCCTTCCAAATTCCTCCCTCCATAAATTTAAGATTAGCCAAAGCTCTGCTACCCATGTTCCTACACATGGCAAGTGTTTTTCACACATCGTCTTGTGCCTGCTGACTATATTGGCTCCCTATCATGAAACACCTCCAATTTATAATTCTCATCCATGTTGTTAGTCCCTTAGTGGCCTCACCCCTTTCAATCTCTAATCTACTCCGGAAACTAGGGGTGAGATTCTCTGGCCTCCTGTGTTTCTCTCGGCGGCAGGAGGTGGCGTGCGGTTCGCTGGTGGCAGGATCACCTGGTCCCACCACCGTCAGTGGTAATTCCCATTGAAGACACACTACAACGTTGGGAAACCCATGGCAAGGGGTGCACTGCCAGCATGATCGGAGAATCCCGCCAGCTTGAATGCCAGAGAATTCCAATGCAAACCCTCCAAGACAACAACCCTCATCCACTTTTGGCCTCGTGGGCACCCTTGAAATTCATTGCTCCATCAGTGATGGCCATGCTCTCAGCAGCCTGGGCTCTGAGCTCTGGAATTCCCTTCCTAAACGTCTCGGTCTCTCTATCACTCCTTCTTTCTTTAAGATGCTCCTTATAAACTTACCACTTTGACCAGGTTTTTGGCTACCTGCCCTAATATCCAGCATGGTTTAGTGTCCAATTTTGCTCCATAATGCACCCAAAAAACACCTTGAGAGATTTTGTTCCATTATATAAGAACACTAGAAAAACAAGTTGCCTTTTTTTATGGCTAATCTGTAACTCAGCTCCATTGATTGATCTTTGTTCCACATCCCTTGCTACTTTAACCCGACAAAGGCTATCAGTATCAGTCTCAAAGTTGAAAGTTCAAAGCTCACCAACTTAGTGACAATAAAAAAGGTAATCATTCTCTTCTCAATTCTTTTCTTGCAGGTCAAGCAATAAAAGAAAGAGGAGAAGAAATGTGTTTCTTTCTAGAACGTGTTATAACCTCCCAACATCCTAAAGCAGTTCCCAACCAATGACTTGCATTTGAAGTGTAATCCTGATTGTAACAAAGGGTCCAAATATTCACAATCAAGAACTTGCATGAATATTGAAAACCGGCTGGATTTCTGCCGATTTGGAATGACTCGGAAGTCCATTAAAAATGACGGATGGGTCCCTGCTCCAGAATTCCCGATCCCATTCCTGGCTGTCTACTTTTTGGGAGCACTTTTAAAGGGTGCAGGTTAGTTGGCCAGTACGGAAATCGGCATGTCCAAGCCCCCTGCAATTTACACAGAGTCAGGTCAGGTTTTGAAGAGTTGTGGTTCACAACTCTAGATGGCATGAGGGGACCTTTTAAAAGGCAAGTTCAAAAAGTCCACTTCATGTACCCCCCCCCCCCTTGTCAAGCGAAGCTCCCCCGCCACCCACTCCCCATGGCTCCACATGCCACCACACCAAAGGAAGGCAGTCCATTCACCCTCATGACCCCTTTTTCCCCCACACCAAGCTATTGCACTTCCATGCCCCTTGACCCACTCACTAGACTCTGTTGAACCAACAAAACCTATAGTGACAGTGACATGTATAAAAAAAGCTTTAAAACGTGTAATTCATTACTTTCCACAGTGTTTAAAAAATAGTCATTTCACAACAGCATAATAAATGTGTCAATCACCCAGCCCCTTTAAAGTCTCAATACTTGAAATCATAAGCCCGTGAAACCACTTAACTCTGTGTAAATAAACATTGTGAAATTAACAGCAGAGATGAGAATGTCTGAGCTGTCAATCAAGCAATGTTTTCCCTGGGGTTCAGGTGTTTCAACAAGAATAATGAATTTTCAGGCTCTCAGAAAGCCTCATTATGTATGTTTGGCTGTCTACCCTCTCTGGTGAATGAAGAAGATCCCAGAAGATTATTGTGAAGAAGAGTAGGGCAGCTATCTCCAGTGCCCGAGCCAATATTTATCCCTCAACCAACATCACAAAGCAACTTCTGTTCATTGTCAAATTGTTGTTTATGGGAGCTTGCTGTGCACAAATTGCACACCGTGTTTCCTACGTCATAACTGTGACTACACTTCAAAGAGTACCTAATTGGCTCTACACGCGTAGCAACATTCTTATGTCATGAAAGGTGCTATATAAGTTTCTTATATTAATAGGTATATCATCACATGTAATGCAACAGTTTGCCTCAGGTAAAAACTCCCCTTAACCTTCTCTGCTCTAAGGAGAGCAACCCCAGCTTCTCAAACATATTGTTTTAACCAAAGTGTCTTTACCTCTGGTGTCATTCTGGTAACTCTCCAGTGCAGCTTCATGTCCTGACACCCCTGTCAAAAAATGGTTCCCAAAATTGACCAAAACACTCCACCCAAGGCTGAACCAGTCTTGTACAAGTGTTTAGCAAAACCTCCTCGATTGTTTACCCAATGAATGGAATATTTTCAGTGGCGCGTCATTCCCGATGGTGGAACTGGAAATGTGCACCACTTCTGTTCCCTCACTTCTTCCCCTTTCCCATGTGATTAGGATGAAAAACAAAAGTGAGGGCAGCATACACGGGAAACACGTGTGATTCTGCATCGGGGGATGTTTTTTGGTGGTGAAACCCACCGTCAGCTGACAATGCAACAGGTACAGGTGCATTATAAAGAATCTCCTGGTCAAACAGGGAGGCTCTGTATCAAAGCCAAAATTTACTTGCCCATCTCCATTGTTACAGTAACAGAGAAGCTAGGAGCAGGAGGCCCCCCATTTGGTCCTTCGAGCCTGCTCCGCCATTCATCACGATCATGACTGATCATCCAACTCAATAGCCTAAGCCTGCTTACTCCCCATAACCTTTGATCCCATTCGCCCCAAGTGCTATATCCAGCCGCCTCTTGAATACATTCAATGTTTTGGCATCAACTACTTCCTGTGGTAATGAATTCCACAAGCTCACCACTCCTTGGATAAAGAAATGTCTTCTCATCTCTGTCCTAAATGGTCTACCCCGAATCCTCAGACTGTGACCCCTGGTTCTGTCATTAACATGAGACTTACTGAGAACACAAAGTTGGCATGGGAATTTTCTTTGCCTGAATTTAAATTTCGATGAATTCAAAGCTCTGTAGGGATTCTGCCAGCCAACACCTTGAGATGAACCCACACGTGGAAAGTACTGACACTGCCCTCTGGCCGCCTCATTTTCTTACCCTAACTGATGGTCCCCACCAAACCCAAGACATCAGGCCCTTCACACTTCACTCTTCTGGGCCCTTCTCCCTACCCTCTGCCCTCCCTTGGATCCCTCTTCCATTCTTCCAAGTCCCTCAACCCCGTTCTGCACCCCCACTCATCCTTGGCGGTTTGAGCCTCCATGCGAGTTGCTATTCTCTTGCCCACATCCCCCCACTACCATCGTTGTGCCATCGAGTTCAACAAGGAAAGATGCTGCCCACAGACACAAAGTCAATGGGTTGAGTGCCATCTTTAAACAAAAGGCGAACCAGGTGTGACAAAATTCTCATGTGTCGCTGCCTTTGTCTCAAAGGTAGGACTACATTTTTTCAAAAGCTTGGCGTTATTGTGTATTCCTGGAATCAAAGTGTATTACGAGTACAAACCTGCCTTGGACCGTGTCACATTCCACAAACACATATTTCAACTCACATCAGGAAACCTAAATTTCATATCCAACCTAATTCAATCACCCCGCATGTCACACTCCTACTCCTGTGGAAATTCCCCCCAGAATGAAGTAAATAGTATAATTTAAGATGGGCTATAGGGGCAGAAAGAATGAAGCCAACATCCTCAACCTTTTCAACTTGACCTGCTGACTTCCAAGACTGGTGTGTGTACATCCCCAGGTTTTCCTGTTCCTACACCCCATCTAAAATGATACCATTTACTTCATTTTGCATCTCAATTTGCCAAAGAAATGCATCTCTTCACTTTCCTCTGAATTAAATCGCATCTACTGCACATCTGCTCATATTGTCAGCCTTAAGTCTGTTACTATTCTCTTCCCGATTTACTACAATCCTGGGTTTTGTGTTATAATAAGTGTATACCCATGTCCAGATCACTGATGAGCATTAACAGACCATGACAAATCTTCCCTTCAACGCTACACAGCAATTCTGAAGTCAGCTTTTAAAAAGCATTACATAAATGCTTTATTTCACACAATGCAGAATCCAAAAAGCTTTGGAAATAAAAATTTGGAAAATGTTAGAAATCTGAAATAAAATTTCAAAGAAAATTGTGGAAACACAAAAGGAGAGCGAACAGTTTAGTTTAAAGTTTATTTATTAGTGTCACAAGGAGGCTTACATTAACACCGCAAAGAAGTCACTGTGAAAATCCCCTAGTCGCCACACTCCAGCGCCTGTTCGGGCACACTGAGGGAGAATTTAGCATGGCCAGTGCACCTAACCAGCACGTCTTTCAGACTGTGGGAGGAAACCGGAGCACCCGGAGGAAACCCACGCAGACACGGGGAGAACGTGCAGACTCCACACAGACAGTGACCCGAGCCGGGAATCTGACCCGGGTCCCTCGCACTGTGAGGCGGCAGTCCGAGAAAGGCTCCACGTGTGGCCTGATCACAAGAACAGAAATGTTTCTCGTGGCCTTTAATTTTTTGTGGTATTTTTAAAATGATAAATGGCGCTTTATTGGTACAAAGAGCTGTTGCCTCATTTAAAAAACAAACAACATGCCTGGACATCAATTCTAAAGCAGATTTTTTTCAGATAGTGGGTCCACTTGCAGCATTTTCTGTATTCATTCCAAAAAATATCAGAATTAAATACAAAAAAACTCCACATTTATGAAAAATTGTAGCACAAAAAGCTGATGAAAATTTAAGAAAAGAGATATAAAAATACTGTGGCCCCTAATATCCACAATATGAACATACTTCCAGTTAGATTAAACTGTCTGCAGACCAATAATGAACCGTCTGACTTTACAAAACAGATGGCTGAATATACACACACACATATATATATATATGAGAGAGCTACTCCTTTTAATTCCAAGTTCCTTAATTCTAATGATTTGAAAATGTAAATTGTTGGTATTGAATTTTCTTTACTGTGCTGTTTTACTTTGATTCTTTCAAAATGGGTTCTGTAGCCCTGAAGGTTCATCACATTAAACATAAAGCAGGTAATTAAAGTTTCTTAACTTTTGCTGTGTAGATACATTGTGTATCTAATACCTTCAGACATCTCAGTTAGTGCATTAAGATCCATAAACCACAGTGTATACACACTCTAACCTGCGCGGATACATCCACTGTTGGATCTCGGAGCTCCACTCCCAAGCTGTACTGGTGATACAGCCTTGCCGGCTGTCTCCTGTTTGCTGGCCGCTTGCTTGGAGGGTTTCTGCAGTCGGATGTGAAGGCTGGAAACGTAACTCATGTTTTCGAATTCTTCTTCCTCAGTTTCACCACAATCTCTCACCCGAGCTCTCCCCGCTGGCTTTTATCACACGCACGTGTCTCAAAGCTCACTCCCTCAGCCCGGCGATCCAATTTACACATCCCTCCTCTTTGCTGGAAATGTATTGGCTCTATGATCTGCCCCATATATTTATAAACACTGGAGCTGGGCTGTAACTAACAACGCTGGCCCCGTTCCAGGAGAGTCACTGGCATCGGGGACAGGCAGCAGTACAAGTGAACAGCAAACAGTACAAAATACAAACCCCAAGCTGATTAAATAGTTTCATTCATATCACAGAGCTCTCTGGATGTCAAACCCCTGTGTGACCTACAAAACAAATATCGCCTTCTCAGCAACAGGCCAGCGTTTTAATACCATGGTCCCATTAAATAAACAAACTCTTCTGTGTCTGGCCAAGACCATTCATTCCCAATGGCCTGTACAGTTTAACCTGCCCCATCTCTGATTCGGGTGTAGCTTGCACAGTCCAATGTTACTAAAGACAGCAAAACATTCAGCAATTCTGAGGACAATACTTAAGTTTATTCATTACTGTCACAAGTAGGCTTACTGTGACTGCAGTGAAGTTACTGTGAAAATCCTCTAGTCGCCACACTCCAGCAACTGTTGAGGTACACTGAGGGAGAATTTAACATGGCCAATGCACCTAACCAGCATGTCTTTCGGACTGTGGGAGGAAACCAGAGCACCCAGAGGAAATCCACACAGACACGGGGAGAAGGTGCAGACTCCACACAGACAGTGACCCAAGCCAGGAATTGAACCTGGGTCCTTGGCACTGTGAGGCAGCAGCGCTAACCACTGTGCTACCGTGCCACCCTGTACCATCGTGTGGAAGATACAAGGGCAGCCCAAGAAGATTCATTTTTTAAATTCTCTCAGATATTCACAGTAGGGCTTCTAGGTATACCAGCATCATTAATATCTGGAATTAAGAATCTACTGATGAGCATGAAACTATTATCGATTGTCGGAAAAACCCATCTGGTTCACTCATGTCCTTTAGGGAAGGAAATCTGCCATCCTTACCCGGACTGGCCTACATGTGACTCCAGAACCACAGCAATGTGGTTGACTCTCAACTGTCCTCGGGCAATGAGTGATGGGCAATAAATGCTGGCCAGCCAGTGACACCCATGTCCCACGAATGATTAAAAAACATTTCAGAGCACCAACATCCAAGAATAAATTGTTAAGGGACATTGACTTCACGTTTAATAACTCATCGAGAGCCTCAGCAGACAGGTCAGCACGTGTAGCCATTAATCGTAACATTGCTGCAGCACGGAATGGTTTGAAGGGAATGTCTTTAAATGCCCAGACTCAGGCATGTTCAAAGCTGTTTCCTGCCGTACAGGTCAATTGGTTAGCTTCAGGCAAGCTCAAGATCAACATTTACAAGGCTGGTGCCATTAACAATAGAAAAAGACAACCCATCCAAAATAAGAAAAATGCTCTTGATTAATATCTAACTTCCTGCTTCCCCAGTGTTGGATTTGGAGGAATATCCCAAAGATACACTGGGGAATCCCTCTGGGAAATTCCCAAGTCAGAGTTTACCCAGCAATTGACCAGAAATGCTACCTTCCCCTAAACAATTACATTGAGCTAGGAACCAGCCAAAGTGACTTAAATTGTTAACTTCCGATGGTCTGTCAGCGTCACACTAATAGTTAGAAGAAATTAAAGCATTTCTAACTTCAATGGAACTATTTTAAACACCCAGACCGAGCCCCTCACAAGAACACTCCCTTCCCCCACTTACCCTGGACCCTTTTACCCCTGCGGGAATCCCCTACAACACTAAGTACGCCTCCCATGGTATTCCCCATCCCCCGGATCGGACACCCCCAAACTGACCTGAACCCACCTCCCTGACTGGACCTGACCCCATAACCCCCGATCTGATTGTCCACCTCCGACATCCACCCACCCCCAAATGTTCAACTCCCCCTGCACACTTATCCAATGTCTGACCACCCCAGGTACCAATATCCAACCCCCCCATCCACAATATCCAACCCCCACCCGCTCCCCATCCCCTGATGTCTGATTCACAACAACCCCCTCCCGCGCCGATGTCAAACACTCCCCAATATCCAGCCATGTCAGAACATGCACGCTTCACATCTCATCCACTTATCTTCTTCCTGTCTGTTATTTTTAATGGGACCTTTAAAAAAAAGAGGGTGAGGCCTCCCTCGCTCTGTTTCTTTTACGCATTGACACTGGAACTGGGGACGCTCTGTGCTGCCTGAATCTCACCCACCCTGAGTCAGGAGGGTCAGTGAAACCACCACTTACAAATGTTAGCACAGCTAAGTCAGTACAGAGTAGCAATCCAACACTATTTGTCTCTCCGAGGAAGTTACAGCCCAACGTTGATGTCCAAGGTTGGAGGGTTCTCCCACTACAACACTGCAGAGCAGATCAACTGAGCTTGTGTTCAAGTTTCGGACCAATATCAGGAAGCTCTTCTTCAGGCAAGGAATGATCCATGACCTTTCTCACCCAGAAGTATCGGGGGAAAATTCTTTTCAACTATTCTTTCTCAGAACGAGTGTCGCTGGCTAGGCTAGAATTTATTGTCCGTCTCTTATTGCCTTTTGGAAGGTATGGTGAGCCACATTCTTGAACTGTTGCAGCCTCTATGGTGTAGGTACTCCACAGTGCTGTTAGGGAGGGGAGTCCAGGATTTTGACCCAGAATAGTGATATATTTCCAAGTCAGAATGGTACGTGACTTGGAGGGGAACTTACAGGTGATGGTGTTCCTTGTCCTTCTTTGTGGTAGAGGTCACCGGATTGGAAGGTGCTGTTGAAGTGACCATTGCCGCAGTGCATTTAGTAGATTGGACACACTGCTGCCATTGTGTATTGGTGGTGGAGGGAGTGAATGTATAATGTGAGGATGGGGTGCCAATCAAGTGGGCTGCTTTGTCCTGGATGATGTCAAACTTCATGGGTATTGTTGGAGCTTCACTCATCCAGCCAAGTGGAGAGTATTCCATTACACTCCTGACTTGTGTCTTTGGGAAGTCAGGAGGTGAGTTACTCTCCACAGAATTCTCAGCCTCTGAAGTGCTCTTGTTGCCACAAAATTTATGGGGCTGGTCTTGTTCAGTTTCTGGTCAACAGTGGGGCACTCAACTATAATGATGCCTTTGAATGTCACGGGGAGGTAGTTGGATTCTCTTTTGTTGGAGGTGGTTATTGCCTGACAAGCGTTATGCAGATGTAACTTGCCCATTATCAGCCTAAGTCTGAATATCGTCCAGGTCTTGATGCATTTCGCCATAGGCGGTATCAGTGTCTGAGGAGTCCGGAATAGTGCTGAACATTTGATCAACATCTCCAGTTCTGACGTTGTGATGGAGGAAAGGACATTGATGCAGCAACTGAAGATGGTTGGGCCTAGTACACTACCTGGAGGGACTCCTACATCAATGTCCTGGGACTGAGATGACTGACCTCCAACATCTTCAGCAACTTCCTTGTGCTAAGTGTGACCCCAACCAGTGGAGAGTTTTCCCACTGATTCCCAATGACTCATTTTAGGGCTCCTTGATGCAAAGTCTAGGCGGAAGTAATTTCTTGCTAAAGTATTCCCGTTACCCCTGTAAAAAAAATCTGTGATCTAAGTTCGAGACAGCAGCAATCTCCATTCAGACACACACTACCAATTTTATACTGTATTTTATAAATGACTACACCTCACTGGTTGTCGAAAACTTTGGGATACTATGAGGCGCTATGTGAATTCAACATTGCCACACGCTCAAGTAACTCGGAGTTTCAGAACTGGTGCATGGATCAGTCTAAAGTACTGGTCCCGTTACAGTAAATGGAGCTCTTCCAGGCTGCACTCAGCTCCTCCCCCAGCCCCAATAGCTTTTAGCAAATAGGTCATTTTGAAATATGCAGCTAGATTCTAAAGAAACCTGACCCCAAAGAGCAAACAAAAATGTCAGCGTCATCCCATCCATCAGTGAGCTTTATAATGTTCCTCAGGTCACTTACAGGAGACCAACGTTTGTGCAATGGCATCATTGGTCCTTGACCAATGGGCTCCTGCCAATCACAGTTGAGAGGTCAATGGTTCGCAAACTGTAAATTCCTCAAAATGACATTTGCTTCATGATGCGCGATTAAGTCACTCAGGAGGCTGGATCGTACCCGGGAAATAAATGGAGCATACTATATAACAATACAATCCCAGACTAAAGGGTTACCCGGCAGTGCAGTGACCTTTATACTCCTACAGTATAGGATATATAGGACTCCTACAGTATATGGGGGAGGAGCTGAGTGCAGCCTGGAAGAGCTCCATTTACTGTAACGGGACCAGTACTTTAGACTGATCCATGCACCAGTTCTGAAACTCCGAGTTACTTGAGCGTGTGGCAATGTTGAATTCACATAGCGCCTCATAGTATCCCAAAGTTTTCGACAACTAGTGAGGTGTAGTCATTTATAAAATACAGTATAAAATTGGTAGTGTGTATCTGAATGGAGATTGCTGCTGTCTCGAACTTAGATCACAGATTTTTTTTTACAGGGGTAACGGGAATACTTTAGCAAGAAATTACTTCCGCCTAGACTTGGCCTTTGAATGTCAAGGGGAGGTAGTCAAGGCGGAGCCAACCGGAGTGTACCACAGAACAATACCAACAGGTAGAACACCCCAACCCTAACCCCAACAGTGACAACAGTAACATATGTACAAGTACCCATCGTGCTAACCATCTATGGTTCAGTACCCATAGTGGTAACCATCTATGTTCACCACACTTCAAATATGTGGAGTGGGGGGAGGTGGGGGTCGGGGAGGGAGGTGGGGGTCGGGGAGGGAGGTGGGGGTGGAGGAGGGAGGCGGGGGTCGGGGAGGGTGGTGGGGGTCGGGGAGGGAGATGGGGGTCGGGGAGGGAGGTGGGGTCGGGGAGGGACGTGGTGGAGGAGGGAGGCGGGGGTCGGGGAGGGTGGTGGGGGTCGGGGAGGGAGGTGGGGGTCGGGGAGGGGGGTAGGGAGGGTAGAAAAACAACCTGCATTCAATGCTTGTTTTACTCAGCACGGACACTTCCTCATGCCCCTGTGCAGTCAGTTAGCAATAACTTAAAGGCAATGAAGCATAAAGAAATCCACAAACTCTGGAATTCAGAAATAAAAACTAGTGAAGCTGGAAGTGCACGGTAAATCTATCAACACTTAAAAGGGAAAGGACAAGTTACATTTATTGAAATATCTTAACTACGGCTCAGTTGGTAGGATGTTCATCTCTGTGTCAGAATGGTGCTTTCAAATCCCACTATGGAGACAAGTACATAATTGGAGTTAACAGGATGTCAGCGATGGTTTATATGGTGGCCCTCTCCCCTCTCAGTCACAGGGTTTCGGGTTTAAGTTCCACTCCAGGGCTTGAGTATAAAAATCAAAGCTGAGACACCAATGCATTGCTGAGACAGTCATCGGTGCATTTGGATGAGATGTTAAACCAAGGCCCCATCTGCCTGATCAGGTGGATGTAAAAGATCCCTTGGCACAGTTTTGAAGTAAGAGTTTTAACAACACCAGGTTAAAGTCCAACAGGTTTACTTGGTAGCAAATGCCATTAGCTTTCGGAGCGCTGCTCCTTCGTCAGATGGAGTGGAAATCTGCTCTCAAACAGGGGGCACACAGACACAAAATCAAGTTACAGAATACTGATTAGAATGCGAATCTCTACAGCCAACCAGGTCTTAAAGATACAGACAATGTGAGTGGAGGGAGCATTAAGCACAGGTTAAAGAGATGTATGTGTATTGTCTCCAGACAGGACAGCCAGTGAGATTCTGCAAGTCCAGGAGGCAAGCTGTGGGGGTTACTGATAATGTGACATAAACCCAACATCCAGGTTTAGGCCGCCCTCATGTGTGCGGAACTTGGCTATCAGTTTCTGCTCAGCGACTCTGCGCTGTCATGTGTCGTGAAGGCCACCTTGGAGAACACTTACCCGAAGATCAGAGGCTGAATGCCAGTGACCGCTGAAGTGATCCCCCATGGGAAGAGAACAGCCCTGCCTGGTGATTGTCGAGCGGTGTTCATTCATCCGTTGTCATAGCGTCTGCATGGTTTCCCCAATGTACCATGCCTCAGGACATCCTTTCCTGCAGCGTATCAGGTAGACAACGTTGGCCGAGTTGCAAGAGTAGGTACCGTGTACCTGGTAGATGGTGTTCTCACGTGAGATGATGGCATCTGTGTCGATGATCCGGCACATCTTGCAGAGGTTGCTGTGACAGGGTTGTGTGGTGTCGTGGTCACTGTTCTCCTGAAGGCTGAGTAGTTTGCTGCGGACAGTGGTCTGTTTGAGGTTGCGTGGTTGTTTGAAGGCAAGAAGTGAGAGTGTGGGGATGGCCTTGGCGAGATGTTCGTCTTCATCAATGACATGTTGAAGGCTCCGGAGGACCTCTCCAGCTACGTCGAGGGCATCCTGAAACCCATTGTACAAAGAAACCCCAGCTTTTGTCGCGACACTACGGATTTTCTACAGAAACTCAACGCACATGGAGCAGTTGAACAAGGAGCACTCCTCGTCACAATGGATGTCTCGGCACTCTGCACCAGCATCCCCCACGATGATGGCATTGCTGCAACGGCCTCAGTACTCAACGCCGACAACTGCCAGTTTCCAGATGCAATTTTACAACTCATCCGCTTCATCCTGGACCACAATGTCTTCACCTTCAACAACCAATTCTTCATCCAGACACATGGAACAGCCATGGGGACCAAATTCGCACCTCAATATGCCAACATCTTCATGCACAGGTTCAAACAAGACTTCTTCACCGCACAGGACCTTCAACCGATGCTATACACGAGATGCATCGATGATATTTTCTTCCTTTGGACTCATGGTGAACAATCACTGAAACAACTATATGATGACATCAACAAGTTCCATCCCACCATCAGACTCACCATGGACTACTCTCCGGAATCAGTTCCATTCTTGGACACACGCATCTCCATTAAGGACAGTCACCTCAGCACCTCACTGTACCGCAAGCCCACGGATAACCTCACGATGCTCCACTTCTCCAGCTTCCACCCTAAACACGTTAAAGAAGCCATCCCCTACGGACAAGCCCTCCGTATACACAGGATCTGCTCAGATGAGGAGGATCGCAACAGACACCTCCAGACGCTGAAAGATGCCCTCATAAGAACAGGATATGGCGCTCGTCTCATCGATCGACAGTTCCGACGCGCCACAGCGAAAAACTGCACTGACCTCCTCAGAAGACAAACACGGGACACAGTGGACAGAGTACGCTTCGTCGTCCAGTACTTCCCCGGAGCAGAGAAGCTACGGCATCTCCTCCAGAGCCTTCAACATGTCATTGATGAAGACGAACATCTCGCCAAGGCCATCCCCACACCCCCACTTCTTGCCTTCAAACAACCGCACATCCTCAAACAGACCATTGTCCGCATCAAACTACCCAGCCTTCAGGAGAACAGTGACCACGACACCACACAACCCTGCCACAGCAACCTCTGCAAGACATGCCGGATCATCGACACGGATGCCATCATCTCATGTGAGAACACCATCTACCAGGTACACGGTACCTACTCTTGCAACTCGGCCAACGTTGTCTACCTGATACGCTGCAGGAAAGGATATCCTGAGGCATGGTACATTGGGGAAACCATGCAGTTGCTACGACAACGGATGAATGAACACTGCTCGACAATCACCAGGCAAGACTGTTCTCTTCCCGTGGGGGAGCACTTCAGCGGTCACGGGCATTCAGCCTCTGATCTTCGGGTAAGCGTTCTCCAAGGCGGCCTTCACGACACACGACAGCGCAGAGTCGCTGAGTAGAAACTGATAGCCAAGTTCCGCACACATGAGGACGGCCTAAACCGGGATGTTGGGTTTATGTCACACTATCAGTAACCCCCACAGCTTGCCTCCTGGACTTTCAGAATCTCACTGGCTGTCCTGTCTGGAGACAATACACATCTCTTTAACCTGTGCTTAATGCTCCCTCCACTCACATTGTCTGTATCTTTAAGACCTGGTTGGCTGTAGAGATTCGCATTCTAATCAGTATTCTGTAACTTGATTTTGTGTCTGTGTGCCTTGTTTGAGAGCAGATTTCCACTCCATCTGACGAAGGAGCAGCGCTCCGAAAGCTAATGGCATTTGCTACCAAATAAACCTGTTGGACTTTAACCTGGTGTTGTTAAAACTCTTACAGTAACAGAAGAGCTGCCATTAAGATCACATTTACAGTAATGCTTCTTTCATGTTCCCCAAGCCCTTCCATCCCTGGGTAACTAGCGTGTGTAGTTCCTCTAACCACCTGCAGTGTCCTCACCCCCGTGAAATAATGGAGCAAAGACAAAGTTGTAAAACCTGTTTCCGTGACCAGGATTATTCATGTCCTGATTGACAGGGTAACCTTTAGAGTTTATAATTGAAGGAAAGATTACAGACAGCCTTGCACCACACTCAGGGGAGTGGCAATATGCTCCTGTCAGGCCAACGTAAGATCAGACACCTCCAAACAAATTGAAGGGGCAATTTTAGACTTGCAGCTGGAGTGGATCTTGTGACATTTCAATTTAGGATCACAGAATTGACAGGTGGTGATTGTCCTTTTCAGGATCAATCTGCAGAGTGAGGATCACATGACCCAGAGAACCAATCGGGGAGCAGGATGGGGGGATCTATACTCAGGGTCATCTCAGGAGCGGATCACAGCCACGAGGCTGCAAGCGTCTGTGTAGTTTTAACCTGTCAACAAATGAGTTGTGTTTCCCTCAAATTGGTGAACAAGCATCTTTACATCTGGCGACAAAGATGAAAACAATCCTCAGATTTTGAGTATCCAGTTTACATCGAAGTTGAGAAAAGAAAAGAGTACGTTCTAAGATGTCCTTCTTTGGACGGATAGATCCATTTGACTCCTCCATGGAAGTCTGGACACAATACGTAGAGCGCCTTGGGTAATACTTCCAGGTAAATGAAATAGGGGAGGATGTGAAGCAGATGCAATTCTCCTGGGTGCGTGTGGAACACAAACTCATAATCTGATTCGCGGGCTCACAGCCCCAAGCGTGCCCGACTCCTAATCACTTAGCAAGCTTGGGGAATTGGCAAAGTCACATTTCCAGCCTGAACAATCCCTCATACTCCAGATATTCAAGTTTAATTCAAGAGGGGAGAGTCCCATGTGAAACAATTGTGACTTATATCATCAACTTGAAACCGATATTGAGTACTGTGATTTTGGTGTCACCTTGAATGAAATGTTACAGGATAGATTAGTCTGTGGGGTGAATAACGAGGCAATTCAATGGAGATTACTTGCAGAGGTTGATATAAATTTTAAATGAGCAATGGAGATAGTGCAAGCAATGGAATGCACTGAAAACGGTGCACAAGAGTTACAAAATGGTGCCGTTCGCCAGTTAAGGGCAGGAACCTGCAGTTAGAGATGGCACCAAAACCGTGAGGTGGGAAACGAGTTCAGCCACAATTAAAACAAGATGATTTAGAAGAGGTAAATCAATTAGCAAAGTTTTGAAGCAGAATGCTACTGATATCGAGGTAACCACTCCCCTGAATCCTGCAAGTATAAGGAGGCTGTGTGTTTTCTTTCTGTCAGAGGAGAGGCCACTTAAGGCATAGGTTCAGAGCCAAGTCAAGTCTACCGATTACCCAATTAAATCTAGCGTCACCAGTATTCAATGTGGAAGAGTCTAGCACAAACGATTTAAAGATTCACTCACTTGTCTCCTTTGCATATTCTACTGAAGAATCATCAGCATCGGTCTTGGAAGACCTCCCCCAGATAGAAACTTTCAACAAAGTAAAACAATTGCTGCATTCTTCAAACTTGCTCGTACATCTCGACCCATCTAAGGAACTGGTGTTGACCTCTGATGCCTCTTCATATGGAATTGGTGCGATGTCGTCCCATGAGATGGACGTTGGATCTGAAAGGCCATTAGATTATGTTTCAAGAATCCTCTCAGAGACTGAAAAAGGCTACTCACAAATTGAGAAAGAAGGATTATCAATAGTTTTTGGTGTCAAGAAATTCCATCAGTACGTATATGATGGGCACTTTATCCTCATTTCTGACCACAAGCTGCTCATTGGTCTTTTTAAAGACAAGGCTATTCCACCAATCACATTGACAAGAATTCAACATTGGGCGTTGTTTCTGTCCGCCTATGAATATACATTCAAGCATCGACCTGGAACACACAACCAATGTGGATGCACTCTACCTTTGCAAGAAAGTGTTGCAGCTGCTCCAGTATCACAGGAAATTGTCCTGGCATTGAATTTTTTGAATACGTTGCCAGTCTCGGCAAAGCAAATCAGGTACTGGACCAGTTGAGACCCACTTCTGTCCAAAGTGAGACAAAAGGTACTCACAGGTTGTATCAATGAGTCAGTTTCTGAAGAAATGAAACCATTTGTTACCCATAAGGATGAATGGAGTTGCCAGGATGGCAGCATACTCTGGGGTGCAAGAATAGTCAGTTCCTGTATCAGGCAAAGAGTGCCGCTTCCAATAGAATTACACAGTGCTCATCCGGGCATCTCAAAGGTGAAGATGCTCACCAGAGGTTATGTGCGATGGCCTGGCATTGATACTGACGCTGAGAGCCTAGTCAAGGACTGTGGATAGTGCCAACTGCAGCAAAGGTTGCCTACTGCAGCCCCATTGCACTCTTGGGAATAACCTGGCTGGCCATAGGTACAAGTCCATATTGATTACGTTGGTCCATTCATTGCTCATTGTTGATGCACACTCTAAGTGGGTGGATGTTTTTGAGTGAAGTCTCCTATATCGCACGCTATCATTAAAAGATTACACCAATGTTTTTCCACCCACGGAATACCTGAAGCTATAGTTTCTGGCAATGGCACAGTATTCACAAGTGCTGAGTTTCAAAACGTCACCACGCTCGATGGTATAAAGCAGATTAGAACTGTGCCTTACCACCCAGCATCCAATGGATTAGCTGAGTGAGCCGTCCAAACTTTTAAGTCTGGCTGGAAGAAGCAGTCAAGAGGAACACTGGAGACCAGAATCTCACACTTCCTTCTTGGCTACCAAACCACTCCACGTGCAACAATGGGAGTCCCGCCAGCAGAACTGTTAATGAACCATCATCTCAGAAAGAAACTGAGCCTCATGTTTCCAAATTTGCTGGGGGGAGTAGACAGCAGCCAAAGCAGTTAGAAGGTAAGTCACGGTTCAGGGCAATCAACATGGTCATTTATGGCAGATGATGCTGTGTATGGGAGGAATTTTGGTAGTGGGTTGAGCTGGGTCCCTGGAAGCATTATCTCGAAAGCTGGATCTCTGTCTTATCAAGTCGACACAGAAGGAAGGATTGTCTGAAAACACATGGATCATTTGAGAAAAGGAGATATGCCCATCAGCCAGTTTTGCCATCAGGAAATATTTTGGCACGGAAGTACCTGGTCTTCCTGTAGCAGGCACAACCGACATCTCCATGGAAACAGATAGAACTGAACTGCCTGTGCCTGAAGAGACACCTGTCATTAGATTTGGCTGACAGTAATCCTGTGGAAGTGCCCCAAAGAGAGGGGTTACACTGCTCCACAAGGATTTGGAAATCCCGTTAAAGCACGATTTTATCAGCTGTTTACGTCACGCTCCCGCTGCAGCGAGGGCAGAGAATTCAGCGCTCAGCCAAATCCCCGTTCACTGCAGCGGGATGGGAAATTCCCGCCAGCGTGAATGGTGGTAACATTCTGGCTTTAATTTATAACTGACTCAATTCATGTTTAATTACCTGTGTAAATTAAGTATTGACATTTGTATAAAGACTTAGAGGGGGAAGGATGTGGTGATTGTCCCTTTAAGGATCAATATGCAGAATAAGAGTCGCATGACCTGGGAACCAATCAAGGAGCAGGGTGGGAGGTTACCCTGGTAAACGCAAGCTTCAGTACTCTGGGTCATCTTGGGAGCTGATTGCAGCCACAAGGCTACGAGCCTCTGTATAGTTTTAACCTGTAAATAAACGAGTATCTTTGCAGATATAGTGCAAAAGGTGGCCATTCAGCCCATCAGCGCGGTTCTCCAAATGAGCATTATAACTTGGTGCCATTTTCCTGCCTTTTCCCCTTACCCCTGCACATTGTTACTACTCAAATTATCATTGAATGCTCTCTTGAATACCTCAATTGAACCTGTCTCCACCACACTTCCAGGCATTTCAGATATCAGAGGGACGTTTTTTACACAGAGAGTGGTGGGGGCCTGGAATGCGCTGCCCAGTAGGGTGGTGGAGGCAGACACGCTGGCATCATTTAAGATTTACCTGGATAGTCACATGAGCAGTCTGGGAATGGAGGGATACAAACAAATGGTCTAGTTGGACCAATGAACGGCACAGGCTTGGAGGGCCGAAGGGCCTGTTCCTGTGCTGTACTGTTCTTTGTTCTTTGTTCATTGCATTCCAGACCTGAACCACTCGTTGTGTGAAAAGGTGTTTGTCTCATATCATATTTGCTTCTTTTGCAATCTGTGCCCTTTTGTACTCGATCCTTTTATGAGTGGAAACAGTTTCTCCCTGTCTATTCTGTGCAGCCCCCTCATGATTTTGACCATCTCTATCAAGTCTCTCATAGCCGTCTTCTCTCCAAGCCCCAAGCTCCCCAATCTACTCTCACCAGCTTCTCATCCCTGGAACCATTTTTCATCAGAACTCAAGAACTTTATTTACAGCATTTTCAAGTTCCATAGAATTCCTACAACATAGAAAGAGATAATTCTGTCCATCGAGGCTGCACCGATTCTCCACGAACATCTTACCCAAGCCCACCCCCTCAACCCTATCCCCATCACCCCGTGCATTCAGCATGGCCAATCAACCTAATCGGCACATCTTTTGACGGTCACCCAAGGCCAGACTTGTACCTGGGTCCCTGGCACTGTGAGGCAGCAGTGCTAATGGGGAGGCGATGGCCTAGTGGTATTATCGCTAGACTATTAATCCAAAAGCTCAGCTAATGTTCTAGGGACCCAGGTTTGAATCCCGCCAGGGCAGATGGTGGAATTTGAATTCAATAAAAGAAAAAAATCTGAAGTTAAGAATCTACTGATGAAACCATTGTCGGAAAAACCCACCTGGTTCATTAATGTCCTTTAGGGAAGGAAATCTGCTGTCCTTACCCGGTCTGACCCACATGTGACTCCAGAGATGCAGCAATGTGGTTGGTTCTCAACTGTCTTCGGGCAACTAGAGATGGGCAATAAATGCTGCCCAGCCAGCGATGCCCATGTCCCACGAATGAATTTTAAAAATTTAAAACCACTGTGCCACTATGCCATTCTATTGCAGCAGACGATCACGCTGGAATGATGAGATCTCAGTTTGTTTCCATGTAAGCCCAGCATGCAAGTTCAGAGTTCTGCTATCATATATCTGAATGCCAGTACTATAAAGGATTTGCAGGCTTTCATAGCAGACCAGCCATCTGTCCTTCAACAATAGAGTGGCAAGGTGGTTAATACTGCTGTTTCACAGTGCCAGGGACCCAGGTTCAATTCCAGCCTCAGGTGACTGTCTGTGTGGAGTTTGCATGTTCTCCCCGTAACTGCATGGGTTTCCTCTGAGTGCTCCAGTTTCCTCCCACAATCCAAAGATGTGCGGGTAAGGTTGATTGGCCATGCCAAATTGACCCTAGTGTCAAGGGGATTAGTAGGGTAAGTATGTGGGGTTACGGGAATAGGGCCTGGGTGAGATTGTGGTCAGTACGGACTCAATGGGCCTCCTTCTGTACTTTAGATATTCTATGATTTTACTGGGGATGTTGAGGCCACTGCCTCAGGGCCAGTGGCCATGTGGTGCATAATCTGCTGCTCTCTTTCAGGATGCCAGCATTCACGCACTCACTGCTGCCAATGCACCAGTGCCTTACTGTTTGTCAGTTACACAGCCTGTCCAGACTGCTGCTACCCACGCCAAGGTGGTGCAGAGCAAAGTTGGGGCCCTCAAGGATCATAGTTGCTTGAGGGGTCCTGCAATGTCTCCACCATTAAAAAGCTTCCACCAATCATGCCACAGCCATTGTGGTAGCACTGCTCAGGAGCGTTTAGGCTATGTAACGGCACTCACAAGGCTAAGAGAAAGCAGATGTGTGAATGGTTCAGTTTTGTACTTATTATTGGAAATGTTGTTGGATAAAGTTGAATTTAAATTCCACCAGCTGTAGTGGTAGGGTTTGAACCCACGACCTTCTCTTCCTGCACACGTCTTGTTTCTGCTGCCTCGACCCCAGCTCACCATCGTGCTGCAGCCCAAGAGGAACTGCAACTGCAGTCCCCATGAGTGAGAACAAGCTTTCTGCTCAGAGACCATCAAAATCCACTCCAATCCTTGCAAATGTCCAGCACCACTTCCTTCTGTCTCAAGCAACGCGTGTCAGCTCCTTCAACCACACTGAACTCTCTACTTCCACTTAGTCTGCAAAAGCGCACGAAACTCAAAAGCCCCTCACCTGGAAGTCTCAAGCCGATGTCTTTAAATAGCACCGATGGGGAGTCCCTGGTGCAGCTGGATACAAGCTCAGCCCTATGTGGGGGGCATTAACAAGGTCTAAAATAGCAGGTCGGGCACCCAAACAGCCATGTTGCTGACTGGCGGCACAATCTGCCCACTCTGTCTTCCAGGGCATACACAGTATGCCCAAGTCACCCGCCTTCCAAATATCTACATCAACACCACCTTCCTATGCTATCCCCATATCCCTTGGTGTGATTAGTCTCCAGAAATCCATCGATTTCTGTCTTGAACATGCCCAATGATTGAACCTTCCGGATATAGAATTCCAAAGAATTCTCTGAGTGAAGAAATTCCTTCTTATCTCAGTCTCAAATGACCTGCCCCTTACCCTGAGATTATGTCCTCTGGTTTTAGACTCACCAGCGTGGGGAAACATCTTATCTACACCCACCCTGGCACACTCTGTAAGAATTTAGTGAGTTTCAATGAGATCGCCCCTCATTCTTTGAAACTCTCGGGGATAGAGACCCTGGGTGGAATTTTGCTGTCCTGCCCACCACGGGAAGCATAACGGGCAGGACACGGACCATGCAAAGTTTCGTTAACCTTGGATGGGATTTTCTGGCAGTGGGGCAAGCGCAGCCGGAAAATCCCACCCCCAGATTCCAGCATCTGCAGTAATTTGCTTTTACCCAGTAACCTCAATCTCTCCTTATGAAGGCAATCCCACCACGCCAGGGATTTATCTGGTGAACTTCTGTCGCACTTTCTCGATGACAAGCATATCCCTCCTCAGATAAGGAGAATACAACTGTACACAATACTCCAGGTGAGGTCTCACCAGGGCTCTATATATCTGCAGCAAGATATCCTTACTCCTGGACTCAAAACCCTTTACAATGAAGACCAACATATCATTTGCCCGATGCACTATCAATCAAGCAAAGACTAGTTGGTATGCAAGAACAAATAGGCTTTTATTAGCAAAAGACTTGGAGCACACCCATGCCGATGAACTGGTCCAGTGGGGAGCAGTCACCTTTATACCTCGACCGGGGGGGAGGAGTCCCAGGCAGGGCCAGCAGGGACGTGTCCAGGCATGTCACGCACACAGGCAATAAGCTAACAGTGGTTTACCACATTGCCGTCCTTATTGTTTTCTGCACCTGCATTCTAGCTTTTAGTGGCTCATGGACAAAGCAATTTTTTTTTGAAAACTGAATGTACAACGACTAGGTCACTAGTTCAGTACTAGACCAGCATGTGATGTGCAACTGCACATTCAGATTCCAATGTGCTGCACAAGTTGTTTTGTAAAGGCTTGTTAGGAGGTTACAAATCACTGAACTTTGAAACATTTTGGAAACTTTGAATTAAAGATGACAATGTGAGCAAATAGTTTGGAGGAGCCAACTGGGATTTGAGAAACAAAGGTTGTGTTTGATAAAGCAGAGAGTTCATTGAGGAGGTGACATTTACAGTAGATGAGGCTAATACATGGCTGTTGTTTACATGGACTATTGCAATGCCTTTGGCAGGGTACAAAGCGAACAAAGAACAGAGAAAATTACAGCACACGAACAGGACCTACAGCCCTCCAAGCCTGCACTGACCATGCTGCCCGATTTAACTAAAACCCCCTGCCCTTCCGGGGACCATATCCCTCTATTCCCATCCTATTCATGTATTTGTCAAGACACCCCTTAAAAGTCACTACTGTATCCGCTTCCACTACCTCCCCCGGCAACGAGCTCCAGGCACCCATTACTCTCTGTGTAAAAAATCTGCCTCGTACAGCTCCTTTAAACCTTGCCCCTCGCACCTTAAACCTGTGCCTCCTAGTAATTGACTCTTCCACCGTGGGAAAAAGCTTCTGACTATCCATTCTGTCCATGCCTCTCATAATCTTGTAGACTTCTATCAGGTCTCCCCTCAACCTCCGTCATTCCAGTGAGAACAAACCAAGTTTCTCCAACCTCTCCTCATAGCTAACGCCCTCCATACCAGGCAACATTCTGGTAAACCTTTTTTTGTACCCTCTCCAAACCTCCATATCCTTCTGGTAGTGTGGCGACCAGAATTGAACACTATATTCCAAGTGTGGCCTAACTAAGGTTCTATAAAGCTGCAACATGACTTGCCAATTTTTAAACTCAATGCCCCGGCCGATGAAGGCAAGCATGACGTATGCCTTCTTAACTACCTTCTCCACCTGCATTGCCACTTTCAGTGACCTGTGTACCTGTACACCCAGATCCCTTTGCCTATCAATACTCTTAAGGGTTCTGCCATTTACTGTATATTTCCTATCTGTATTAGATCTACCAAAATGCATTACCTCACATTTGTCCAGATTAAACTCCATCTGCCATTTCTCCGCCCAAGTCTCCAACTGATCTATATCCTGCTGTATCCTCTGATGGTCCTCATCGCTATCCGCAATACACCAACTTTTGTGTCGTCCGCAAACTTTCTAATCAAACCAGTTACATTTTCCTCCAAATCATTTATATATATTACAAACAGCAAAGGTCCCAGCACTGATCCCTGAGGAACGCCACTTGTCACAGCATTTCATTCAGAAACGCACCCTTCCACTGCTACCCTCTGTCTTCTTTGACCGAGCCAGTTTTGTATCCACCTTGCCAGATCACCTCTGATCCCATGCGACTTCTCCTTCTGCACCAGTCTGCCATGAGGGACCTTGTCAAAGTCCATGTAGACAACATCCACTGCCCTACCCTCATCAATCATCTTCGTCACTTCCTCGAAAAACTCGATCAAGTTCGTGAGACACGACCTCCCCTTCACAAAACCATGTTGCCTCTGACTAATACGTCCACTTATTTCCAAGTGGGAATAAATCCTGTCTCGAAGAATCCTCTCCAATGATTTCCCTACCACTGATGTAAGACTCACCGGCCTGTAATTACCTGGATTATTCTTGCTACCCTTCTTAAACAAAGGAACAACACTGGCTATTCTCCAATCCTCTGGGACCTCCCCTATCTGTAACCCCCACAACCTGCCTGGATGTGCAAAATCTCACTGGCTGTCCTGTCTGGAGACAATACACATCTCTTTAACCTGTGCTTAATGTTCCCTCCACTCACATTGTCTGTACCTTTAAGACTTGATTAGCTGTAAAGGCTCATATTCCAATCATTATTCATGTAAATTGAGTTTGTGTCTTTGTGCCTTGTTTGTAATCAGAACTCTCACCCACCTGACGAAGGGACAGCTTGTTCCGAAAGCTCGTGGCTTTTGCTACCAAATAAACCTGTTGGACTTTAACCTGGTGTTGTTAGACTTCTTACTGTGACCTCCCCTGTAGCCAGTGAGATACAAAGATTTCTCTCAAGGCCCCAGCAATTTCCTTCCTTGCCTCTCTCAGTATTCTGGGGTATATCCCATCAGGCCCTGGGGACTTGTTTACCTTAATGTTTCTCAAGAACCCCAATACTTCCTCCTTTTTGATCCCAACATGGCTCAAACTATCTACACATCCTTTCCCAGACTCATCATCCACCAAGTTCTTCTCTTTGGTGAATACTGACGCAAAGTACTTATTTAATACCTCGCCCATTTCCTCTGGCTCCACGCATAGATTCCCTCCCTTGTCCTTGAGTGGGCAACCCGCTCCCTAGCGACCCTCTTGCTCTTTACATATGTATAAAAAGCCATGGGATTTTCCTTAATCTTGCTGGCCAATGCTTTTTCGTGACCCCTTTTAACCCTCCTTACTCCTTGCTTAAGTTTCTTTCTATTTTCCTTGTATTCTACACTTGCTTTGTGTGTTCCCAGCCTCCTAGCTTTGACAAATGCTTCCTTTTTCTCTTTGACTAGGCTCACAATATGTCTCGTTATCCAAGGTTCCCAAAACTTTCCATACTTATCCTTCATCCTTACAGGAATGTGCTGGTCCTGAATCCCTATCAAGTTACAGTTGAAAACGTCCCACATGCCAGATGTTGATTTGCCCTCAAACATCTGCCCCCAATCTACATTCTTCAGTTCCTGCCTAATATTGTTGTAATTAGCCTTCCCCCAATTTAGCATCTTAACTTGAGGACTACATTTATCTTTATCCATCAGCACCTTAAAGCTTACTGAATTGTGGTCACTGTTCCCGAACTGCTCCCCTACTGAAAGGTCGACCACCTGGCCGGGCTCATTCCCCAACACAAGGTCCAGTATGGCCCCTTCCCTAGTTGGACTATCTACATACTGTTTCAAGAAGCCCTCTTGGATGCTCCTTACAAACTCTGCCCCATCCACACCCCTAGCACTAAGTGAGTCCCAATCAATATAGGGGAAGTTAAAATCTCCCACACAACAACCCTGTTACTTTTATACTTTGCCAAAATCTGCCTACATATCTCTTCCTCTATCTCCCGCTGGCAGTTGGGTGGCCTATAGTAAACTCCCAACATTGTGACTACACCTTTCCTCACAAGGGACCATTGCAGGGGATTAGGGGATATGGAATTACAGAAAAGGCAATGAATTGCATTAAAGGTTCACTATATAGGAATGAAATAGAGCGACACGATTGAGGAAAGTTTCTCAGAGTGGTTTGAAGAGAACACTGATGTCTCATAGCATTCTGCAATGTGGTGGTTGTCCCTTTAAGGGCAACACAGCAGAGTTACGGTCAACTGGTCTGGGTGACCAATTGGGAATCACCCCAGAGGGAGGAATTCTCTTAGGCAGAGGCATTTCAGAACTAGCAGCAGACACGTTGCTGCTCTTGTAGATCCTTGTCAATAAATCCTTCGTTCACTGATGAAGAACGGGATTCTCTGGCCTCCCAGCTGTGTGTTTCTCGGCAGCGGGAGGTGGCGTGCCGTTTGCTGATGGTGGGATTCTCTAGTCTCACCGCTGTCAATGGGATTTCCCATTGAAGCCACCTCATGCCAATGGGAAACCCAATGGGCAAGGGTGCACTGCCAATGGGACCAGAGAATCCCGCCATCAGTGAATGGCTGGAAGATCCTGCCCAAAATCTCTAAAAGTGCAGAATTGCATGCGATTACCTTCTGTTCACTGTGTACATTAATAGTTTAAATACAAAACTAGCAGCAATGGTGCATTAATTTGCAAATGATACTGGAATAGGAGGCTTGCAAATATTGAGCCGACGCAGAATGGGCAAAAAAGCGTCAGATACAATGTCAGGGGTTAAACTTTGGTGGAAATGTAAAAACTGTAGCTATACTTTGATTAAGAGGCAGCTTTTTGAAATGCAGTCGCAGAGTTCTCTGGAGTTCCCTGTAAGATTCTCACAGGAGATGGCTTGTTGGAAAACATTGATTCTACTGCATCCTATATCGCTGCACCAACTCAGAACAAGTGAGGGAAAATTACAAAACGGCATCCCGACTGCAAGGCCCGAGATCCCAGGTGATCTTCCATCCATAATTTTGGAAAAGGATGTTGAATCTCCTCCGATCAGCCAGCTTCAGAGGGAAGAGGGAAAATCCACAAGAGATTAAAAGAAGTGCCTTCAGTGGATGAGGCCATAAAAATGTTAATGAAAAACTGGGTTTTATGGACAACCCATAAAATATGAAAACCAAGGTGTATTGTTGAATCTGAAGTAAGTCCTTGCTTTAAGACGCTCACTGGAAGATTCACTGGGGAATCAAGGAAGAGACTTCATAGAATCTCTACGGTGCAGAAGGAGGCCATTTGGCCCATCGAGCCTGCACCAACAACAATCCCACCCTTTCCCCATCACCCCACATATTTACTCTGCCAGTCCTCCTGACACTAAGGGACAATTCACATGGCCATTCAACTTAACCCACACATCTTTGGACTGTGGGAGGAAACCGGAGAATACCCACACAGACATGGGGAGAACATGCAACCGTGCACAGACAGTGACCGAAGCTGGGAATTGTACCCGGCTCCCTGGCTTGTGAGGCAGCAGTGCTAACCACTGTGCTGCCCCCCCCCCCATGTTTTGTTGGGGATTAAGGGACAGATTCAATGTGAAACCTAATTCAAGTTTGTACTTTAATTCTTAAGAGAAAATGTTATTCAATTAACATTGTTTCACTTAAAAATTTGCAATTTTAAAGAACACAATTAGAACATTGGTGGATATATCTAAAATCTCAGCAAAACTGCTGTGTGCAGTTCTGGGCTTCCTAGGACTGGAAGGGTTTTGAGAGAATGGACAGAGTTCAATGCAAATTCACTGAGCTCCTGCCTGGGATCAGGAATTACAAAAAATGTATAAGTTTATTTATTAATCGCAAATCGGTTTACATTTACACTGCAATGAAGTTACTGTGAAAATCCCCTCGTCGCCACACTCCGGCGCCTGCTTGGGTACACTGAGGGAGAATTTAGCATGGCCAATGCACCTAACCTGCACACGTTTCGGACTGTGGGAGGAAACCGGAGTACCCAGAGGAAACCCACGCAGACACGGGGAGAACGTGCAAACTCAGCACAGACAGTGGACCAAGCGGGAATTGAACCCGGATCCCTGGCGCTGTGAGGCAGCAGCGCTAACCACTGTGCCGCCCTAAATATAAAAGTGAAGCCTGAGGAATTAGGGCTGTTCTTGTTTGAACAGGGGATGACAAAAGAATGGCACAAAGCAGATAGGAACTAACTGTTTTCATTGGTTGAAACGTTTATAATGAGGGCACATAGATACACGATTATTCACAAGTCGTGAAGCAGGACAATTTATATATATATACACATACAGAATTCCGAGGCTCGAGATGACTGAAAAATATGAACAACAACAGGAGAAGGCATTCTGGTCTGACCTGTCTGTCCCAATGCCTTGTGTTTCAGAACATGTACACACCTCACCCCACCCCGCTGGAAAGTTAGGTGATTTCCCAGGCAAGATGACTGTGGTGAACCATAGTTGGTTACCACTATGAGTGCTGAGCCATGGATGGTCAGCACTATGGGTGTTTGTAGATATGTTACTGTTGTCACTGTTGGTGTTAGGGTTGGGCTGTTCTACCTGTTGATATTGTTCTGTGGTACACTCCAGTTGGCTCCGCCTACCTGGGGAGGTATAAAGGTCACTGCACTGCCTGGTGACCCTTTAGTCTGGGATTGTATTGTATATAGTGTGCTCCATTCTTGTTAGTAATAAAAGCCTTTATTTCCGGTACAATCTAGCCTCCCGAGTGATTTAATCACGCATCAATTTTATTACTAACAAAATTTTGAAAAAACAAAACCATGGAGCAAATGTTGAAACCCGATCGGCTTACTTTGGATCCACGTGCGGCAGGAGCGTCGAACACTTTCGACCATTGGTTAAAGTGTTTTCAAGACTACATCGATGCCTCAACAGCCATTCAAAACGACGCCGATAGACTGCGGGTCCTCCACGCGAGGGTAAGCGACACTGTATACTTATCAATCCGCGATGCCCAAGACTACATAGGGGCCATCGAACTACTTAAGAAACGGTACAACAAACCGCCAAACAAGATCCATGCTCGACACCTTCTAGGCACTCGACGGCAGCAGCCCGGCGAAACGACAGGACAGTACCTGTGTGAACTTCAGCAGCTAGCCAGAGCCTGCAACTGCAAGCCAGTGTCGGCGGCCCAGTATACGAACGACTTGATCCGAGATGCATTCGTGGCGGGAATCGGCTCGTCGTATATTCGCCTTCGGCTGCTAGAGCAAGGTAATCTAGACCTCGCTAAGACAGTAGAATTGGCTGACGCTATGGAAACGGCCTCCAGCTCCTCACGGACAGGTGGACCATGAGGTGGTGACAATCTGCTGGACTCGAGCACGCCTCGAGGTGGTGACAATCTCCTGGACTCAGGCAAGCTGTACAGGGGAGTAAGAGGATTAAGTGGTGATCCCGATACTGCCCGCGCCATGTCAGGAGGGGAGATAAGGGTCGGGGGGTCCCTAACTAGGGGTGTGGGAGCGACTGGGGTTTCCAAGTCCCCTGCAGGCGCCAGATCTCTAATAGAGACCGTGTCCTCTCGCCCGTCAGGATATGCCACATAGGCATATTGAGAGTTGGCGTGGAGGAAATGGACCTGTTCAACCAAAGGGTCGGACTTGCGGGTGCTAACATGCCGCCGCAGGAGGACAGGTCCTGAGTACGTCAACCAAGACGGTAATGAGGTCCCAGAGGAAGACTTCCTAGGGAAGGAAAACATCCTCTCATGTGGAGTAGCATTGGTTGCCGTACACAGGAGTGAGCGGATGGAATGGAGCGCATCAGAGAGTACCTCTTGCCAACGGGAGACTGGAAGACCTTTAGACCTCAACGCCAGTAAGACAGCCTTCCAGACTGTAGCATTTTCTCGTTCAACCTGTCCGTTACCCCGAGGGTTGTAACTCGTAGTTCTACTTGAGGCAATCCCTTTTGAGAGCAGGTATTGCCTCAATTCGTCACTCATGAATGACGAGCCCCTATCACTGTGGATATAGCTGGGGTAACCGAACAGGGTGAAAAGATCCCGTAATGCTTTGATAACCGTGGCAGCGGTCGTATCAGAACAGGGAATGACAAAAGGGAATCGTTAAAAAGTGATAAAGACGACCATCCGCCTCAAAGGCCATGTATTTTCGGTCCTCTGGGCGAATGGGGAGCTGGTGGTAAGCTGACTTCAAGTCAATGGTGGAGAACACCCGGTACTGCGCAATCTGGTTGACCATGTCAGGTATGCGCGGGAGAGGATACGCATCCAGCTGCGTATATCTATTAATGGTGAGTGCTGAGCCATGGAGTGATTTAATCGCGCATCAGTGACAAACCAGATAATAGAAATACAAAAATTATCGGGATGGGGTGGGGGAAACTAAAATATTCCTCTCTGACCCCAACCTGGCAATCAAAACTAATCCGGGGGTTAGTCCACTTTGGGCCTGATTAATGCCAAACAGTTTGCAGGAAGTGCCCTCCACCCCAGACAGAAACAGGTCTCTCTCGTGTGTGAAAGAACTCAGAGCAGCCACCACACAGACAGGCAGTCTGTGGCAATGCTCCACAGGTTCACAATACAATGAGCAACAAAAATCACCTCCAATATCTAAGCTCGTACTAGCTTCACATAACATCGTCAACCCTCGGCCCTCCCTAACCTACTTAATTTTAACAGGTTCTCAACACCACACAATCTCAATTCCACTAATCATCTTATGAACCCTTGATCAAATAAGTGAGTGATTAAAGAGAATATCTTGTCATCCTTTCAGAATATCTTCACTGGTTATTTAATTTATAGAATCCCTCCAGTGCAGAAGGAGGCCATTCGGCCCATCGAGTCTGCACCGACCACAATCCTACCCAGGCCCTGTTCTGGTAACCCCACTTACCCTGCTAATCCCCCTGACACTAGGGTCAGTTGAGCATGGCAAATCAACCCAACCTGCACATCTTTGGACTGTGGGAAGAAACTGGGGCACCCGGAGGCAACCTACGCAGACACAGGGAGAATGTACAAAGTCCACACAGACAGTGAGCCGAGCCAGGAATTGAACCCAGGTTCCTGGCGCTGTGAGGCAGCAGCGCTAACCACTGTGCCGCCCTTTGCGTTTGTTGAGAGATAGGGGCAAAAAGAGAGGATACATGAGATTAAGGAGACTACTTATGTGGAGGGAAGTTGCTGAAGCACCAAACAGTCTATGTCCCAAGTTTTGATTTTGATGAGCTGATGGATTAAGGCAGCAATGTGGACACATGGATTTCACTCTCCCAGCGCTAACATCGTTCTTCAGCCAACACCACATATTGCTTCAGCTTCTGAGATCCTGGAAAAAGCACGAGGAATGATTCTTCCAGTCCAAAGGTGTGCAGGTTAGGTTGAATGGTGTTGCTAAATTAGTGTCCCAAGATACATAGGTTAGTGGGATTAGCGGGGTAAATAAGTGGGGTTATGGAGTAAGCCTGTGTAAGAGTTGGTGCGGACCCGCTGGGCCAAATGGATTTCTTCTGCACTGTCGGGATTCTACGAGTGCAGCATGGTGGTGTTAAATCTGTCTCTTCGGCCAAGTTTTTGGTCACCTGGTCTAATATCTCCTTATGTGCTTTGGTTTGGAAAGCTCCAATGGAACACTTTATTCCTTTGAAGTTGCTATCAAAAGGCAAGTTGTTTTTGACACTTGAATTCAGTAAAACCATTTCTTTTTTCCCCAAATCATCAATGTTTAAATGCAAATCTGTCTGATTTTATAACCATTAAACAAAAATGTTCACTGAAAACGAAAAGAAAGGTACACTTCTGTGTTTTTAATGCCCCGATAAACCCCCCCTCCCAGTGCGCTTGTGCCTGCCTCCCTGAGATTAATCTTTAATTCCTGGGGGATCCTGAAGAATTGATAACCCCTCGGCTGAAGTCCATCTGTCAGCTTAGGTCTGGCTGGAGTCAAAGGTCAAGTTACAGAAAGGTCTGGGTTTACACTTGACAGAATCAAAACAAGCAGTGATGTACCACACTGAATACAACACAAGATTCCACTGTGACTGTTTCTAACCTTCTGAGATGGACATTATGCTCTGTCAATATGCCACACACAATCAGCCTCTTGTATTTCATGTGTAACTTTGTGGTTTTTTCATTCATTCACGGGATATGGTGTCACTGGCAAGGCCAGCATTTGTACTTGCGTGGCTTGTTAGGCTATTTAAGAAGGCAGTTAAGAGTCAACCACATTGCTGAGGGTCTGGAGTGACATGTAGGCCAGACCAGGTCAGGATGGCAGATTTCCTTCCCTAAAGAGCATTAGTGATAGTTTTTTATGACAACTGCCAATGGTTTCACGGTGACTATTATCAAGACTAGCCTTTAATTCAGATTTTATTAATGACCTTAAATTCCACCAGCTGCCATGATGGATTTGAACCCATGTCCCCAGAACATTAGTGTGGGCCTGTCAATTGCTAGGTACCAAAAGAAAAATCCCCAAAGAGTCTCACCACACCCTGCCCCCTCCCCCCCCCCCTCCCCCGCAATCCCCAGCGAGTCCCTCCCCCGAACCCCAGCTTATGACTCCAGCAGTTGAAGACGTGGCTGACAGCGCTGGGGTAATTGAAGTCACGAGTGCTGAAGTGGCTGGTGTTATTAAACACAGGGGTCTGGGCAGCTCTAAAGCTGCAGGAGTTTGCTGAGATCAGGGGTAGGGCCATGCAACAATTTAGAAAACAAAGAGAACTTTAAAACCGAAGCTTTGACCAAAATCTCCCTTTCTTTCACAGCTGGAATTTTCCGATGCTGCTGAAAGTGAACGGGGCTTTGGCTGGAATGATAAATTTTCTTTTCTTGCCTTCTACTGGTCCGCCATGGATGAAACCAGAGAATCCCGCCCACTGCTTTACTGGGAGCCAAGTAGCCGAGGGGGCAACATGTGAGCAGGACTTGGTGCACGTTAGGACATGGGCTGTTGGGTTCTGAATGGATTTTAAGTTGACAGAGGATGGACTGTGAAGGCTGGTCAGGAATATTCCGGAATAGTCAAATGTGGAGATAAAACCCTGGATGCAGCAGCAAATCGAGGGGAGATGGTGGCATAGTCAATAATGGTGTTTTAATGCTTTACATGGACCGCCCTAATTCATTGAATATTATCAACATCTCATAGAGTCATAGAGTCAAAGAGGTTTACAGCATGGAAACAGGCCCTTTGGCCCAACTTGTCCATGCCGCTCTTTTGTTTTAAAAACCCCTAAGCTAATCCCAATTGCCTGCATTTGGCCCATATCCCTCTATACCCATTGTACCCATGTAACTATCTAAATGCTTTTTAAAAGATAAAATAGTACCCACCTCTACTACTACCTCTGGCACCTTGTTCCAGACACTCACCACCCTCTGCGTGAAAGAATTGTCCCTCTGGACACTTTTGTATCTCTCACCTCTCACCATAAACCTATGCCCTCTAGTTTTAGACTCTCCTACCTTTGGGGAAAGATATTGACTATCTACCTTGTCTATGCCCCTCATTATTTTATAAAGGTCTCTTTAAGGTCACCCCTCAGCCTCCTACGCTCCAGAGAAAAAAGTCCCAGTCTATTCAGCCTCTCCTTATAACTCAATCCATCAAGTCCCGGTAGCATCCTAGTAAATCTTTTCTGCACACTTTCTAGTTTAATAATATCCTTTCTATAATAGAATTGCACACAGTATTCCAAGTGTGGCCTTACCAATGTCTTGTACAACTTTAACAAGACGTCCCAACTCCTGTATTCAATGTTCTGACCAATGAAACCAAGCATGTCGAATGGCTTCTTCATCACTCTGTCCACCTGTGACTCAACTTTCAAGGAGCTATGAACATGTACCCCTAGATCTCTTTGTTCTGTAACTCTCCCCAACGCCCTACCATTAACTGAGTAAGTCCTGCCCTGGTTCAATCTACCAAAATGCATCACCTCGCATTTGTCTAAATTAAACTCCATCTGCCATTTGTCAGCCCACTGGCCCAATTGATCAAGATCCCGCTGCAATTGGAGATAACCTTCCTCACTGTCCACCATCCCACCAATCTTGGTGTCATCTGCAAACTTACTAACCATGCCCCCTATATTCTCATCCAAATCATTAATATTTGGACATTAATATAAATGACCTCCTTCTGTTTATTTCTCCCTTATGCCCATATCTAGCTTCCCTTTCTGTATCAATGCTATTTGCCACAAGTGCTGCATATAGTTCCCTGTTCTACGTTCTAACCAGTCTCTGGTTAAAGAAGTTTCTCTTCCCTCTGGGATTTATTGTGACCATTTTATATTCATGGCATCTGATTTTGACCTTCACCACAAGTGGAAACATCTACAAGGGAGGTGATGGCCTAGTGGTATTATCGCTAGACTATTAATCCAGAAACTCAGCTCATGTTCAGGGGATCTGGGTTCGAAACCTGCCACGGCAGATGGTGGAATGTGAATTCAATAAAAAATATCTGGAATTAAGAATCTATTGATGACCATGAAACCATTGTCAATTGTCGGAAAAACACATCTGGTTCCTTCCTTTAGGGAAGGAAATCTGCCGTCCTTACCTGGTCTGGCCTACATTTGACTCCAGAGCCACAGCAAATGTGGTTGATTCTCAACTCCCTTAGGCAACTAGGGATGGGCGAGAAATCCTGGCCAGCCAGCGACGCACATTAAAAATTGTGGCGGGCATGTCAGGAACAAGTCATGTGGGGGTGTGGGATCCAAAACTGGTCCAAACATCAGGGCCAGAATTCTCCAACCTCACTTGTGGCTGGGATTCTCCGGTCCTGCTGCTGTGAATGGAAATTTGGCTGAGCGCCAAATTCTCCGCTGTCACCGGGGCGGGGGGAGGGGGGGTGCGAAGTCTGTGAAGTCCGGCCCAGGTTCCTAACCTCGAAATGGAAATACTGCCTCTTAACTTTGTTTCTCTCTCCGTAGACACTGCTCAAGCAGCTGAGCGTTGCTACAATTTTCTGCTTCAGATTTCCAGCATCCGTCATATTTTGCTTTTATCTCACTAAAATGCCTCAGCTTTAGTTTTCAAAAAAAAAAGCAAACATTATTAAGAGTGTTGTTCAGCAATGTCTGGGCTACACGGCTCCCAATTCAGTTCCACCTGGTGTAAGGCAAGGCAGAAAATATTCACTATAAGTTTCAATCTCCCCTGACAAGGACTTCCTTTGGGCTACCAAGATGGAGCATAAGCAGAATAAAACTTCGTTATCACTTTTCAATTGTCTTGCTCATCTGTTATTTACAAATATTTTTAATTAAACTTTTCAGTACAAAGCTCAAAGGTCATACATGCAGTGCCGCTGTGTCAGTGCAGGACAATAGTACAATCTTTTCACTGACAGAAACTAATCATCAGTCTGACTGCATATAAGTGTCCAGATCACCAACAACCTGTCCTCTCACCAACTTCTACAGATGCACCATAGAAAGCATTCTTTCTAGTTGTATCACAGCTTGGTATGGTTACTGCTCTGACCAAGACTGCAAGGAACTACAAAGGGTTGTGAATGTAGCCCAGTCCATCACGCAAGCCAACCTCCCATCCATTGACTCTGTCTACACTTCCCGCTGCCTCGGCAAAGCAGCCAGCATAATTAAGGACCCCACGCACTCCAGACGTTCTCTCTTCCACCTTCTTCCTTCGGGAAAAAGATACAAAAGTCTGAGGTCACATACCAACCGACTCAAAAACAGCTCCTTCTCTGCTGTTTTGAATGGACTTACCTCGCATTAAGTTGATCTTTCTCTACACCCTAGCTATGACTGTAACACTACATCGAACAGGAGCCGGAGTATGGTGACTAGGGGAATTTCACAGTAGCTTCATTGCAGTGTTAATGTAAGCCTACTTGTGACTCTAATAAATAAACTTTAGGAATTAAGAATCTGATGACCATGAAACATTGTCGATTGTTGAAAATACTCATCTGGTTCACTAATGTCCTTTAGGGAAGGAAATCTGCCATCCTTACCTGATCTGGCCTACATGTGACTCCAGAGCCACAGCAATGTGGTTGACTCTCAACTGCCCTCTGAACAAGGGCAACTAGGAATGGGCAATAAATGCTGGCCAGGCAGCGATGCCCATGTCCCATGAATGATTTTTTTAAAAATTGCCCCTTAGTGTCAGGAGGACTAGCAGGGTAAATTTTTGGGCTTATGATGGCCAAATGGCCTCCTTCTATAGTGTAGGGATTCTATGAAAAAGTATTAATCTGGCTGGTTGGGTTACCACTAGGGAACCACTTCCTTGGAAACTGAGCTGTCTGAGGATGAGTCGGGGTGGGTTTATAATGTAGTCCAGTGAAGGAGCAGATTGGGTGACCCCAGTTCTCCCCCTCATTACGTATCCTCCTCAGTTCTTGTGTTGCACATTAGCAATGCGTTGCGAAGTGGCTTGCAGAAGCTGACAGCTCTGCACTGGTGTCACACAGTGAAAGACCACAAAGCTTCCTGCAGCTCAGCTTACAATAATATAAAAATATAGACAATGACAAGTTTTCAAATGCCCGTTAACAGCCGTGATGCATTCAGCATCAAGACTGTTATCATGCTGACAACAGTTTAAAAATGGAAGCTTGGTTTCCCCAGTTGCTACAGTTTGGAAACAATGCAAAAATCTGTTAAACAAAATGGTTTGGTGCAGTTTTGTTTGGAAAAATCGAAAAATCATAGAATAGAATCATAGAATCTTACAGTGCAGGAAGAGGCCATTCGGCCCATCGAATCTGCACTGACAACGATCCCTCACAGGCCCTATCTCCATAATCCCCCCATATTTACCCTGCTAATCCCCCTGACACTAAGGGGCAATTTAGCATGGCCAATCCACCTAATCCGCACATCTTTGGACTGTGGGAGGAAACCAGAGCACCCGGAGGAAACCTACGCAGACACGGGGAGAATGTGCAGACTCCGCACAGACAGTGACTCAAGGCCAGAATTGAACCTGGGTCCCTGGGGCTATGAGGCAGCAGTGCTAACCACGAAAAGGGTTTGGATAGATTTGTATTTTTAAAAATGACAGATAGCCTGTAAAGATATTGAGCCATTTTTAGGATTTTAATTTTGTCCATTGGTCATACTGCAAGTTGCTTATCTGTGCGTGAACAGGCAGGGTCAAAGTGCTCATTGATTAGAGTCTGTACTCTGGACACTGACTCATCTTGACTTCCGGTGGTTTTCTCAGGCTTTCTTACTGGTAAATGTGACATATCCCACGACTATTTCACTCTCTGTTTAACACTACAGTTTGGTGCTGTTCTGTTTGGAAAACAGAAGAACCATAGACTACCTCTTTCCAAAGACCTTTGAGCGCAGTGTGTGAGATTAGTGTTTTATTCCCAGATACTGAACAAGAGAATATTGCACTGTCTGGTGCACTGTGTGTAGCAAAACTCCAAGCGGGGAATATTGGATAAGACCAGCCAGCAGGCTCAGGCTGAGATGTGCGATTAATCCCTGCCCAGTTAATGTGATGCAGGCAACACCCCAACCTCATGCTACCCGGAGATTTAAATAATATCTGTGCACAGATCCAGAATGAAATGTGCTACTGAGTGGTTGCAGGCTGTGGTCCTGGTTCAAGCGTTCAAAGCAATGCAGTGGTCAACTCTGACTGCAATGGTTCAGTCCAAAATAAATACGTCATGCCTGCTGTAAGGATAGTGGGTGTTTACCAGCACAATATGCTGGGCATGGCTTCACAACAACTGCACATTCAGGGACTGGAACATCTATGGTTGTGGAACACCTCAGCATGTTGATATAGTGCCTGCAAACCCAGAAGGAAACTATTGTTCAGGCCAGTATACTTATTGGTCTGAATACCCTTTTACTGGTGTTCCATTCTAAAGTATACAATACCAGTTCAGACCAGTATTCTAATGTCCCTGGTTTACTGTTTTCTCCTCTGGGAAGCCTGGCGTGCACAGTAAATGGCATTCTGCACCATGGGGCTGCCAGCGATCTTGTCAAAGCCATGAGCATGCTCCATCTGCTTGTCTTGGGTCAGAGAGAATGAACTCCCCTCTCCTGGTGTTAAGAGTGCCTGTCACCTCCTGCAGTGCAGCAGTGGATTCTGAACTGGGAAATATTGCAGATGTTACCTGCTGCAGGCTAGAAGGATTCCGATGCAAAGGAATTCTGAGCCACGGTCACCTTCGCACTCACCAGCAGCGCCGGCCTTGTTTTTCTCTGAGACTGCGAGAGACACAGGAGGCTCTGATCACCTCCTTTGTAAAACAGAGGCAGCACACGGAGCTGCTGATTTAGCTTGAGATCAGAGAAACTCTCTCAGAAGACCCTGGGTGGATAATGTAGTATAGGGTTAATATGGGACTGAGTACAGTGATGGAAGAGAACACATGCCCCCTCCACATTGAGTTCATTCTAGTGTTGGACAGAGACATGTGTACCAGTAAGCATGGAGACAGATCCTAACTTCTACTCTTTACTGTATATTTGTAAATAGTTCTAGTAGTTAATAAATACATAGTTAACCCTCAGTATGACTACAGACTAGTGAACAGTAACCAACAACCTGCAACATATAAAGCCTCCTGATGAGAATTCTCCCCACGCCCTCCTCTCTCTGTGAGCAGCCTCTGCCCTTCCGTTTGTCTGTGCTCCATCTCCTTCCCATGTAACAGCCCAAGGAGAATTGCAGCTACAACACCCATATTGGAACTACAACACCCATATTGGAACTATAACACCCATATTAGAACTATAACACCCATATTGGAACTATAACACCCATATTGGAACTATAACACCCATATTGGAACTACAACACCCATATTGGAACTACAACACCCATATTGGAACTACAACACCCATATTGGAACTACAACACCCATATTGGAACTATAACACCCATATTGGAACTACAACACCCATATTGGAACTATAACACCCATATTGGAACTACAACACCCATATTGGAACTACAACACCCATATTAGAACTATAACACCCATATTGGAACTACAATACCCATATTGGAACTACAGCACCCATATTGGAACTACAACACCCATATTGGAACTATAACACCCATATTGGAACTATAACACCCATATTGGAACTATAACACCCATATTGGAACTACAACACCCATATTGGAACTACAACACCCATATTGGAACTATAACACCCATATTGGAACTATAACACCCATATTGGAACTACAACACCCATATTGGAACTATAACACCCATATTGGAACTATAACACCCATATTGGAACTACAACACCCATATTGGAACTATAACACCCATATTGGAACTATAACATCCATATTGGAACTATAACACCCATATTGGAACTATAACATCCATATTGGAACTATAACACTGATGCGCTATCAATAAGGTGAAAGACTACCGGTGTGCCAATACAAGTGTAGGCTTTTATTCACAACAGAATCAGGAGCAGATCCCAACAAGTAACCGACCTGGACTGAACAAGGGGGAGAAGACAGCCACCTTTATACTAGGTGCCGAGGGGAGGAACCAAACTGGAAGGGGGTGTGTCCAGGTATGACAAGCACACACAACGGTGGTCCATATAGGACAAAGGCACAACTGAGATCCACCACAAACACCCATGTTGGAACTACAACACCCATATTGGAACTACAACATCCATATTGGAACTACAACACCCATATTGGAACTAACACCCATATTGGAACTACAACACCCATATTGGAACTACAACACCCATATTGGAACTACAACACCCATATTGGAACTATAACACCCATATTGGAACTACAACACCCATATTGGAACTACAACTATAGCATTCATATTGTAACTACCGCACCCATGTTATAACTATAACTGCCACAACTGGGAGTGAGTGGTTTGACCAAAGCTCTTGCAGTCAAAACCAAGGCCTTCACTACATGCAGTAGCACTCCTTCCCAACTTGAAGAATTAAACAATTCTACAAACCACGAAGTACTATGCACACTCAGACAGTGCCAGCAGAAATGAATCAGCAACTAATCTGAAGATTTGCTGATGATTTCATACTGGTGAGGTGCCCTTGCTGTTCAACATGTGTTCAGCTGCGTGATGCTAAGACGAGGCCTTAGCTAGAGTGATGAGGTTGGAATTGGCATTGCTGGAATCAAATCAACATTACATGCTGTTTGATGTTACGATCTGCTACTTTGCAAATCTCCAGCATACATTCCTTACACCTTCTCAAACTGGTCCAGAGAGAGAGCCACACTAGGTGTTTGTGCATATGGCAGAGACATCATTTGGAAACCAAAATAGAATCAATAATGCCAAAACCAGACATGCTATGGCACTGAATTTCACTGTCTTGAGTATTTTGACACCAGTCCACATATTCTTACTTAGGTTTGAGCAAAGTGGTATTTGTGTTTTTACTGTCATTCAGCTAAAATACCAATTTAGTGAATGATTGTGATGTATCTCAATTTCAAATATTAAGTAGCTATACTGAAGTGATCATGGATACTGTAACAAATGAATATTTTTAAGCTATAAATACATTTTCTATTCACAGAGATTACTGAGGTTTGGGAGAATGAATGACAGAAGGATCCATATATTCTGGCTCCAGAGTTTCCCTGAAAATTTTATATAACAGCTTTTCATCGATTCAGACTCTCAATTTCGAGGAAGGGTAGAATCCCCGACAGTGCAGGAGGAGACCATTCGGCCCATCGAGCCTGCACCAACACAATCCCACCCAGGTCCTATCTCCATAACTACCTTGATAATCCCCCTGAAACTAAGGGTCAATTTAGCACGACCAATCCGCCTAACACGCACATCTTGGGAGTGATGGTTTCTAACCAGTATAACAGGCGGATTAACTGAAATGCCACCTATTTTGCCAACAGTATCCACCTCAGTTGCGCAATGTGCTACAATATCATCAGGGAACTGTACTGTTAGCAGTTTTGCAATTGCCACTTTTTGGGGACCTTGATGTATCTTTCCTACACAAAAACAGACAATGCTGGAAAATCTCAGCCGATCTGACAGCATCTGTGGAGAGAGAACAGAGCCAACTCATAACGTTAGCTCTATTCTTTCTCCACAGATGCTGTCAGACTTGCTGAGATTTTCTAGCATTTTCTGTTTCTGTTTCAGATTCCAGCATCCGCAGTAATTTGCCTGTATCTTTCCTATGTGACCTGACTGCGTGACACAATCGATGAAGTGTCAGCACTTTCCCTCTGGGCGGACATGTCTATTGTGGTAGAACTCTCTGACTGAAATGTCTTAGGAACTTCCATTGCTGTAATTTAATGAGATCGATCCTTCCTTGTAGAGGGTCGGGGTGCATTCCCTTTCCCCCAGTACCCCAGCATTGTCCTCATTGGTGCTGACTAGCTTCAGAGACCAGAGTACAAAAGTCAAACCCTAACCCTGACTCCGGCAGTACTGAGGGAGTGCTACACTGCCAGAGTTGCAGTCTTCATGAAGTGATGTTCAACTGAGGTATTCGCTGCTCTCTCAGGTGGATATAAAAAATTTAGCTAATTTGTAATGACTCAACGAGGCACATTGAGGTTGAGCTCTTGGAGTACGAACTCCCTGATTGAGGTCATAATTGCCTGCTCAATCAGGCAGCCTCACCTGTATATAAAATTGGGAGTGTCAAGTCCACTGGCACTTTGGATTCTGACTTTGTACCTGAAGCATTCTAGGTGTGGAGATAAGCTTTTAAATAAAGGGAGGGATACCGGCCTCTGAGGAGCAAGGGAGCTTTCTAGTGATCTGCCCACTATTCATGCCTCAATAAACATTACATGTAACAGATTATTTGGTCATGAGCACATTACTGTATTTGGGACTTTGTTGTAGATAACCTAGCTGTGACCCTTCCTGCATTACAACAGCGACCATAACTCAAACCTATTTAATTGATTATAAAGCACTTTGGGATGTCCTGAGGTCATGAATGGCATTATATAAATTCAATCTTCTTTTTGTCAGCTACAGAAGGTTAGCAAACACAATCTGCAGCCGCACCATTTTTCACCCATTAAGGATGCTCAGTGCTCAATGTCCAATAATAATCATTGGATTAAAGCAAATTACTGCGGATGCTGGAATCTGAAACCAAAAGAGAAAATGCTGGAAAATCTCAGCAGGTCTGGCAGCATCTGTAAGGAGAGAAAAGAGCTGGCGTTTCGAGTCCAGATGATCCTTTGTCAAAGCAATTGTCATCACTCAGCTTTGACAAAGGGTCATCTGGACTCAAAACGTCAGCTCATTTCTCTCCTTACAGATGCTGCCAGACCTGCTGAGATTTTCCAGCATTTGCTCTTTTGGTTTCCAATAATAATCAATTTAATTCACCTCAAGTGCATGCAAACAATTATTGGATGTGAGTTAAGAGTCCCAAGTCTTTATTGGGTATTATTAGCCACTTGGTGCAGAAGATAGGTATTTTAGGATGGTGCTTTCTAATGATAAGCATTGTTAACAATGTAAAGGAAAACATAGTCATAGCACTTACCCAAGTTGGAAACAGCAGAGGATGAGTTAGATTATTTCATTGAAGATTGTTCAACTCATGAGTTTTGCAACAGTGTTTTTCCTGTCTTGTAATTCTGCCTTGAACCGTGCATTTTCAAACGTTACATATGTCTCCTTTTGTTCCCTCCTCTCTGAAAGGTCTTGGCTCATTTAATCTCCTGGAACCTCACCCACGTGTACATTCTTCAAGTGTGAATGTTGAGCGAGGATTGGCTATTTAGCTCTGGGCAGGGGCGAGTCTCATTCTGTCTTTGCCAACTGCCACCTGTAGGTTAATCATAGGCTGTCTATGGCTACGTAAGCTGATAGCGCCAAATCCGTCATAAACAGAGTCTGCATGTGGGGTCTTCCTGGTTTATTTGTATATGTGGCGCCATATTGGGCAGACACTTTGCATCTCTAACTTTAGAATGTTGTTTTTCTTTAACAGCGATTACTGAGGCATTTCCACAGCCTTTTATTGGAGGAAATGTGGTTTTAGTTCTGAGAAATGTTTGATTAAACTCGATGTATTGCAATTACTAAAATAAGTCATCCAATCTCACACAAACAGACTAGATTTCTGTGCCTCGATTACAAATGGCCTCCTCTCTAGCGTCCCATTAGTCAGCTTTTCCTGTCCTTTACAATGAAGCGAGCCACATTTACTGTGTAGGTCAGTTGTCTCACTTCCATTTGGAATAATGCCAATCCGAAGAGCATTTGTGCTATCGCTGCACACTTACGATGCAGTTGTCACATGGACGCAGCCTGACTCCAATATCAGACAACAGGAATAGATTCCCCAGAATCTACTTTTTTTTAGATGCATTGCTTCAGGACAAATTCAAGTTCTGACTTCAACTGAGAATCAGAGACAGAGAGGAAGAGAGATTTTGGCTGGAATTTTACCGCCCCGCCCTCTGACTTAAAGCACTTGTTCCCCCGTAATGGTTCTGATTATGTACATCAAATCAGTTGACAGAATTCTCTCTGTGGGCCCTTGAGGAACATGTCCTGCAGTGTTCTTACTCTTGCTCCTACAGTAAAAAAAAGACTCACATGTACGCCTTACTCAAGCATTTCCCTGACCGTGTGGGAAACAAGTTGTGTCCTGAAGTATAACTGTGTGGGAGTTGGGAATGTTTGATCATCTGGAGCCTTGCTAATGTGGCATGTAGCCTAAACAGGAATCCACTTCTGATTAGAAACTCTCGTGCTCAGTTTTTTGGGAATTTTACTGTAAATTGAAATAAAAATCAAAACATTTCCCAGAAAAGCTACTAACAAGTCGTCATTACACATAGTTAGTGAACGGCAACACTTAGAGTCCTCAGGCTAACTCAGAAAGGGCCATGCTGCATGGCTTCCCAACATAGAATCCATAGAATTTCCACAAGTGCAGAAGGGGGTCGTTCAGCCCATTGAGTCTGCACTGACTCTCCAGAAAAAGAGTCTTACCCAGGCCCACCCACCCTGTCTCCATAACCCCAGGCATTTACCATGGTTAATCCACCTAATCTGCACATTTTTGGACCGTAAGAGGAAACTGGAGCACCAGGGGGAAACCCACGCAGACACAAAGGCAAATGTTCCCGTTCTGCCCGCCGTGGGAATCGTAGCGGGCGAGGGGCGGCCCATGGACAGATATATTGACCTCGGACGGGGTTTTCCGGTTTCGGGGCGAGTGCGGCCGCAAAATCCCAGCCACAGGGAGAATGTGCAAACTCCACACGGACAGTAACTCAAGGCCAGAATCGAATCCGGCTCTCTGGCACTGTGAGACAGCAGTGCTAGCCAGTGTGCCACCCAAACATCTCTCTATCTGTTTAATTCTGAATAAAAAGCAGTCCCATTATTTCCATTTGCATCTAATTCTAAAGAGGAGCCATGTGGACTCCAAAAATAAAATGGTTAATGCTTCAATATTTTAGGGAGAAATGACTGTGATATTAGCCACTGATCCTGATAGTTACTGGAGCAGGGTTTCCAGGCTTAGGAAAGTGGAGAATGTTGGTGTTTGCGTGTTTTATTTTTTGCCAACGAGTCTCTCACCTGGAACACAGTCTGATTGGCATCCTTGTCTCCCCTCTGGGTGGGGAACGCTCCAGCCCAGCAGCAGATCAGTTGAGGTAGAGATCTTTAAGGGGAAGGATGAAGGATGGGACAAGCCTGGTCAGGAGGGTGATTGCAGTGGGGGCAGGGGGGCAGGGAAAGAGAGAGACTGGAGTTACGGATAGGAGAGAGTTGGTGGGATAATTCTTCCTCACCTCTCGGTTGTCCGTGACAAGATGTGGGGCGAGATTCTCCGGCCTCCGAGCCGCGTGTTTCCAGCAGTGGGAGGTGGCGCATTGTTTGCTAGCGACGGGATTCTCTGGTCCCGCCGCTGTCAATGGGAATTCCCACTGCCGGCGGAACTGGAGAATCCCACCGGCATGAACGGCCGGAGAATTCCGGCTGTGGGTTTTAGAGGCAGTGTTTTAAACCTTTTGATTTTCAGCAATAGACAGAAAGCAGGCTTTCTGAAAAGTCAAAATCAGAAGAAAAGATAACATTTATTCCCACAATGTTCCAAAATGTGAACAACAACAACAAACTCTCACTCTCTCATTGCATATTAGGCCCATAGAAATAAAGACAGATTCTAAATATGATTATTAGATTATTAACATAAATACAAGAAGCAAATTATGTCTTTAAATCTAATTATTTAAGATAGAATCACAGAATCCTACAGTACAGGAGGCTGCCATTCGGCCCATCGAGTCTGCACCAACCACAATCCCACCCAGGCCCTATCCCAATGCATTTACCCCAGCTAGTCCCCCTGACACTAGGCCAATTTAGCATGGCCAATCCACCTAACCCGCACATCTTTGGAGTGTGGGCGGAAACCAGAGCACCCAGAGGAAACCCACGCAGACACGGGGAGAATGTGCAAACTCCACACAGACAGTGACCCGAGGCCAGGAATTGAACCCGGGCCCTTAGCGCTGTGAGGCAGCAGTGCTAACCACTGTGCCACCGTGCCACCCATGATGCATGTGCTGCGGGACTAGGTGAGTTCTCTTTCATGCTCTTTTGAATGAATGGAAGTTATAAATCTCTAGGTTTCCAGAAAAAGTTGTAGCCAAATTTCTATCGAGGTGAATCTTTGCAGGTGGGGGCAAATTAGCCTCTCTGTCTCTCCCACTGTCAGAGTTGACTGGCTGTTCCAGCAGGCTTCTATTCTCCCTGTTGGAGGAATGGCCATTCTTGTTCTGTTAGTTTCCAAATTGATTTGTCTCAGGCTGGTTCTCAAAGTAACACGATTTGTTGTCTGAAATCGGTTTTGGCCGTGAGACCGCATGATCAATACCTCTAATGTGTGACACAGTGTTTACTACTGCTGCCTCACAACGCCAGGAACCCGGGTTCAATTCCAACCTCGGGTATCTGTCTGTGTGGAGTTTGCATGTTCTCCCCGTGTCTGCGTGGGTTTCCTCCTGGTGCTCTGGTCTCCTCCCACAGTTTGAAAGACATGCTGGTTAGGTGCATTGATCCAAACAAGCGCTGGACTGTGGCGACAATAACTTCACTGCGGTGTTAATGTAAGCCTTACTTGTGACTAATAAATAAACGTTAACTTTAACCATGATTCTAGAAGGCCAGCAAGTTGCCTGCAGATCAAAGAGTGTCTATTACTAAGGCGATGTACCCCACAACTGCAGTTGATGTTTATCCCGGTGTGTGCCCCTGGGAAAGTTCCATTGAACTCAGAGTTCTGCGTCATGAACCTGCTCAAGATGAACCCCAACAAAAACCCACTCCAAGTCTTCCCAGACCTTCCACATTCCACAAGGAAGTGAACAAGGATCTCCTCCCCACCACAGCCACTTCGAGGGCAAAGTGTGCAGGCGGTGATACTCTGAGTGTGTCGGAAAGGGAGGGTCTTCCTCGCTGCCAGCCAAGCTACTCCTTGGTGCTTGTTCAAAGGTTCTAGAGTCTGTTTGGGGAACCATTAGACAGGATCTACCATTTCCTTTTCCCACAAGGCCTCAAGGATGTCACATGCAGGCCATTGCCTGATTTTTCCACAAGGGACATGTGGTTGGCATGGTCCAATTGCTTGGAACATTGCACAGGAGTGTGACCAGACCCATCCTTCACAACACCAGGGACAGGAAAACCTCAGCACGTAGTGACACTTGGTGTTTATGCACTGTGTCGATACTATGCCTCTGAGAACTGTATTTGTGTCATGTTTCTTCTGAAGGGACTGTTTATACTTCAGCTTTGTCTAACGAGGCCTAATTGTCCACAACCAGCAGCTCACATGCCGAGCGTGCAGCAGGTTAATTGTTCCGAATTATTGGAGTGTTTGTTTTAATCTGGACTGCTGCAGTTTTGTTATGTGAGGGTTGTTTCCTGGGGTTTTCAGAGTAGGGTTTGATTAGGCAGATTGACAAGAAGAAAATCATGAGTGGGTGGAGCTCGGCTTACAGAGAGAGGGAAAAACAGGGAGTTGCAGTCTGAATTTGCAAAAGAGCAGTAGCTCTTTTTCTCTCTCTCTCTTTCTGGAAATTAAAGTCTGGGGATCTGCCGGAAAATAATTTTTTCTCTCCGGAGGCCTGCAAAAGGCAAGAAGTGTTTTCTCCCTCTTTCCCTCACTGGAGTTCTGCTGTGTGAAGACAGGTTTTTCTCTGGAGGCTGCTGTATGAGGGTCAGAAGACGGGTGTTTCTCTGTATCTCTGGCCAGAAGGGTTAAAAGGCCGGAGGACTGGGAATTCACCTAACTGATTCTGAAGAGGAATTTGCGTCTCTGGGGATATTGCTTAAATTGGAACTAATGAAAGCAGCTAGCAGTTAAGAATGATGTCATGTTTAAGTATTTCAATTGGTAAAAGTGATGCTAATTCTTTTTGTTATGTTCTAACTATGTTGTTAAATAAAGTTGTTTTAATAAAGGCTATCTAGTGGGTCAATAGAATCACACCTGGAATGAAATACCTTGCGCTTGCACTAATGCCAAAATCAAAATCAGAAACAGTTGGGGCCTAGATAACTTTATAATGTACCTTGGAGTTTCTAATCTGATCCCTTACTGTACTGAGGGACAATGCACAGTTTGATGTAGCCACAGACAGAGGTGACCATCAGGATGGGAACATTGTTGGGTATAGCTTTCCTCCCCATTATCTAGAGATTTGTACATTGTGTGCCTGTGAATCCTGCCCATTTCTGACCGCCAGATAAAACAAAGTTTGGCTCGAGTATCAACCACAACACAGGGGTAGAATTGGACCAGACCTGCGCCTCATACAGCAACACCAAAAGCGCCTACACCTGATGACCAGATTCCACAAGCAACGGGGAGGGAGAGTCACTCCCACATGTGCAGTTTTTGTCTCATTATCGCTACATGCTCCTTCCAAATTTTAGCACACGACCCGGCCCTCTGAACCCTATCACCAGCACCTTCAGGTAATCCGACCTGATGACGAAGGGGACAAAGGATCAGTCGGAGCATGTCCCAAAGAATCTGGCCCCAGTCTTGCTTCAGTTTACTTTGCCCCTAAAGCCCAGTCCGCCCACCATAAGTGGATCCGAGTGGGAGACTGCCTCGCCCTCGTTCAGGGAAGCTATGGCCCGGCTGGGACTATGACACTACCCTGGGATTGTCAGTTTCCTTCCGTCTGCACCCTTAGAAATCATAGAAATCATAGAAACCCTACAGTGCAGAAGGAGGCCATTCGGCCCATCGAGTCTGCACCGACCACAATCCCACCCAGGCCCTATCCCCACATATTTTACCTGCTAATCCCTCTAACCTATGCATCCCAGGACTCTAAGGGGCAATTTTTAACCTGGCCAATCAACCTAACCCGCACATCTTTGGACTGTGGGGGGAAACCGGAGCACCCGGAGGAAACCCACGCAGACACGAGGAGAATGTGCAAACTCCACACAGACAGTGACCCGAGCCGGGAATCGAACCCGGGACCCTGGAGCTGTGAAGCAGCAGTGCTAACCACTGTGCTACCGTGCCGCCCATGTGGACCTTCCTAATGGACTCAGGAAAAAAGTTAAATACAGCACGCAAACAAGACTGGAGAGAGAGGAAATGCTGGAAAATCTCAGCAAGTCTAACAGCGTCTGTGGAGAGAGAATAGAGCCAAGGTTTCGAGTCTGGGTGACCCTTCGTCAAAGCAACTGGCCGCTCGAAATGTTGGCTCTATTCTCTCTCCACAGATGCTGTCAGACCTGCTGAGTTTCTCCAGCATTTGATGTTTTTGTTTCAGATTCCAGCGTCCGCGGTATTTTGCTTTTATGGAGAGAGATGATGGGACTGCCTGACTCCACACTTCATTGGAAATCTTTCTCATTCCCACCCATTGATTGAAACTGCATGGTTGATGTTTGTGTTCAGCAGTTGCTGCTGCCCCAGGATATTTTTAATGGACAGGCAAAGCCTCTTAGGACTTACAAATTGATTCTCAGCAACTGACTTTTGACAGTCAGCGTTACAGTTACATTAGAGATTGGGTTTCGGGAGTGTTATGAGTGTGAGATACGGGGCAAGATTCTCTGGCTTCTCCTCAGTGTTTTTCTCAGTGGCGGGAGGTGGCGTGCCGTTCGCTGGTGGCGAGATCTTCTGGTCCTGCCACTGGCAATGGGAAATCCCATTGAAGCGACCCCATGGTGCTGGAAAACCCGTGGCAGGGGGTGCGTTGCCAGTGGGACCCGAGAATCCCAGCGGCGTGAAGGGCCCCAGAATTCCAGTACCTTGGAGCTTTTTCATTTTCTTGAGCAGCTATTAGAGTTTTGACTGGTCCTGATTTGTTGTAGGCCCTTATTTCTGTTTCCATTGCTCAGTTTAAGCTAGTTCTCTTTACCATGACCTTGTGGTGACACCGTGCAGACTGAATGATCTTTCGCTTTGCCAAAGTACACAACAGTTTGTGAGTGGGTTACTCAACCCTGTCTGAGCAGCTTTGTTTCCTGTTACTCCATCCTCAGACACACTGCCTCCAACCTACTTTCCCTCTCCCAACTCTCGACTCCAGCCCTGAAGCCTCATCACTCTCCAATTTCCCCCTCATTCTCCCACTTGTTCTTTCTAAGTTGCTCTGATCTGCCAGTTTCCTTCCATCTCCATTCCTGATCATGCCATTGCCCCCCCCCCCCCCGCTGCCCCCCCCCCCCCCCCCCCCCCCCCCCGCTGCCCCCCCCCCCCCGCCCCCCCCGCCCACCCCTGGGGCCCCTGTGACATTGTCAGCAGTTCACTTTTGCCTGACATTACCGTTTTCCCTACAAAACCACCAAAATCATCATCCGGTTATCTGTCCTAACTCCCATTCCTTAGATGGATGGAATCATACATAATGCAGAAGGAGGCTATTCAGCCCATCGAGTCTGCACCGACCTCAATCCCACTCAGGCTCTATCCCCATAACCCCATGCGTTTACCCTAGCTAGTCCCCCTGACACTACGAGGCAATTTAACATGGCAAATCCACCTAACCCGCACATCTTTGGACTGTGGGAGGAAACCAGAGCACCCGGAGGAAACCCACGCAGACACAGGGAGAATGTGCAAACTCCACACAGACAGTGAACCAAGTGGGAATCGAACCTGTATCCCTGGTACTGTGAGGCAGCAGTGCTACCCACTGTGCCACCATGCCGCCCCTTGCTGTTACTTCCTGAGATTTAAGAAGTTGTCATTGCCCCCTTTACCTTGACCCCCCCCCCAAAGCTCCCTGTTCAGGTATCTCCTCTCTGGCTTCAGCTCAGTTACAATACCACGATGGATCCAAGCATAGTCATCATCGCAGCTATTTGTGACTATAATGCATCATGCCCCTTTGCCCCCCTGAAGCTCTACACTGAGTTTGACACAGTTGGCCAAGTGATCTTCCTCCATTTTCTCACTTCTGTTGTCCAGGTCTGTGGGAGTCTTGCCAAAATCCGAATGTCTCCATTGGCTCCTCCCTCTTCTCCAGACCATTAATGTTAGAATTCCTCCAGAGATTAAAAGCAGAAAATGCCAGAAAGACTCAACAGCTCTGGCAGCATCTGTGGGGAGAGAAACGGAGTTAGTGTTTCGAGTCCGTCCAACTCTTCTTCAGAGCTGAAGAGAGGTAGAAATGTGATGGGCTCCATAATTGGAGAGTAGGATGGAGAAGGAGGAGCAGAATAGAAGGTATGGGATAGGTGGGAGCTCAGGGGAGATTGATAAAGATGTCACGGACACAAGATAAAGGGAGTATTAATGGACTAAAGAAGGTGCCAATAGTGGCAGAATGGTAAGATAGCAGAATGCATTAAAAGCAGAACAAGGATCAGCATTCTGTGAAAGCAAAACAAGTCACCTTGTGAGAGAAAGGGTTAGGAAAAAAATCAAAATGGAGGAGAGAGTTTATGGTCTGACTTTGTTGAACCCAAGGTTAAGTCCAAAAGGTTATAAAGTTCCTAATGGGAAGATGACGTGTTGTTCCTCCAGGTTGTGGTGGGCTTCACTGCAACAGAGAAGGCCAACGGTGAAATTGTGAGCACAGGAGCACAATTGTGAGTTAAAATGGCAAATGACAGGAAGATCAAGAGTCATATTTGCGGACTGAGTGAAGGTGTTCGACAAAATGGTCACCCAATCCGCGTTTAGTCTCCTCAACGTAGAGGAGACTGCCTTGGCAGCAGCGAATGCAACAGACAACATTGTAGGAGGTTGTAGCGGGATCCCTCTTTTTAACTCCACTGGGCTTATTTTAGGTTTGGTTCTCCGTTACCCAAACCCCACCAATGCCCGAGTGATTCTCTCTCTCGCCGATGGAACAACGGCCACCTTGCGTCTACTTCACTAGAGTAGCGCTCCCAAGAGAGAGAAAAGGAAACTGCTGCCTATCCACTACCTGGCAGCCTTTCCTGAGTGGACGGTTTCAAAGCGCCCAGGGTACCCTCAGTTCTAGACTCCGGAATTATGGTAAGGGATATTTAATATTGTGACTTGGTCAGAGATCGTTGGTGAGAAATTGAAAAGATCAAAACGGACTCCAATGGAAGTCAAAGATATATATATATATATATATATATTTGTTAAAACATCAAGGTCAATCACCAAACACCAGGAAAACAACACACAATGCCTTATGCTCTATAAGACTATAGCTATGGAAGGAATACTAAAACGGGCACAACGGAATGCTTACTTTACACAAGTTTACCAGTGTCTTAAACTATGAAAGGTGCATGCAAAAGGCACCCCCCTTTCCCCAAAGCCTCATCCACTATGATGATCTCGGGAACTTTGCGAATTACCGGAGGGTACTCACAATCCTAGTTTAAATTGCTCAGTGGGCTTCGGGCTGCGTGCTGGAGACGAACGAGAGGCAGGAACAGGAGAAGAGAGTGGAGAGTGTTGCCATGCTGGTCCGAAGAGAAAAGAGAGAGACCAGAGCTTACTTGTCCCTTTTTAAAACCTGAAGCAGTGATTCTCTCACACAAAACAGTTTCTGATCATTGATAGTTTCGATTGACTGGGACAAAAGGGCCGACCGCCTTAATTGACATTTTAATGTCTTTTAAATGTTCTCTGAGTCATCCTGATTGGAATCCCATCAGTGAGCTGAGTCATTGATGTTGTCTGTGGATGGAATGATCTCTGTTTTCATTGTCTTGCTGCTGGGCTATTTACTTCTTGTCTGCTGGTCATGGTTTCTCCTTTGTTTCCTGTTGATTAGATTATCCCTGTCTCGACCTTCTCGTTATTTCCAGCCTCTTGCATATTCATGTGGCCTGACAACCAGTCGGCCATTTTCCTTATCTCTGGGTTCTTTAATCATGGGGGATTTGCCCTAAAACTTACAAGGTACAAGTGAAACGCCGCTTTACCCGAAAAGAGTGGTCAGGGCCTTGGACAGTGAGGAGGGAGGAGGTAAAGGAGCAGGTGTTACACATCCTGTGATTGCATGGAAGGTGCTGTGGGAAGTGAATGCGGTGTTGGAGGTAATGGAGTGGACCAGGATGTCACAGAGTGGGTGGTCCCTCCAGAATACTGACAGGGGAGGTGAAGGGAAAATATCTTTGGTGATGGAGTCATACTGGATTTGGCGGAAATGGCAGCAGATAATCCTTTGAACATTGAGGTTGGTGGGATGAAAAGTGAGGACAAGGGAAACCCATGATGGGAGGAAGGGGTGAGGAAAGATGGGTAGGACATGATTGACCCCCTGTCAACAACAGCAGGGGGGTGTTGGGGGGAGGGTTGGTTCAGGAATGGGGCAGACATGTCAGAAACACCATTTTCAAAGGTGACATCATTGGAACAGATGTAATGGAGGCGGAGAAGCTGGAAGATTGGGATGGAGCCCTTACAGGCAGTGGGGTGAAGGTAGCTGCGGGAGTTATTGGGCGGCACGGTAGCACAGTGGTTAGCACTGCTGCTTCACAGCTCCAGGGACCTGGGTTCGATTCCCGGCTTGGGTCACTGTCTGTGTGGAGTTTGCACATTCTCCTCGTGTCTGCATGGGCTTTCTCCGGGTGCTCCGGTTTCCTCCCACAGTCCAAAGATGTGCAGGTTAGGTTGATTGGCCATGCTAAAATTGCCCCTTAGTGTCCCGGGATGCGTAGGTTAGAGGGATTAGTGGGTAAAATATGTAGGGATATGGGGGTAGGGCCTGGGTGGGATTGTGGTCGGTGCAGACCCGATGGGCCGAATGGCCTCTTTCTGTACTGTCGGGTTTCTTTCTTTCTTGTATTAAATATTGGTCAGTCTATCACCAGAAATGGAGACAGTGAGGCCTAGGGCGGCACGGTGGCACAGTGGTTAACACTACTGCCTCATAGTGCCAAGGACTTGGGTTCGATTCCCGGCTCGGGTCACTGTCTGTGCGGAGTCCGCACATTCTCCCCGTGTCTGCGTGGGTTTCCTCCGGGTGCTCTGGTTTCCTCCCACAATCCGAAAGATGTGCTGGTTAGGTGCATTGGCCATGCTAAATTCTCCCTCAGTGTACCCGAACAGGCGCTGGGGTGTAGCGACTAGGGGATTTTCACAGTAAGTCCATAGTAGTATTAATGTAAGCCTACTTGTGACACTAAAAAATAAACTTAAACTTCAATGAAGGGAAGGGAAGTGTCAGAGGTAGACCATGTCAAGCTGAGGCAGGGGTGAAAATTGGAAGCAAAATCGATAAATGTTTCCAGGTGTAGATGAGAGCATGATAATGTCATCTGTGTAACAGAAAGAGTTGTGGGAGTAGCCCTGAGTAAGACAAGGAATGTTCCACTTATCCCACATATAAACTGGCATAACCGGGGCCTGTGTGGATTCCCATGGCCGCACTGTTTATCAGAAGCAAGTGAGGGAAATTAAAGGGGAAATTGTTGAATGAGAGCAGACGTTCAGCCAGGCAGAGGGGGGTGCTGGTGGGTGCGGATTGCTCAGGTCTTTCTGCTCATGGGAGATGCAGAGAGCCCTCAGACCCTCCTGGGGGGGGATGGAGGTGGGGGGGGATTGGGTGTCTAGACTGAAGAGGAGGCGGTTAGGAAACTGAAAACTTTTGCTGTGACATAGGACATCAGAGGGATGTCAAATGTAGGTGGGAAGAGACCGGACAAGGGGAGAGAGAATGGATGCAGGAAAGGAAGAAATAAGTTCAGCTGGGCAGGAATGGCCTGAAACAATGGGGCTGCCCAGGACAGTTTTGTTTGTGTATTTTGGGGAAGGAGGTAGAAGCTGTGCAGTGTTGGGGGACTATGAATTTGAAGGTTGCGAAGGAAAGATCTCCAGAGATCCCCCAGAGATCTATCCTCGAATCCTTCCTATTCACACGACCCTTTGGCAACATCACTGAGATCATCTTCAATCTGTTCAGCGGTAGCAGCCAGACATACCTCTCCCCCTGTCTTCCTGATCCTAAGAACACTTAATTGTCAGACTGTCTATCCAACATCAATCTTCCATCGAAGACAAACAATCATTTTCAATGATACTGTCTCCTTCCTCTAGCTGTTCACTCAGACTGAACAAATCCAGCCACAACCCCTGCATCGAATGACTTCCATATTCAACATCTTCTCCATCACCATCACCGCCTACTTCCACATCTAAAACATTGTCCATTTTCCCTTTCCCTTCACCACCACCAGAACCTTTATCCGTACTTCATCACCGTCTGATTTGATTACTCCCAAGCTCTCGATTTTGGCATTTCTTCATCCACCATCTAAAACTTACTTGCTCCGTGGAGTTGGAAGCTCAGGTAGCCGTTTGATGTTATTAGTTGGTGTTAAATTAGGATTCTCTCTGCCCAGCACTGCAATGGGCCTCAGTGTCTCAGTGCTGGAGTGATTCAGTGATTCTTTTCAATTATGAGATGTGGCTGTCGCTGGCTGGGTCAGCATTTATTGTCCATCCATAATGGCTCTTCAACTGAATGGCTCGTTGAGCTATATCAAAGGGCGTTATGAGTCATTACTGTGGGTCTGCTGTTACATGTAGGCCAGACCAGGTAATGACAACAGATTTCCTTTCCTAAAGGACATTAGTGAACCTGAGGGGTTTTTACAAAAACCAACAATTGTTTCATGGTCAATATTAGATCTTTTAATTCTAGATTTTTGCTGAATTCAAATTTCTCCACGGTTGGATTCGAACCCTGGTCCCCAGAACATTGTCCCACCCTCTCTGGATTGCTAATCTGGTACCGCCTCCCCTGAGCCATGCAGGCATCAAATGAAAACAGAATCGGACTTGGCTTTGATGTCCTGCATGTTGGCGCAATCTGGCAAAACGCATTGTCCGGACACACACACACAAACACACATACACACACACTCACACACACGCACACACACGCACGCACACACACACACACACACACACACACACACTCACACGCCCACACACGCACACACACACTCACACACACACACACACTCACGCACACACACGCACGCACACACACACACACACACACTCACACGCCCACACACGCACACACACACTCACACACACACTCACACACACGCACACACACGCACGCACACACACACACACACACTCACACGCCCACACACGCACACACACACTCACACACACACACACACACACACACACACTCACACGCCCACACACGCACACACACACACACACACTCACACACACGCACACACACGCACGCGCACACACACACACACACACACTCACACGCCCACACACGCACACACACACTCACACACACACACACACACACTCACACACACGCACACACACACACACTCACACGCCCACACACGCACACACACACTCACACGCACACACACACACACACACTCACACGCCCACACACGCACACACACACTCACACGCACACACACGCACACACACACATACACTCACACGCCCACACACACACACTCACACACACATACACGCACACACTCTCACACCCACACTCACACACATGCACACACACACACTCACACGCCCACACACGCACACACACATTCACACACTCACACACACACACACACACGCACACACACATACTCACACACGCACACACACACACACTCACACACACACACTCACACACACACACACGCACACACACACACACACACACTCACACGCACACACACACGCACACACACACACACACATACACACTCACACGCACGCACACACACACAGGCGCACACACACACACGCTCACACACACACGCACACACACACTCACACACTCACGCACGGACTCACACACTCACACACTCACACACGCACACACACACGCACGCACTCACTCACACACACACACACACACACGCATTCACACACTCACACGCGCACACACTCTCACACACATACACACACACACACACACACACACTCATACACACACACTCACACACACATGAATAGCTACCATGTCCATGCACTAAACAGCTGACAGAACTTTCTCAAGCAAAGTCCAAGGCCAGAAGAGAAAAGCAAAAGATGGGAAAACTCAAATGAAGATTTAAAAAAATGAAAACCAAAGATGTGCTTATTCTGCTTACTGTCGAGATGGCAGAGAAACTGGCTGTGGATTTAATGTCCCATTCAGATAAAACAGATCCTTACTCGTGATAATTTGATCATAGAAATCATAGAATCCCTACAGTACAGAAAGAGGCCATTCAGCCCATCGAGTCTGCACCGACCACAATCCCACCCAGGCCCTACCCCCATATCCTACCCACATCCCAGGACACCAAGGGGCAATTTTAGCATGGCCAATCAACCTAACCCGCACATCTTTGGACTGTGGGGGGAAACCGGAGCACCCGGAGGAAACCCACGCAGACACGAGGAGAATGTGCAAACTCCACACGGACAGTGACCCAAGCCGGGAATCGAACCCAGGTCCCTGGAGCTGTGAAGCAGCAGTGCTAACCACTGTGCTACCGTGCTGCCCGTTGCTGATGTTACTGATCTTTCCCTCAGGGTTGCATTTCATGGTAAGGTGCTGTTATTTGCTTCAACACTGATTTCTTAAATTTGCAAATTTCAACTCATAATCAAATATAATGTCGAGTGGAGCATTTTCCACATTTCCCGTTCCTAATGTCATGGGACACTGTGAATAAATGGAATAAACACTTGGACAATGATTTACTGGAAATCAGTGCACCATGACTAAACTAATTTGGACATTTCTGGTTGTCCTTCTCAGAAAGAAAGATAGATAAGAGTTGCGATTGACTTTGATACTGTTTGTGTGCAGGAATGTTGCAGTTACAATTAAACGCCTTCCCAAAACTCTTAATGTGTGTTCACCGCAGATCTGACTTTCCTATGAATAGAGCTTTGTAAGCTTACACATGCTGTGACAATGATAACACGCTACTAGCGGAACAATTTCTCTTCAGCACTTTGTGTGAGGTATTCACTTTGCCCCACTGTCAATACGAAAGAAGATAAACAGCACATTGCAAGATCACTGAACCTGGCACAAAATTATTAGTTCAACTTATTTATGGAAAATAGCCAGACAAATGCAGAACTGCACAGCCAGATGATAAGCTACCATATTTAACCTCCACGCTGAATACACGTTTCAAAACAATATTTTGAGCTTTAGAAGTTCCTTTCTTTGGAAGTGAATCATTATTTGGAAATCAAAGGTGCTGCACTGTCAGTGCTGCTGTGTTTTGCTCAGTACTCTGTCTGCCCTCACAGGTAGAAATGAAAGATCCCATGGTACAATTTCTAAGGAAACCTGGGGAGCTTTCCCTGGGATCTGACCAAAACATATCCCTCCATCACTAAAACCGACTGATTTTACTGTATGTAACTGAGTTGAGTTAAAATCAGGCCCTCTTGGACTCCCTGGTGACAATGTCTTTATTGTTTAAGGCAATTTGTTATGCACTATATATACATAAATGATTTGGAGGAAAATGTAACTGGATTGATTAGTAAGTTTGCAGACGACACAAAGGTTGGTGGATTTGCGGATAGCGATGAGGACCAACAGAGGAGACAGCAGGATATAGATCAGTTGGAGACTTGGGCAGAGAGATGGCAGATGGAGTTTAATCCGGACAAATGTGAGGTAATGCATTTTGGAAGGTCTAATACAGATAGGAAATATACAGTAAATGGCAGAACCCTTAAGAGTATTGATAGGCAAAGGGATCTGGGTGTACAGATACACAGATCACTGAAAGTGGCAACGCAGGTGGAGAAGGTAGTCAAGAAGGCATACGGCATGCTTGCCTTCATCGGTCGGGGTATTGAGTTTAAAAATTGGCAAGTCATGTTGCAACTTTATAGAACCTTAGTTAGGTCGCATTTGGAATATAGTGTTCAATTCTGGTCACCACACTACCAGAAGGATGTGGAGACTTTGGAGAGGGTACAGAAAAGATTTATCAGGATGTTGCCTGGTATGGAGGGCATTAGCTATGAGGAGAGGTTGGAGAAACTTGGTTTGTTCTTACTGGAGCGACGGAGGTTGAGGGGAGACCTGATAGAAGTCTACAAGATTGTGAGAGGCATGGGCAGAGTGGATAGTCAGAAGCTTTTTCCCAGGGTGGAAGAGTCAATTACTCGGGGGCACATTACGGTAGTGATTTTAAGGGGCGTCTTGACAAGTACATGAACAGGATGGGAATAGAGGGATATGGTCCCCGGAAGGGTAGGGGGTTTTAGTTAAGTCGGGCAGCATGGTCGTTGCAGGCTTGGAGGGTCGAAGGGCCTGTTCCTGTGCTGTAATTTTCTTTGTACTTTGTTCTAATTGATAACTGTGTTTTCTGCGTTACAATAGTGACAATAGCAATATATACATCATTAGCAGTGCTTTGGAATGTCTTGAGGTTTTGAGTGAAGGTAAGCTTCATCTTGCTTGTAAAGAGTAATTTAAAATCTTTTATTTGAGAAATAGCACCACATGGTGGCCAACTGTGAGTACAGCACATTTTCTGATTTAACACCTGCTGCCACACAGGGTCAGTTCTGAACAGGCCCTCGCTTGGCACACAATCTGCCCACTAATGTCTGCTCAGTTCTCCACTGGTGGTCGTCATTGCTGTTCACCAATTGTGTGCCTTCATGTGTTCCCCTGTCATTCTCAGAATCTCACTACCCCCTCCCAAGCACATGTCTCCTCCCTCCCAGACACTGGCCACCCTCCCTCCCCCAGACACTCAACACCCCTCCCCAGGCACTCACCACCCCTCCCAGACACTCGCCCCCCCCCCACCTAGACACTCACCCTCACCCTTCCCCAGACACTCACCCTCACCCCTCCCAGACACTCGCGCCCCACCCAGACACTCACCCCCACCCCACCCAGACACTCGCCCTCCCCCACCCAGATATTTGCCCCCCCAAACACTCACCCTCACCCCTCCCAGATACTGACCCCCAGACACTCAGCCCCCCCACCCAGAAAGTCATCCCCTCACAGACACTCACCCCCCAAGAACTCAACACCCTCCCAGACACTCAACTCCCCAGAACTCAACTCCCTCCCAGACACTCACCCCCCCAGAACTCGCTACCCTCCCAGACACTCACACCCCCCCAGACACTCACCCCCCTCCCAGACTCTCACCCTCCCTCCTCCCATACATTCACCCCCCGCCTCCCCAGACACTTGCTACCTTCCCCCCTCAAAGAAGGAGGCGATGACCGAGTGGTACTATTGCTGGATATTAATCCAGGAGCTCAGCTCATGTTCTGGGGACCTGGGTTCGAATCCCACAATGGCAAATAGAGGAATTTGAATTCAATAAAAAATATCTGGAATTAGGAATCTACTGACGACCATGAAACCATTGTCAATTGTCAGAAAAACCCATCTGATTCACTAATGTCCTGTAGGGAAGGAAATCTGCCATCCTTATCTGATCTGGCCAACATGTGACTCCAGAGCCTCAGCAATGTGGTTGACTCTCAACTGCCCTCCAAGGGCAACTAGGGATGGGAAATAAATGCTGGCCAGCCAGCGATGTTCCTGTCCCAAGAATGAATAAAAAAAAGACACTCACCCCACCTCCCGGGCACTCATCCCCCCAGACACTCACCATCCCCTCTCAGACACTCACCCCCCCCATCCCAGACACTTGCCATCCCCCTCCCAGACACTCACCACCTCCTGTGATGCCTATTAAAAACTTCCTTTTTGACTAAGTTTTTGTCACCTCTCCGCATTGAAGAATCTTCATCACTTAGATCCAGCTGGAAGAGTGGGGCCGTCTTGGAGTCAGGAACCCGGTTCACTAATTATTCAGCTTTGCCAAGGCTCTTTCCCAAAACATTGGCATTATCCTCCTCCTGGTCCCCGAACCACTCAGGAGGGTGAGGGGGGTGATATGCCCATTCTCTTAAAGGAAGGATTTCTAATTAAAGGGACCATGACATGAATTGCAAAGCTCTTGGATTGTTGAAGTTGTAGCAACCACAGGAAAGGAGAGAAGTCTCTCAGAAGACTGCTCCCTCTTATTTGATGGTCTGGTTATGGGATCAAAGGGGTGGCAGTTAGGTGAGCTCTCCCAACGGTATGAGGAAGAGGACAATTCCTACAACAAAACAGGCAAGAATGGAAGTGGTTGAGGAGGTCAACAATGGGAAGGATAACTAGGAGACAATGTGCCGAGAGAATGCGAGACCTCAGAAGGGCAGGAAAAGTGAGTGGCATAATGCTTGCCGGTGCCCACTATCTGACTTGCCCCGCATTATCCTGCACAGCTCACCTCAGGACAACATGCCTTGAGGCTCCACACATTCCTCTTTGTGCAGGCAATGCACACCCTCATCTGATCTACCATTATCCACACTCCAACCTCATCCTGTTGTTACCTCACAACCCCTGCCTCACAGGCACCGTCCACAAATGGTGTCCCTTCTTCCTCGCCACACAAGTGATTGCAATCACTCACACCTCTCTGCTCTCACTCCTTGCAGGAGAAGAGAACAGACAACTTGGCGAGAGGCTGAGACCTGGGCGGGGATGGTGGGTGAGGCCCTCCAGTGACTGGCACCTTACTGGCCATGAGCCCGCCTGCTCTGCTGGGAAGTTGATCTTGTTCCAGCAGGCTGTAGGTGTTCAGCAGCCACCGACCATGAAAAGCTGAGCCTTCTGAGATGCTGGTGTTCAGACATGCCGAGAGAGCTGACCCTCTCTGTCTGTAACCTCTGTGTTGTGGGTCCCGTCTTGATCAGCTGGATCTGGATGTCCATCCTAATTTCCCTGTGAAGCAGCTGAGGATACGGCTGAGGATAAGGCTGAAGATGAGTTGCTGCTAGTGCTTTGGATCATGGTGTTGCGTCTGCTCTTGCCCCTCAGCCCAGATCAAAGATGGAGCTGCAGAAGCCGCTCCCATGCTGTGGGGAAGGCGAACAGCACACAGGTGAAGCGCCAGGCAGGTGAAATGTCTTCCAAAAAATTGGCAATCATCTGTCAAGCAGTGATGGCGCTCTCCGAAGGAACAAGTGTTCCTGTTCCCTAGCCATGGCTGAAGCTTTTCAGTGTCACTTCCCAGCCGGTCAGTTTCACTGAAGAAGCTTTTCCAACTGTGAGCTCTCCACAGACACCATGGTGTGTAGACTGGGAAACAGGAGCCACAGAGAAATAGAAAATAGACTGTTGAAACTGTACTTAATTTGCTTTTTTTAAGGACCTTAACTACTTACTCGAGAGGTCTAGTAGGGTCCCCACTAGACTTCAATCTTGGTGATAGAAAGCTGGCAGAGACCCAGTTTGAACATCAGCTTCAAGGGATTGATTGCAAAGATGTGTGGGTTAGATTGATTGTAAGAAGTTTGGGTTAGATTGATTGTAAGAAGTTTAACAACACCAGGTTAAAGTCCAACAGGTTTATTTGGTAGCAAAAGCCACACAAGCCCTCGGAGCCTTAAGCCCCTTCTTCAGGTGAGTGGGAACTCTGTTCACAAACAGGGCATACAAAGACACAAACTCAACCCACATGAATAATGGTTGGAATGCGAATACCCACAGCCAATCAAGTCTTTAAGATACAAACAACGTGAGTGGAGAGAGCATCAAGACAGGCTAAAGAAATGTGTATTGTTTCCAGACAGGACAGCCATTTAGATTGATTGGCCATGCTAAATTGACCCTTAGTGTCAGGGGGATTAGCCGGGTAAATACATGGAATCACGGGGATAGGGCCTGGGATTGTTGTTGGTGCAGGCTTGATGGGCCAAATGGCCTCCTTCTGCACTATAGGGATTCTATGAACTCTGCACACACTTGCAAATATTCCTCTCGTGCCTGGAAATGTTCTCCCAATACCTTCTGAGGTGGCTCAATGGCAAATTTTATTTGATAAAGTTCCTGCAAAGTATTATAGAGATATCAGCATGGCATCACTAGAATGGAAATGTTTAATGGGATCCAGTCTTGGTTACGCTTTTGTTTTGAACTGAGTACACGCACACAATTCTGATGTCTTCACATCTATGTACAACTGTTCTCATGTGCATAGTCTTAATTAATGAACCCACAACGTGAATACCCAATCCCTTCAGAGCGATTGGTCTTGTACAGTAAATAATCTCAAGTTTTTACATTATTATAATTATATGACATAATGATCAGCAACGGTAAGACAGCCGACAGCAAGATTAAGTACAGGTATCTGACATGATGAACAGACTTTGATCATGCTACACGGCATGGCTACATGAGTGGCACAGATGCCAGAGTCTGGCGACGTGGGGATTTTCATAGTGACTTCATTGCAGTGTTAATGTAAGCCTACTTGTGACACTAACAAATAAACTTTAAAACTTAAACTTTATGAAATGACCCTTATGTTTTGGTCAGACGGCAACAAATTGGCAGCATTGGAGAATGTTGAAAGCACAATGGGTAACTGTGAAGAAAGGATTTGGAGACACAGCGCCAAGCCAGTGCTCAAATAAAGGGCTGGTAAGCAGACAGATCCATTGTGGTGAGATTGCCGTGTATAACCTTTCAGTTCCATGAGTGGGACAGCACATGGAGAGGACCAGCCCCGGGTTAGCCCGTTAAGAAAGGTGAGTGACCAGGGTGTGAGCTGGATAGATAGCAAGCAAGCAATGTAAAGTCAAACAAACAAACCACCATAAAAATCAGGCCAGAGAGGGTTACATTATAGCAAGTAGCCTCAAGAATTGCTGAACAATAAACTGAATAAGAAGCAAAGATGCTATTACACCGTGCAAAGTGTTTGCCAAGGTTCAAATTAACTGTGCGAAGAAAGTTGGCAACTAATTGTTATTAGCCAAGATTGATACGGAGCAAATGCCGAGATACCAAGATGAGTTCCAAAAGACATGTATCCATGGATGTGGAAGGCTATGACGAAACCCTATTACTGCTCAACTTTCGACGTACAATGGTTCCCTAATTCCATGTGCAGGATCTATAATCCTGGAGGGAAAATACAATCAACTCTCCTGGTATAATGGATGGTCTGCAATGTGAAAACTAAAGGCCCAATGGTTGCAGGTAAACCGGCATGTCGTGACCTCGCACTAGCCACAATCCATAGAATCGGTCAGACATCACAAGGAAGATTAACCTCAGAAACTACTCCTATCACCTCAGTTCATGACCCAACATTGAAATAGCAGAGGTATTTTGATAAAATTGACAGTTCCATGAGGGATGCAATCTACACTTGCAGGAGAATGCAAGTCTGTCGATTGATCCACCACATAAGTGCAGCGTAAGTGCACCCACATTCAAGACAAACGGAACTAGGCAAAATGGAGAAAGACAGAATTGTTAGAAGAGTACAAAAGCACACAGATTAGTGCGGCTCAAACACATATCATAAAGAAGGCCCGATCATTGAGAGTCTGCCTCAATCCATGCCATTTAAACACAGCTTTGAAACATTGCCCTTACAAAATGTGCACATTAGAAGAATTAAATCTAAGATTTGGAGGTGCAAAATTCTTCTGAAAGCTCAGTGCCGAGCGCGGTTACTGGTTAGTACACCTTGTGGAGGACTCCCAAATGCTTGCTACATTTTTTACCTCATTCAGGTGATACCAATTTCAATGACTTCCTTTTGGGCTATCTGTTAGCCAGGATCTATTTGAAGCTTACATGATCCACATTACATGTACTGTGCCAGGACGTATCTGTATCGTAGATGACATTGCTGTCGTGGGAAGAATAACGCAGGGACATGACTATAATCTACACTTACTTGCAAGCAGAATGTAGTGAAGAACTGGTGTTCAACACTCTGAAAACAACATTGATATGCAGCAAATTCCTCAATTCCATTTATCCCAGTGCCGACATTTTCAAAATCTCCATCGCTAAGGAAGTTGTTCAGAAAGGATATAACTTTCCTGTGATATAGACCACCAATACCTCTTCAAAACAAGGAGACAGTCAATAGCAGAAGAATTGACATTGCATTTTTAAGATCCTAGAAAGACAACTGGAATCGTAGAATCTACAGTGCAGGAGGAGGCCATTTGGCCCATCGAGCCTGCACCGACAACAATCCTACCCAGGTCCCATCCCCATAACCCTACGTATTTAACCTGCTAATACCCCTGACACTTAGGAGTAATTTATCATGGCCAATAAACCTAACCCCGCACATCTTTGGCATGTGGGAGGAAACCAGAGCACCCGGAGGAAACCTATGCAGACGCAAGGAGAACCAGCAAACTCCACATAGACAGTAACCTGAGACCAGAATTGAACCCGGGTCCCTGGAGCTGTGAGGGTGCAGTGCTAACCACTGTGGCACCATACCGCCCTATCCAGGACATAGATGACTCACAGCACGGCCTGGATGCATGTATATTACAAAAAAGGCAAATGCATTGCACTTGCTTGAAAATCTTTGTCTGCAATGTATATTCATACCATTCTATTTGGCAAAAGCTTTGTGGTACAGACTGATCACAAGCCACTGGAGATTATTTGGCAAAAACCATTCAAGGTTGTGACTGTGAGATCAGGTACAAACCAGATGACCTGATGATCACATTGGATACACCGAGCAGACTGTGTAACCCAGTGAAAATGGGCGATATATCCTTAGATCTACAAGTTGACTTTATTGACATTGAATCTGAAGATATTCTCCAAATTGGTCTGGTATATTTTGCACAATGCAAATGCCAGAAGCTGCAAGGAGAAATGGCAAACGACAGAAACCGTGGAAAACCATCACTGAAGGATGGCTTGATTCAATTTGACATGACCACAAACATGTGAGATCGTTTTGGTCTTATCAGTACAAGTATGGTATCTCCTGGGGTCTTATCAGTACAAGTATGGTATCTCCAACGCCGGCATCTCCACATCATCTCCTGGGGAAACAGTTGTAAAATCAGGCAGGACATTATACTGTAACCTTTGCAGAAAAGGCCCTTTGGCCCATCGAGTCTGCACTGACAATTACTACCATTAAAGACATGCTGATTCCATTTTCCTGCACTTGTCCCCCTTGTAATATTTCAAGTGCTCATCCAAATTTTTTTTAAAGGTTGAAATGTTTCCGGCCTCCACTACCTTCCCAGGCAGTGAAATTTCTTTTTCTCAAACCCCCTCTGAATCTCCCGCCCCTTTCCCCAAAACTATATTCTCTACTATTCCCGGGAGATCCCATGGCTTTCAGGTGTAGTGTGTCTATGTAGATCTTGTGTTGAACAAAGTCATGTGGAACCGGCTGGAGCGACCAAAGGGACTTTTCCTGACTGTCAGTGTTGATTTAATTTCTAGTTGTTGCAACATAATGGTGAATAAACAGGAGAACTTCCATGGGAGTTCTCTTTTGCACCATCCCACCTGTAGTGCTATACTCGGAAATGATAATATATCTCCCCTTGGTCATAACAGATTTTATTTCTAGACGATTGTAGGAGAGGAAAACTCAAAATGAAGCCTCCTGTACAACTTAGGAATCAGTAAATAAGGTTGACCAGTCAGCAGGCTCTCTTTGAGGTGTGGAATGTGGATGCAGTGACACTGGGCTGAGTTTTGTTGGTGAATTTCCAACGACCACTTGTATCTAACTTGGCTGCACATGAACAATGGAACTTCACAAGTTACCACAAGTAGCATCAGATAGAATATCCCCCTTGCTGGAACAGAAACACTCACACAGTAATGATGCTACAGCTGAGAGTACCACAGGGTGGTGCCAGATATACATTTAAGTCGATTGTATTTTCAAGTTGAATTTTGCTTCATTAGAATTCAAGAAGAGGATGAGAAAAGGCCATTCAAGCTGACAGATCGGTCAGAGCTGACCGACCCAGTTCATGTCACCTCCTCAGGAGAAATTCAGCCTGCATCCTGTCCAGTAAACTGGACAGAGACTCTTACGGGACTCCAGGGAGCATGCTAGGAGGAAGGGGGCGAAGGGAGCCAGGGAAAATCGGGTGGGATGGCAGGGAGTGGTATTGGCTGTCACTTTGCCACCACCTTTAGCATTTTAGCACCTGAGTAGTCACTAAAAAAGCCCTGGTGCCCACCCTGGTCAGGGGGGGGATGATGGAAGTGCCCTCCTGATTACACACTTTTTTATTAATTAATGGGATGTGGACACCACTTGATGTGGGCATTGCCTGAGGGCAATAAAGCGTCAACCACATTGCTGTGGATCTGGAGTCACTGATAGGCCAGACCGGGTCAGGGTGAACCAGGTGGGTTTTTATGACAATTGTTTCATCATTAGTCTTTTAATTCCAAATTTCACCATCTACCATGATGGGATTGGAACTCTGGCTTCTAGCATTACAGTAAGAAGTCTCACAACACCAGGTTAAAGTCCAACAGGTTTATTTGGTAGCAAATACCATAAGCTTTCGGAGCGCTGCTCCTTCGTCAGATGGAGTGGAAATGTGCTCTCAAACAGGGCACAGAGACACAAAATCAAGTTACAGAATACTGATTAGAATGCGAATCCCTACAGCCAGCCAGGTCTTAAAGGTACAGACAATGTGGGTGGAGGGAGCATTAAACACAGGTTCAAGAGATGTGTATTGTCTCCAGGCTAGTGAGATTCTGCAAGCCCAGGTGGCAAGCTGTGGGGGTTACTGATAATGTGACATAATGTGACATAATGTGCCGGCTCCTAGCATTACCCCAGTCTCTGGATTACAAGTTCAGCGACAGTCCCATTACTCCATTGCCTCCACTGTGCCCAAAGAGGGCATCCCCTGGTGGCAAGAAGTGTTCACTGGCTGCCTCAGCTGAGAGACACCCACTGCCCTCACGGAAGATTCCCACCTCTGAATTAAATGATAACACTGTCAGAAACAAAAGACAATTCGAGGGATCCATTTAATGTGATTGTAAAATATTAACAGTTCTAAATATTATTTTCAAACCCGGGTTTTTGAACATTAATAACTTCAGTTACTGGGACAAAAATTGATGGATTAAGTTTATCTGAAATTCAGTTTGAGGGATTGTGCAATTTCAGAAGGGTGAGTTCACACCAGCCACTAAGATTATAACTCGGGACATAGGAATTTACAATGAGAAAATAATCGACACAGAATGGAGTCAACTGGGAGGCTTTTAGAAATTCTATCATGGGATGCAGGTGTCGCTGATAAGGCCAACACTTGCGGCCCAGCCCTAATTGCCCTTGATTTGATCTTTCATTGGATTTGATTAGATTTATTATTGTCACATGTATTAGTACACAGTGAAAAGTATTGTTTCTTGTGCGCTATACAGACAAAGCATACCGTTCATAGAGAAGGAAAAGGAGAGAGTGCAGAATGTAGTGTTACAGTCTTAGCTAGGGTGTAGAGAAAGATCAACTTAATGCAAGGCAGGTCCATTCAGAAGTCTGATGGCAGCACAGAAGAAGCTGTTCTTGAGTCGGTTGGTACGTGATCTCGGACTTTTGTATCTTTTTCCCCGACGGAAGAAGGTGGAAGAGAGAATGTCCGGAGTGCGTGGGGTCCTTAATTATGCTGGCTGCTTTGCCGAGGCAGCAGGAAGAGTAGACAGAGTCAATGGAAGGGAGGCTGGTTTGCGTGATGGATTGGGCTGCATTCACAACCCTTTGTAATTTCTTGCGGTCTTGGGCAGAGCAGGAGCCATAGCAAGAAGGTGATGGTGAGCTGTTGCCTTGAACGGTTGCAGTTCATCTGGTGTAGGTGCATCCTCAGTGCTGTTAGGAAGGGAATTCCATGAATCTGACCCAGAGGCACTGTAGGGGCATTTGATATAGTTTTAAGTCAGAATGGTGAGTGGCTTGACGAGGAACATAGGAGCAGGAGTAGGCCATTTGGCCCTCGGGCCTGCTCTGCCTTTTAACTAAATCACGGCTGCCCTTTTATTTCAACACCACCTTCCCACAATATCCCTTGATGTCATTGATATCTGTAAATGTATCGACCTCTGCTTTGAACATGGTGACTGGTTCTCCACTTTGGGGTAGGGAATTCCTAACTTGCATGTTGTGATGACCCCATGTCCCTCATCCTTCACGAAAAGAGAAGTCATGGTTTGGAAAGTGCTGTAGAAGGAGACCTGGTGAATGGCACACATTGCCGCCACTAGGCAGCAGTAACGGAGGGAGTGAATGTTTAGGGTGGTAACTGGGATTCCAGTCAAGTAAGCTTCTTTTTTCTGGATGGTGTTGAACTTCTTGGCTGTTTTTGGAGCTGCACTCATCCAGGCAATTGTAGAGTGTTCGATCCCACTCCTGACTTGTGCCTTGTAGGTTTTGGACAGGCTTTGGGAAGTCAAGAGGTGAGTTAATCGCTGCAGAATTCCAAGCTTCTGAGCTGCTTTCATAGCCACGGTATACATATGACTGGTCCAGTTAAGTTTCGGGTCAATGGTAACTCTGAGGAAGTTGCTGAGGGGGGATCCAGTAATGGTAATGTTTTTAATATCCAGAAGTGATGGTTAGATTCTCTCTACTTGGAAATTGACATTGCCTAACGCTTGTATGATCAGAACATTTCTTGACATTTATCAGCCCAAGCTTGAATGTTATCCATGTCTTGCTGCATATGGACATGGATTACTTCAATCTCTGAGGACTTGTGCATGGTGCTGAACATTGCGCAATGTTCCTTGACAATCCCCACTTCTGACCTTATGATGGAAAGAAGGCCATTGAAGCAATTGAAGATCTTTGAGACTATCCTGAAGACAACCAACAACCGCAACCACCTTCCTTTGCACTGGGAATGACTACAACCAGTGGAAAGTTTTCCACCAAGCCCTTTCATTCCAATTTTTCTAGGTCTTCTTGGTGTTAAGAGAGAGTTTAGTTTGCACTGCATCTATTTTTGAGGTCTAAACCAAGCATGAAGCTGGCTAATTTAGCAGTGAGATGATCGACACAGGTATGATTCCCAGTGCTAAATCATCATCATTTAGGGTGATGAAGGTAGGCATAAGCTGCGTGAAATATGTTCATGAGATGCTGTTTTCAAGATTGGCTTCTGATGTAGTGGGGTGGGGCATTCAGGGAGTTCGCCCCATTGTCCTGGGCTCCTAGCTAATAGTTATCCCCCAGTCGACAATGCTAAAACTCATTATTTGGACATTTATCATACTGCTGTTTGTGGGAGTTTGCTCTGTGCAAATTGGCTGCTGTGTTTCCTACATTACAACAGTGACCAAATATCAAAAAGTGCCATATTTTTCAGTGTATAAGAGGAGTCTCTTTTCTCTCGAGGATCAGGCCTCATCTTACTTGCTGCTTTGACTTATATATGAATAGAGTCTGAAGATATCGGAAATTTAGTCTGCAGGAGAACATCCTATGTTGACGTGACCAGGTGCATTAAGAACGCATGCGACAGTCTGCCCAAAGACGTGTTCATCAAAACTGACCCCCAGAACCAAAATCTCTCTTGACACCAAGAAGACCTAGGAAAATTGGAATGAAAGGGCATTGTTGGAAAATTTTCCACTGGTTGGGGTCATTCCCAGTGCACAAAGCGCCACCTCCCGCCGGCAGGAAGCACACGGCTGGGAGGCCGGAGAATCTCGCCTTAGATATCTGGTGGCTGATCTTGATCTATTTTAGACCCAAAAGCCATTTTCTTTTGCGTGGGAAACAAAACGGAAATTTTGAAAGCTCTCTGAAGATCGATTAATCTCTGCAACATTGTCAGGGAGGACAAAAGTCCGGGAAATTTCCTGTGAGGTTGGCCAGCCCGCCGTTGGGGTTTGTAAACTACCTGTGAAAGCGAGCAGGGCCCATTCGCTGGAAAGTAAGTTAACCAACTGCATTTTCAAATGCGTGCTGACTAATTACCCAACTTGGCAACTGCTGTTGATCTTGTGGTGATTTACACTCATCCTGAGAGACATCAAGGGTTGGCACAGGAAGCAAAGCTGCACAGTGACAGCCTGCAGTGGGGCTCTGCTGCAAATTCTTGTCACACAGTGAAAGCTCACAAAATGGAAGGGCATCAAATCAACAAGCCTCACTGTAGCTCCCTTTCTTACTGACTTTCCAGCCCCATCAGGACTGACAAGTTCGTTTCCTCAAATAATTGCTCATCACTTTAAAAAAAACCATCTTCATCTGCTGTAGTTTTGAGGATTCTCCATTAAGGCTCCAATGAACAATTTAAAACCCAATTAAACAGTCAAATGAGCTATTCAATGCGACAAACATTTGAGATTTGCGTTCAGAATCATGAGATCAATGCTTCCTCTGACTGAAGTGAGTGTTGGCGATCACACTCTTCAACATTTCAAAGCCCGCAAGGGCCTGTGGCATAAAACTGCTCTGAAGTCAGCATAAGTTGCCATTAAGCAGAGTGAATAGGGGTGGCACAGTGGTTAGCACTGCTGCTTCACAGCCCCAGGGACCTAGGTTCGATTCCCGGCTTGGGTACACATTCTCCCCATGTCTGCGTGGGTTTGCTCTGGTTTCCTCCCACAGTCCAAAAGATGTGCTGGTTAGGTGCATTGACCATGCTAAATTCTCCCTCGGTGTACCCGAACAAGTGCTGGAGTGTGGTGACTAGGGGAATTTCACAGTAATTTCATTGCAGTATTAATGTAAGCCTTACTTGTGACTAATAAATAAACTTTACTTTTAATACAGTGCCGAAGGAGACCATTTGGCCCATCGCGTCTGCACTGACTGACAGAGCATCTTACCCAGGCCCATTCCCCCCACCCTATCTCTGGAATGCCTGTAGATTATACCAACAGAGTGATCTCCTGTGAAAAGTGAGGCATCGAATCCGAGAGAGTCAGAAATGTCACCCTAGTTCCCTCACGGTGTTTGGATAAAACTGCAATGGATCTTCAAACATTATCATTTACATTATTCAAACCCCGCCAGCTACATTCCACTCTCTGCGGTTCCTGAAACACAGGACCCGTCACATTCCAAGCAGTGTTTGATCATTCAATAAAATCTATTTTCCTCATCTTTTTTCTCTCTCCTTCAGGTAATGGCTCTTACTCAGCTCCAGTTACATCAATACCCCTGCCGTGGTGTTGCAGTACCTCACTCAAGCTGTTCATATCATGGGTTATTTTATGTTGACGGCCAGTATTTCAATTCCTGGATCAGAAATCCACTGTTTATAGTGGGTTAAAGTGAGTGCGTAAGTGGGAATAAAATGTGTCACTAAACGTGGTTACAATAAAGGGCAAAATTATTAACATATGTTAAAAAAGGAAGTCTTCACTTAGCCACAGCCTGTCCTAATTGTTAACATTTCCGTCCAGAATCTTGTCACTTGTATGAGGTATAAATAGCCAATTGAGAACTGTGTGACTTGTCTGGGCTGTTATCAGCACCTTACCAGCAGTAGTACCTGTGTTTTAGGAAGTCAGTAAGAAGTCTCACAACACCAGGTTAAAGTCCAACGGGTTTATTTGGTAGCAAATACCATAAGCTTTTGGAGCGCTGCTCCTTCGTCAGATGGAGTGGAAATGTGCTCTCAAACACATTTTAGGAAGTCAGCCTAGTTTGGGGAAAAGGTAACTGAATTTTCTTGTGTAAGAGTTGCTTCTTTAACTTGCAAGTTTTTTAATAAAACTAAGTTTGAATCAGAGTCCTTTGTCTGTCGCATAAAGTAAGGGCACCTGGGTAAACATGTTTTGAGTAATAAACTGGTTGAAGTCTCCGGATAGAGTACCGCACAGACAACAAGGAGGCGATTGGCTAGTGGTATTATCACTGGACTATGAATTCAGAAACTCAGCTAATCTCCTGGGGACTCAAGTTCGAATCCTGCCAAAGCAGATGGTAGAACTTGAATTCAGTAAAATATAGCTGGAATTAAGAATCTATTGATGACCATGAAACCATTGTCGATTGTCAGAAAAACCCATTTGGTTCAGTAATGTCCTTTATGGAAGGAAATCCGCCATCCTTGCCTGGTCTGGCCTACATGTGACAACAGAGCCACAGCAATGTGGTTGACCCTCAACTGCCCTTGGGCAACTAAGGATGGGCAATAAATGCTGACCAGCCAGTGATGCCCATGTCCCACAAATAAAAAAAAGCACTGCTTGTGAAATGGGTTAGCAGCTATTGGACTGAAAGAGTCAGCACACCTAATATTGAAGTTATTTTTGCAACCGGACCCTATGCTGATGAACAATGGCTGGTGCTATTTTCCCAATAGGGGTGACTCTTCAGAGTAAGTTCACACACACGGGAGCATAGGAGATAGGAGCAAGAGTAGGCCACTTCACTCCTCAGGCCCGGTCTGCCATTCAACTCAAAGAACAAAGAACAAAGAAAATTACAGCACAGGAAGAGGCCCTTCAGCCCTCCAAGCCTGCACTGACCGTGCTGTCCGACTTAACTAAAACCCCCTACTCTTCCGGGGACCATATCCCTCTATTCCCATCCTATTCATGTACTTGTCAAGACGCCCCTTAAAAGTCACTACCGTATCCGCTTCCACTACCTCCCCCGGCAACGAGTTCCAGGCACCCACTACTCTCTGTGTAAAAAATCTGCCTCGTACATCTCCTTTAAACCTTGTCCCTCACACCTTAAACCTGTGCCCCCTAGTAATTGACTCTTCCACCCTGGGAAAAAGCTTCTGATTATCCACTCTGTCCATGCCTCTCATAATCTTGTAGACTTCTATCAGGTCTCCCCTCAACCTCCATTGCTCCAGTGAGAACAAATCAAGTTTCTCCAATCTCTCCTCATAGCTAATGCCCTCCATACCAAGCAACATAGAACATAGAACAGTACAGCACAGAACAGGCCCTTCGGCCCATGATGTTGTGCCGAGCTTTATCTGAAACCAAGATCAAGCTATCCCACTCCCTATCATCCTGGTGTGCTCCATGTGCCGATCCAATAACCGCTTAAATGTTCCTAAAGTGTCTGACTCCACTATCACTGCAGGCAGTCCATTCCACACCCCAACCACTCTCTGCGGAAAGAACCTACCTCTGATATCCTTCCTGTATCTCCCACTACGAACCCTATAGTTATGCCCCCTTGTAATAGCTCCATCCACCCGAGGAAATAGTCTTTGAACGTTCACTCTATCTATCCCCTTCATCATTTTATAAACCTCTATTAAGTCTCCCCTCAGCCTCCTCTGCTCCAGAGAGAACAGCCCTAGCTCCCTCAACCTTTCCTCATAAGACCTACCCTCCAAACCAGGCAGCATCCTGGTAAATCTTTTCTGTACCCACTCCAAAGCCTCCACATCCTTCTGGTAGTGTGGCGACCAGAATTGAACGCTATATTCCAAGTGCTGTCTAACTAAGGTTCTATAAAGCTGCAACATGCTTTGCCAATTTTTAAACTCAATACCCCGGCCGATGAAGGCAAGCATGCCGTATGCCTTCTTGACTACCTTCTCCACCTGCATTGTCACATGATCATAGAATCACTGACTCATTGAATCCCTATAGTGCAGAAGGAGGCCATTCAGCCCATCGAGCCTGCACCGCCAACAATCGCACCCAGGCCCTACCCCATAACCCTACATATTTACCCTGCTAATTCCCTGACACTAAGGGGCAATTTAGCATGGCCAATCCACCAAACCCGCACATTTTTGGAGTGTGGGAGGAAACCAGAGCACCCGGAGGAAACCCATGCAGACACGGGGAGAACGTACGAACTCCACACAGGCAGTCACCCAAGGCTGGAATTGAACCTGGGTCCCTGGCGCTGTGAGGCAGCAATGCTAACCACTGTGCCTACGTGCTGCCCAATCATAGCTGATCTTGCCTGTGCAGTACTCTATACAGAGACTTCAACCAGTTTATTACCCAAAACATGTTTACCCAGGTGCTCTTACTCTATGGGACAGACAAAGGACTCTGATTCAAACTTAGTTTTATTTAAAAAACTTGCAAGTTGAAGAAACAATTCTTACACAATAAAATTCAGTTACCCTTTCCCCAAACTAGGCTGACTTCCTAAAACACAGATATTACCCGCTCTGGTGGAGTTGACCAGGCTGTTGGATTCAATTCACTGGGTTCGCATCGACAGATGAACTCAAGATTTTCTTGGTACGAAGGTAAATGGAACTCACACGCCTTCTTCTGTCATCACTAGGCCAGTTGAGTCTTCGCTGGAGTTTGCCTTAAAATGTCCATCACAGCACCTAGTGAGGTTAGGCCAGGTCACCCGAGGTGTACATATCCCTTTTCAAGATATGGTTAATGGCAGAGAGTCCATGAGACCATGAGACATAGGAGCAGAATTAGGCCACTCGGCCCATCGAGTCTGCTCCGCCATTCAATCATGGCTGATATGATTCTCACCCCCATTCTCCTGCCTTTTCCCCATAACCCCTGATCCCCTTATTAATCAAGAACCTATCTATCTCTGTCTTAAAGACCCTCAATGACCAGGCCTCCACAGCCTTCTGCGGCAAAGAGTTCCACAGATTCACCACTCTCTGGCTGAAGAAATTCCTCCTCATCTGTGTTTTAAAGGATTGTCCCGTCGGGCTAAGACTGGAGAATACACAACCATGTGCCTTTTTCAATTGCTCAGGCTAAGTATTTCTAAATATTTCACTCACCTGATGAAGGAGCAGCGCTCCAAAAGCTCGTGATTCCAAATAAACCCTGTTGGACTTTAACCTAGTGTTTTGAGACTTCTTACTGTGCCCACCCCTGTCCAACGCCAACACCTCCACCTCATAAGTATTTCTTGATGGGTTTTGGGTTAGACCGACTCTTCCATTGTTAAGATTGAATACCTCTGTTCAATATGTAAGACAGGTCTGGGCTCTCCTTTCAAGATATGGCTGAACATCTCCTAATGGGTTTAAAATCATAGCGACTCCCACATTGTTAAATTCAAAGACCTCGGTTCAGTACGCAAGACAGGTCTGGGCTGGTTCTGTTGGCCTTTGACCTGTGGTAACCTTGTCAGCATTCCATCAGGCCTTGCTTGTAGAAACAGTTTAGCTGTATATTAATTTAAAATGTCCAATTTTTATGTTGGGCCTAATTGCTCAGGCCATTGGCCATTTGGGCACACTGATCTTCTACCTCATGGCCATTTTCCCAGCACCATCCCCATATCCCTTAATATCTTGAATATCTTTCTACATTTGATATCTTTAATATGTAGAAAACAAAGCAAGTGGTATGAACTGTATCACTTTTATTTGCTGGGTTTGAAATCAGATCGATTGGGGGGATGGAAGGCTCCAGTTTAGTTGAAGAGCAGGAGCAAGGCTGTGGTGGGAACATGGGATGATGGCCTCAGCAGTCTGCTCTTGGGCCTGGATAACTTCCCCATTTACAGGTCCAGGAAAAGCATGGTCACTGGAGGTGTTCATTCCAGCTCCCTTCCCCTTTTCCACAATTATACCTGCACATTGAAATCCCTTGAGAAAGAGCGCAAAGTGTCTTCCAGTTGTTTGAGGCCTTTCCTGATTGGTGGAACTGTATGGTAGACACAGGGAATAAAATTATAGGTTAAAAGTTTTTGTTAGTTTATCATAAATTGGAGCTCATTTTTTGGTGCCTGTTAACAAAGGCTGTACTTATGATTCAAGGTATTAAGAGATTCTGATTAAAGATTTGACCGTTCAGCAGCAAGACCTGGACTACGTTGTGGCTTGGTCTGATATGTGGCAAGTAACATTTGTGCCACACGAGTGCCAGGCAATCACTATCTCCAACAAGAGAGAATCTAACCATCTCCCCTTGACATTCAATGGCATTACCATTGCTGATCCCACTTCCCTCCCCTCCCAACGCCCCCCCTTCTGTTTGATTGGCATCCCATCTAACACCTTAAGCATTCACTCCCTCCATCACTGATAAGCAATGGCAGCAGTGTGTGCCATCTACAAGCGGCACTGCAGCAACTCACCAATAGTCCATCGACAGCACCTTCCAAACCCACAACTTCGACAACCAAGAAGGACAGGTGAGTGGGAACACTATCACCTGCAAATTCCTCTCCAAGCCACACATCATCCTGATTTGGAACTGTATCACTGTTCCGTCATTGTCACTGGGTCAAAATCTTTGCACTCCCTCCCTAACAGCACTCTGGGTGTACCTACACCACCTGTACTGTAGCAGTTGAAGAATTTGGCTCACCATCACCTTCTCAAGGGAAGGTAGTGATGGGCAATAAATGTTGGCCTAGCCCGACACACCCACATCCCATGAATAAATAAATAGATAAATAACCAAAAGAATAGAACAGAGGCAGTGGGAGTTAACTAGATTGGTTGGAGGTCAGAGTGATCATAAAGTAAGCAAGCAGTCAGTCATTTTTCATCCAATCAGTGTCTGAGCTGCATCTTGTTCGAGCTAATCCATCCAATGTTGCTTTTCCTTATTAGTGATTAAAGACAAATCTGCGGTAGAAGGATTCTAAAATTATTTTGATCTCAGTCGAAAACTTGTGAAAAGAAATATGAATTCCTGATTATTAACTAAAAGAATTAGGCCGCGAGGCCACATCTTATACAAAACATTTTACTGTACAAGTGTTAAACAAAGCAAGAACTACTCACGTAACACATTATACTTTAAATCCAAATATCTCAATAGAACACTCCCTATTCTACTTTTATGTCCATTCAAGAGTTTCCCTAGTGTTATGACTGGTATGGGAGAAGTATATAGTTTTTCTAGCCCCATTACTTTACAAGTCACAATATAAGTGTAAATGCTTAATTCACTCACCAATATCACTACAATGACCCAGAATAAAAGAGACTTTAACCCAGGTTTCTTCCAATAAACTCAGAACAATTGATTTATTAAGAAACAAATCTTTTTTTAACACAAGTTGCACAACTGGTTGTAATCCGGAAGTGTAATGATTTGCCCCTTTTAAATTCCCAAAACACACATACATTCACCAAAAAAGAAAAGACAAATAAAGTTCTCTGCAGAGGTTTGGCATAAAAATCACTTTAAAAAAGGATAAACTTTGAAAAGGTCTTAGTGCTGTTGATTTGGTGTTCTTTTGAGCAAACAAGGAGCATTAGTCATAGTTGTTGTCTGAAGTCCTTTCCAAATGATCTTCAGTGAAACGCTGTTTTTGTTAACTCTCACTTGCTGCAGCTTCACAGGCTTTCAAATACTGGTGAGTTATACTGAGATGAGTATTTTCTATCTGAAAGTGACCAGCCACTGTGGACTACAGGCCATACTGGAAGGGAGAGAGAGAGAGATAAGAGAAACTTCCTTCACAATTTGTTCCAGGACACATACTGAGTTCAAAAGAAATATATTCAGACAGAACTTTTCTCAGGCCAACGGTTTTTCAACCAATCAGCAGAAGCCCACAACCTGCCAACAACAATTTAACAAAGAACAAAGAACAATACAGCACAGGAACAGGCCCTTCGGCCCTCCAAGCCCATGCCGCTCCCTGGTCCAAACTAGACCATTCTTTTGTATCCCTCCATTCCCACTCCGTTCATATGGCTATCTAGATAATTAAACGTTCCCAGTGTGTCCGCCTCCACCACCTTGCTTGGCAACACATTCCAGGCCCCCACCACCCTCTGTGTAAAATATGTCCTTCTGATATCTGTGTTAAACCTCCCCCCGCTTCACCTTGAACCTATGACCCCTCGTGAACGTCACCACCGACCTGGGGAAAAGCTTCCCACCGTTCACCCTATCTATGCCTTTCATAATTTTATACACCTCTATCAAGTCTCCCCTCATCCTCCGTCTTTCCAGGGAGAACAACCCCAGTTTACCCAATCGCTCCTCATAACTAGGCAACATCCTGGTAAACCTCCTCTGTACTCTCTCCAAAGCCTCCACGTCCTTCTGGTAGTGTGGCGACCAGAACTGGACGCAGTATTCCAAATGCGGCCGAACCAACGTTCTATATATCTGCAACATCAGACCCCAACTTTTATACTCTATGCCCCGTCCTATAAAGGCAAGCATGCCATATGCCTTCTTCACCACCTTCTCCACCTGTAACGTCACCTTCAAGGATCTGTGGACTTGCACACCCAGGTCCCTCTGCGTATCTACACCCTTTATGGTTCTGCCATTTATCGTAAAGATCCTCCCTACATTATTTCTACCAAAATGCATCACTTCGCATTTATCAGGATTGAACTCCATCTGCCATTTCTTTGCCCAAATTTCCAGCATATCTATATCCTTCTGTAGCTTCTGACAATGCTCCTCACTATCTGCAAGTCCTGCCAATTTTGTGTCGTCCGCAAACTTACTGATCACCCCAGTTACACCTTCTTCCAGATCGTTTATATAAATCACAAACAGCAGAGGTCTCAATACAGAGCCCTGCGGAACACCACTAGTCACAGGCCTCCAGCCGGAAAAAGACCCTTCCACTACCACCCTCTGTCTTCTGTGACCAAGCCAGTTCTCCACCCATCTAGCCACCTCCCCCTTTATCCCATGAGATCCAACCTTTTTCACCAGCCTACCATGAGGGACTTTGTCAAACGCTTTAATAAAGTCCATATAGATGACATCCACGGCCCTTCCCTCGTCAACCAATTCATTTTCTAAACTCAGATAAACAAAATAAGTTTGTCTCCTCAGGTGTTTTGCTCGTCATTTTGCTGAAATCACATGATTTCTCAATAAATTCAGCTTGCTTACAATTGAAAGGGAACTTGTATTTTAACAAAAAAGCTCAGGAGTGTTTCCAAATCATTCAATGCCCTTCCATTTTTTAAAAAAGCATAAAGTTCTTTGAGATGTGGATTCCTAACACTATATATTAGAAAATTGCAAGGGTTTCCTTCACATCCCTTGGGACCAAACTGAGGTCTGCCACAACTCTCCAGAATTCACTTTGATTCTCCATAGTGTTTCAGGTATTCCCCGAGGCAGGAGATTTCTTGGCGCCCTAGGTGAATCGCACAACTCTCACTTTAACACTTTATGATTGTAGACTCCCCACCTTAAGCAGGGGTCTCACAACATTTTTGTTTCGTGACTCCAAATCTGAAACAACACTTGCTTCTTATATTCTTCTGCTACTGGACCTATCTGATTTACAGCTTCTGATTCAATCTTTAATAGAAAAAAATCAGTGAGATAAAAACCCAAAACTGATTGAACAAAATCACTGCAATATGTTCTGACAGTGGCACCCGTGGGATGTCCCAAATAGAGTTTTAAACTATTTTTTAGTTCCCTAAGCTCCCTTTGTTATGGGAAACTATATGAATCATTTAAACTCTGTATTGGAACAGCTGTCGATAACCTCCGTGAGCCAAGAAGCCCAGGGAGGTAATTATTTTCTAATTTCCAATTCTGCCTACTACAATCTTATTAAACAAATATAAGCTCCCTTTGGTTTGCCATTACTTTAGGTTTGTTTTCCAGCTTCCCCAGTGGTCGGGGGGGGACATCAGCTGGGCGTCGATTAGAGGGGGGGCAGGTGACAGAATCACCTAATATGTGTCTACATGGTATACTGGGAGATTGGGGCTTTTGCGCAATGGCGCCCCTAGAGCTCAGCAGCCAGCTTCACAGGTGGGCTGAGACTCCAACTACCCCTACTGGGGAGATTCATATTACAGTCCTCTGTATTGCACAGAATGCTGTAAATTACCATGGGGCCGATTTTACCAAATCGGCTTTAAGTGCCGGGTGCGGCCGTCAGTCAGACCCGCGCCCGGCAGCCACGCTCCAGCGCCCCCATATGTCTTTTTTCGGCATGGGTCTAGTGGGCGGGGTCTAGCGCATTTGCATCTGTCGGAGCGCCGACCTGCACATGCGCAGTTTGGGAAGAATCTGACAGAACGCGCCCGGTCGCAAAACAAAAAGCAGAGAGCGGAGAGAGCCTCTCTGCCGTTCATCCTCTGGTCGGGGGGGGGGGGGGGGGGGTGGTGGGAGGGGGGGAGAGGGTGTGACTTATCATTCCCTGGGGGGGGGGCGGGGAGAGAGGGTGTGACCGATCATCCTCTGGTCGGGGGGGTTCCGCTGCCTGTCTGCGGCCGATCCCTCCTGGCACCATCACTGGGACACTACCAGCCACAGATTACTCTTCCCTGCAGGTCTGAGAGAGCGAGAGAGATGGCTGTGGCTGGTAGTGAACCAGTGAATGATCCGTCACACACCCTCTCCACCCCCCCCCCCCCCCCGCCCCCGAGGGGATGATCCGTCACACCCCCTCTCCACCCCCCTCTCCCCCAGGGGATGATACGTCACACCCCCTCTCCTCCCTCCACCCCCCCGGGGATGATCCGTCACACCCCCTCCCCTCCCAGCCCCCCAGGATATGATCCGTCACACCCCCTCCCCTCCCACCGCCCCCCCAGGGGATGATATGTCACACCCCCTACCCCCCCAAGGGGATGATAAGTCACACTCCCTCCCCCCCACCCTGCCCCCACCCAAGAGGGCGATGTGGGCCCGCCCCCTCTCCTCATTCCCCCCCCCCTCCCACCAGAGTTCCAACTGGGCCCGTCCCCCTCCTCCGGCTTACGCCAGCGGACCTGTGTGAAGCCCGGTCGCTTCAGCCGTGGCTGGAAGTCAGTGTCCAGGAACGTGCTGCAGGCCGTTGAAGGACTGAAGGTGAGCGGGAAGGATGGTGGAGGAAGACCACGGTCGAGGTAGGTTAGGGCTGCACTCTGCCGGGGGGGCCTGCCTCCCAGAGGGGTCCAATCCCAGAGGGGGGGCGGGGGGGGCGGTGCGGGGGGGTGTCCGCGAAGGGTAGACCTCGGCGATTCCCCTGCCGAATAAAAGTACAAGTTGGACTTTTATTTATCAGGTCGGTAAAGGCGCGGACGCGAATTGGGCCGAACGCTGGTAAAGGGGGAATTGATGGTAAAGTTGGGCGCGCGCTTCATTACGCCAATTTAAATGCATACAAATGCATTTAAATCGGCCAGCTGGCCGATTCGGGCGTGCGCCGGATCGGCGCCCGGATTGGCCATTGGTAAAGGCGCGATTGGCCTTGGGTCGGGTCTGGACCGTGTTTTAGGCCCGACGCCCAACTTAACCACAATTTCGCGCCCGTCGAGCCCCATGACTTACTCCAGTGGGAAAACGTGCACGGAAACCGCCTGTTCTCTTGCCTGTTTTACACTTAGAATGTTTTTGAGAAAGTTCTGCCCCAGGTGTTTTCATTTATCCTACATTTAAACATTTCAATTCCCAAACTGAGAGCTATACTCGGAAATCATTTGAATCATAAAATTGGATATTTGTGATAAAATGAAATAGCAAGAATCATGGTTACAGATGCAGTTATTTAATGTTTTTCCACCGAAAAAATATTACATCATACTAAAACTCAGATGTTAAAAATGTTTAAATGATCCAAAGGAAGATTCTTGGAATCGGTTTGACTCTGGTTTTGAGTGAAGGATTGTTTTGTCTGATCCTTCGCTGATATTAAAAAGCTGCAAGCAAGCTGTTCCCTTGTGTGATTATATCTGAGCATTTCTGTCACTGCGCTGGGTAAGTACTGGGTTGTGAAAACACAATAGGGAGTGGGATTGGATTCTGGGTTAGTTGTTAATCACCTGGTTATGTTCTGTGACTTTGAAAGCTGTTGTTTTTACACATTCCTGATGCTGTTACCCTGGTAACGAGGCAGCTAGTCCTCACCATGCATCTTGGAAATGTCAACATGCGTAGGGAAATATGAGTAGTGATACTAATAATCAATAAGAAAATCATTGATTGGAGTCGATCATCTCTCTCTGTTCCTCAAGTTTGTTCCTGCACACCCTCAGAGTAACAGTGATTAATTTAACTGTGAGGCTAAGTTTGATCCTATATCACACTGGGCACTTTTCTGTACTAGATACCAACCAAGGGCAGGAGCACTGACAGAAATCTTCCTCCTTTCCACATATTGCTCCCATGGGTGAGATAAACTAATTCAGTGTGGATCAAGCAAGGAATCTCAGGTTTTCATGGCCAAACAGAATGGTGCATTTATTCAACTAACGTCAGGAAGCTCGATCACATGTTTGCAGTCCTGTTTATTGTTATGAACAGGAGAGACAGACAAGCGATATTTCTTTCCTCCCGCCAGCTAAGCAGGTTTTTAAAATTATTTTTAAAGTATGCTGTGGTGTATTTTCCCAAACCCTTTGTTTTGGGTGATCCAATTTTACTAATGACTCACGGGAAACTTGTGTTTTGATTAACTAAGAGGGTTAGTTTATAGACATTCAAAACCCAGGGAGGAGTGTCACAATGTTCCACCACATACAACCACACATGCACACACACACACACAGGTGCACACACACAAACACACATGAATACACACACACATACAAACATGCACGCACGCGAACAGATATACGCATACACGTGCACATACAAACATGCACATACACACACACAGACACACACATGTACGCAAGCACGCACACATGCATGCATGCACACGCACCAAGGGGAATAGAAAAAAGAAAGATTTACAACTATGGATAATAACATTACAAGAGCCACAGAAATGAGTATTAGTTCAAGTGAGCCGTGGGTCAGAGTCCAATAAGGAGTTCTTTCACATAGGACCTGAATACTACTGCAAATTGTGTGATGGCCATTTTGGAATGTTTCTAATGTTCTTTCAGATATTCTATGAATAAGTACATTTTTGCAAAAAAATTAATTTATCAGTGTCACAAGTAGGCTTACGCTAACACTGCAATGAAGGTACTGTGAAAATCCCCGAGTCGCCACACTTCGGTGCCTGTTCGGGTACTCTGGGGGAGAATGTAGCATGGCCAATGCACCTAACCAGCACGTCTTTCAGACTGTGGGAGGAAACCGGAGCACCCGGAGGAAACCCACGCAGACACGGGGAGAATGTGCAGACCTCGCACAGGCAATGACGCAAGCCAAGAATTGAACTCAAGTCGCTGTGAGGCGGCAGTTGTAACCACTGTGCCACTGACTCACACCTCTCCATTTCAAACTGAACATGAAATTCTACCATGTTGTGATCGCTGTTGCCCAGAAGCTCCTTTACCATGAGGTTTATTGATTAACCCTGTCTCATTGCATATTACCAGGTCTTGGGCAGTCTGTTCCCTGGTTGGCTCTGGAATGAACTGCTCCAAGAAATTGTCCCAGATGCACTCACTGAGCTATATTTCAGGCTATCTTTGCCAATCTGATTTTTCCAAATCTATCTCTCGATTAAACTCTATAACAAAGCAGTACCTTTCTTACACACCCCATTTATGTCTGCCTGTACGCTCCGACCTACAGTGTAACTGCTGTTAGGAAGCCTGTAAACCACTCCCACAAGTGACCTTTTACCTTTACTGTTTCTTATCGTTACCCAAACCGATCCCATGGTCGGAATTGTCCGGCCATTCACGCCCCGTTCAAAGGTGACCAATGTTGGGAACTGAATGTTCAAATCATAGAATCATAGAATCCCTATAGTGAAGATCCCTTCAGCTCAGTGCAGCACGGCAGCACTGTGGTTAGCACTGCTGTCTCACAGCACTAGGGACCTGGCACTGAGACAGCAGTGCCGCTACAAGAAAGCGTGGAGAATTTGGCGCTCAGCCAAATTTCTGTTCACTGCAGTAGGGTCAGGAAATTCCGCCAAACATCTTATCTTTCAAGTTACGATCATTCTCAGTATTGAAGTGTCCTCTTTCAGTAGCAGAGATACCCCACCACCGTCTCCAAACATCCGATCATTCCAGTTTTTCAAAAACCATTCAGCCCAGTACAGCACGGCGGCGCAGTGGCTAACACTGCTGTCTCACAGCGCCAGAGACCTGAGTTTGATTCCAGCCTCGGCACACTGTCTGTGTGGAGTTGGCACATTCTCCCCGTGTCTGCGTGGGTTTCCTCTGGGTGCTCTGGTTTCCTCCCACAGTCCAAAGATGTGTGGGTTAGGCTGATTGGCCATGTTAGATTGTCCCTTAGTGTGAGGGGGAATAGCAGGTAAATACGTGGGGTTACAAGAATAGGGTGGGATTGTTGTTGGTGCCGACTCAATGGGCCGCATGACCTCCTTCTTCACTGCAGGGATTCTACGATTCTATACATTGAACATTCAGTTCCCAACCTTGGTCACCTTTGGACCATGTTTCTGTAATATCTGTCAGGTTGTACCCATACTTATCCAGTGCAAATAATTCATCCTTTGTGTTACAAATGCTGCATGCATTCAGATACAAGACCTCAAACTTTGCTGTTTTTATCATTTTCGGCTTCATCTGCTGGTGACTCTTAAAATTGTAAGTTCAGATCCTCCCTGTCACACCCTGGAGTTCCTTATCCAACTTTCCACCCTGCTCCATTACTTTGTTCTTTCCTTTATTTACGAGATCTCCTCTCACATGATCCCATCCCCTCTACCGCCCCAGTTATACAACTCATCTGAACACTGGTCCCCACACATTTCAGGTGAAAGCCGTTCCAATTGTCCAGCTCCCTCTTTGCCCAGTACTGGTGCCAATGCCCCATGAATGGAAACCCATTTCTCCCACACCAATCTGTAAGCCACCATTCATCTCTCATCTTATTTTTCCCGATGCCAATTTGCTCATGGCTCAGGTCATAATCCAGTGGAACTAATTACCTCCCTCTTTTTCCCTCAATCTACAGGCTTAAAGCTAATTTGGACATCACCTAATCACTAACATCTGACTTAACTGTTTCATAGACTTGTGTTGTATTATGGATGCTGGACATTTAAGAAGGTTCCCTCAAGAATACTACAGTGCAGAAGGAGGCCATTCGGCCCATCGAGTCTGCACCGACCACAATCCCACCCAGGCCCCATCCCCATAACCCCATGCACTTACTCTCGCTAATCCTCCTGACATTAAGGGGAAATTTAGCATGGCCAATCCCACCTAACCTGCACATCGTTGGATTGTGGGAGGAAACCAGAGCACCTGGAGGAAACCCACGCAGACACGGGGAGAATGTGCAAACTCCACACAGTCAGTGACCCAAGCCGGGAATCGAACCCAGGTCCCTGGCACTGTGAGGCAGCAGTGCTAACCACTGTGCCACCGTGTCACCCCCCCAAAGAAGTGAGTGAACTCTGGCATGTTAACCAATGGGTAAAGTTACAGCTTCTGCAACAACTTTTATCACTCTTAAATTTACATTCATTCTTATGGTATTTTTTTCACATCAATGTCATCTGGATTCTTCTGCTTTCCACTTAGTTAGCTCACCAATCACATTCCAGCAAAACTACATTTCAGGCACCAAGGGCTGAATTTTACCATCCCGCCTGCCACAGAAATTGGAGCGGGCAAGGGGCAGATCATGGAAAGGTCCGTTGACCTTGGACAGGATTTTCCAGTTTCGGGGTGAGCGCAGCTGGAAAATCCCATCCCGTGTCTTGTCTGAGTAAACCTCAGCTCTGGTTTTCTGCTTCAGAAAGTGGGATTGAGTCTTAATGGTGCTGCCGCAGCTCCATTGCCTCACTCCGAGCACAGTAACCCCTGCTCCGACTGCGGAACCTGTGGTACAGCATTCAGAACATATCACAGAGGGCGCTACTGCTGCTCATCCAAATCCTGCTACCATATAGGTCAAGATAGCCCAGTCCATCATGCAAACCAGCCTCCCATCCATTGACTCTGTCTACACTTCCCGCTGCCTCAGAAAAGCAGCCAGCATAATTAAGGACCCCACACAACCCGGGCATACTCTCTTCCACCTTTTTCCATCAGGAAAAAGATACAAAAGTCAAAGGTCACGTACCAAGCGACTCAAGAACAGCTTCTTCACTGCTGCCGTCAGACTTTTGAATGGACTTACCTTGCATTAAGTTGATCTTTCTCTATACCCTAGCTATGACTATAACACTACATTCTGCACTCTCTCCTTTCCTTCACTATGAACGGTATGCTTTGACTGTATAGCGCGCAAGAAACAATACTTTTCACTCTATACTAATACATGTGACAATAATAAATCAAATCAAATCAAAGTCAACTCCTCCCAAGGCAGAGTTGACATACAGGGAGATGGCAGTATCTTCACTGGTCTAATAATCTGGGGATTAGGGTAATGCTGTGAGGATTTAATGGGATCTTTTTGTGCGCAAATCAGCTACTGTATTTCCCACATCACAATAGCGGTTACACCTCAATGAATCTAGTGCTGTACATCCTGAGGGCCCAACTGACCTCTTTTCTGACCTCTTGCAATATTCAAATTTCTGTTCCATTTCCAAAACAAAACACTAAGTAAAAGGAAGCCTTTATTACACTCTGGTAGATTTCATCCTGTAATTACTGAACACTATCAAGTGTTCTGGCCTTGAGCTTCACTCCAACAGCAGAGTAATATCTTGCGCCTTTAATGCTGTAATATTGCCCATCCCCTCAATATCTTTGCACCTTCCATCTTTCTGTGAGCAATGCCATGGAAGATAATTGGGATAACTAATTGGCTTCCCTGCAGTACACATTTGGCATGTTTCAAACATTACAGTCAGAATTTTACTCTCCCCCCATCAGTGGGTTTGCAGACAGTGGGGCTGAAGTTCCTTGCAATGGCCTTCCCACCAGGCTCCCACCACCCTGACCTCCCCACTCTTTTATAGTTGAATAGCCACGGTCCAGGCCCCAATTGAGGTCCTTAAGTGGCCAATTAATGACCACAAAAGGGCTGTTTCAGACCCAGACCAAATTTACAGCCTGGTGGGAGGAGTTCAGTGGTGGCAAGGGAGGGGGGAAGGTCCTGCTCAGGCCTTGGGCAGCAAGGATGTTTATGGGGGGCTTCCATCAACAGCCTCCTTTCAACATGAATCATCCCCAACACTCTCTCCATCCATAGAGCCTGGTCCCTTTGGGTCCTCCCTTTCCCCCTGGCCTTGTCACCAACAGCCCACCCTTCTCTGCCCAACCCACCACGCCTCAGCTCCCCCTCCCCCCCCCTCCCCCGCCACCCGCATTGCGACCCCCACTCTTACTTAGTCCTGGACACCAGGAACGAAGACCTACCGTACCAACCCTGTCCAGATAAATAGGAACACCACCACCTGCAAGTTCCCCTCCAAGCCACTCACCATCCTGACTTGGAAATATATCGCTGTTCCTTCGCAGTCACTGGGTCAAAATCCTGGAATTCCCTCTCTAACGGCATTGTGGGTCAACCCACAGCACATGGACTGCAGCGATTCAAGAAGGCGGCTCATCACCACTTCTCAAGGGCAACTAGGGATGGGCAATAAATGCTGATGTGGAGATGCCGGCGTTGGACTGGGGTAAGCAATAAATGCTGGCCAGCCAGCGACGCCCATGTCCCACGAATGAATAAAAAAAGAGAAACCACCATCCTAAAAATCCTGCCCCACATTTCCAAGTGTCAAAATGAAACTTGGATTTAGAAGCAGCGTCAATCTAAAATCATGCCTCATTAATGGCATCTATTTATTTTAATTAAGCTTTGCTTCCCTGAAAGGAAGTGGCCATTTTAGATAGAGCTATAGTTAAAATAACAGACTGATCCTTTGTAATTATATAATGACTCCTACAACTCAACTCTAGCCTCTTACTACCTCTGTTCTGAAGATTATTAACACATTTTTCTCTGAAATAATGGCTTTCCTGGGAACAAGATAGTGGAATTCAACTTCAGAAGTTCAATGTTCAGGCTGTGGTTAATGAAGTGATCCAAACTCTTTAGTTTAACTGCCAGCGTCATTACTCACTCAAACAATCTGTGATTTTATAGTGTTTTCTCTCCTGGAGACAATGAGTCATGCTCTGTTTAGTTTCCACAGGTGCCAGCCATTCTCCAACATATCCGCCTGATAGGTCAGTTTGTTTTAAATGTGTGTGCCTAGATTGTGGCTTTCGAAGGCTATTCAGTCAATAAAAGTCACCATAGTCCCAGATGACTATCTGCTGTTCTCCCCTTTCAGGGGGTAAGTTAGGAGGATTGGCTATGCTGAATTGCCCCTTAGTGTCAGGGGGACTATCTAGGGTAAATGCATAGGGTTATGGGGATAGGGCCTGGATGGGATTGTGGTCGGTGCAGACTCGATGGGCCAAATAGGTTAAATCACCACCTGAGGATCATCACACCTCAGGCAAGGTTGAGCCATCACTAATAACCTCAGCCGGTACAGAAATTATCATAGAATCCTGCAGTGCTGATGGAGGCTATTTGGCCCATCGAGTCTGCACTGACCACAATCCCATCCAGGCCATATCCCCATAACCCCATGCATTTACCCTAGATAGTCCCCCGACACAAAGGGGTAATTCAGCATAGCCAATCCTCTTAACCCACACATCTTTGGACTGTGGGAGGAAACCGGAGCACCCGGAGGAAACCCACACGGACACGGGGAGAATGTGCAAACTCCACACAGACAGTGACCGAAGCTGGGAACTGAACCCGGATCCCTGGCGCTGTGAGGCAGCAGTGCTAACCACTGTGCCACCGTGCCATCCAATTGAACCAGTGCTGGTGGCATTGGCTCTGCATCATAAACCAGCCACCCAGCCAACTGAGCTAACCGACCCCCTATTCAGCAAACAGGACATCATGGCCATGCAAGATCCTGTCATTATCTGACTTTCCAACAGGGGTCACTTTTGATTCCAACCCTAACAATGACAGGCAAGTGGAGAGAAAAGAGCAATGAATCAAATATGGCTGCTTTCACTCTATCTTTGATTTGTTAGTTCTCAGACCACAGTTGGATTCATGAAGTATTAGGGGTAGAAATTCATCTTAGGCAGTGACGCAAATCTGGCTACATCACCTGGGTCATTTTATACTCTCCACCAGACGTTCAGTCCAGTACACTGGATTGGAGAGTATGGCAGGCAGCTGATTCCATTCTGCCCTTGGTTCAAGATGAATTGCTTGTCGTCCATACCCTTGTGCTCGACATTCAGAGTGGCCCATCTAGTTAGGATATCGGAACCTCACAACGTGAAGTGTTTGGGACTTTGGACCAACTGTTTCCAGAATGTGCAGTACGGTGGCACAGTGGTTAGCACTGCTACCTCACAACGCCAGGGGCCCGGGTTCAATTCTGGCCTTAGGTCACTGTCTGTGTGGAGTCTGCACGTTCTCCCTGTGTCTGCGTGGGTTTCCTCCCACAGTCCAAAGGTATGTGGGTTAGGTGGATTAGCCATGCTAAATTGACCCTAGTGTCAGGGGCATTAGCAGTCCAAATATGTGGTGTTACGGGAATAGGGCCTGGGTGGGATTGTGGTCGGTACAGACTTGTGGTAAACCACTGTTAAGCTATTGCCTGTGTGTATGTGTGACATGCCTGGACACGCCCCTGCTGGTTCCTGCCTGAGACTCCTCCCCCCCTGGTCCAGGTATAAAGGGGACTGCTCCCAACCCCCCTGCCTCAGTCGCCGGACCAGTTCATCAGCATGGGTGTGCTCCAAGTCTTTTGTGAATAAAAGCCTATTTGTTCTTGCGTACTAACTAGTCTTCGCGTAATTGATAGTGCATCAAGACTCGATGGGCTGAATGGCCTCCTTCTGCACTGTAGGGATTCTATTCTAAAACTATTGTTTTGGAAGCATTTGTTTTGCTTCATATTTTCAACTTTCTCTCCTATCCTTTTCGGTCAAGCAAGGCTTAAGGTTGTTAAATCATATACTAAGCTTGTCCTACATGAGCTGACTATTATGTTAGGTGGAAGCAGATCAACTAAAAGGAGCTCAGAGATATTGGGGGCAGTTTTGAGGCCACACTCTCTGTCTGCAGGAACGCTCAAAGTCCGGAAAACGCAATTCACGCCGGCAAGTTTCCAAATTCTGGTGTGCGGTCTCATCACCTCAGCCCGCCTGTCGATGAGCATGGCGAGCTGGGAAAATAGCATGTGATGCCAAAAGGCCAAATCGGGCCCAGCGCTGAACAGTTTGTTAGTTTTGTGACCCCCTTTTAATGTCAAGGACTGTTTCGCGCCCTGTTTTCTCGCTGTTATGACACTTTTTGGGAAAAATTCTTCCCCCCCCCCCCCCCCCCCGATCTTCCCGGCCCCCTGCCGGCAGAGTGGCGTGAAACACGCCGTGGGACTGCAGGAAAGCTCATTTTAATATATTAACATGTCATTAGCGACCTCCCCAGGACACCCCCCTTCACCGGATATTCTGCAGGCGTGATGTCACGCTGGTGCCATTTTCAACAGGTTCACTTAGACGTGAACCGTTCTTGGGGGCCTCCCCAGGAAGCAGAAAGGTGGGTATTGCCCCCGGGGGAACGGGACATGCGCAGGCAGTGGCCTGACAATGCCCACTGGCACTCCTCCTTGACACATGCCATGCCAACCTGTGCCAAGGGCCCCAGTGGGAGCCTCATGGTGGGGCGGGGGGGGGGGGGAGATTCATTCAGATTTGGTCATGGGCTGGGAACAGATGGAGGAGCAGGAGCACAAACCTTCCCCTGAATATTGGACCTATTTACGGCTTTGCAAAGAGAAATAATTGAATAGCAAATTCTGGTTTTCATCTGACATTAAACCACTTAAATCCTGTCAGTAAAATATTCCAACACTTGTCACCAGTGATGTCAGGAGCTATATCTTTCAGGATTGGAATGGTTTGCCCCTGGCTGTAAACCGATGCGATCTACCCACACAAAAATAAAATCCAAGTCATTATTCCTTCCTGAACACAGTAGCTAAGTAAATCTAAATGAATGAGGTGCCCATGGGTACTACCACAAATCCCACATTGCCAGTATGAAGCACAGGGCAGCATTTGAGCAAGTGTGGCACCAAGAAGCCTGAACAAAGCTAGAGTCAATGAGAATCAAGGGGGAAATTCTCCATGGGTTATGAGTCACATCTGGCACAAAGGAAGAATGCGTGGAATGCCCTGCCTGCAGCAGTGGTGGACTCGTCAACGTTGAGAGCGTTCAAGTGGTTATTGGATAAACACATGGATGATATTGGAATAGCGTAGGTTAGATGGGCTTTAGATTGGTTTCACTGGTCGGCGCAACATCGAGGGCCGAAGGGCCTGTACTGCGCTGCAATGTTCTATGTTCTATGTTCTATGGTTGTGGTGGTTGGAGGTCAATCAACTCAGCCCCAGGACATCACTGCACGAGTTCCTCAGGGCAGTGTCCTAGCCATCTTCAACTGCTTCATCAATGACCTTCCCTTCACCATAAGGTCAGAAGTGGGGATGAACTCTGATGATTCCACATTGTTCAGCACCGTTCACAACTCCTCAGATACTAAAGCAGTGCGTGTGCGGAAAGCCCTGGGCAACATTCAGGCTTGAATTGATAAATGGAAAGTAACATTTGTGCCACACAAATACCAGGCAATGATGATCTCCAAAAAGAGTGAATCTAACCATCTCCCCTTGATATTCAACAACATTACCATCACCGAATCCCCCACTATCAACATCTTGGGGAGTACCATTGATCAGAAACTGAACCGGACCAGCCATTCAAATACCGTGATGAGAAGAGAATAATAATAATATTTATTAGTGTCGCAAGTAGGCTTACATTAACACTGCAATGAAGTTACTGTGAAAATCCCCTAGTCGCCACACTCCGGCGGCTGTTCGGGTACACTGAGGGAAAATTTAGCATGGCCAATGCACCTAACCAGCACGTCTTTCAGACTGTGGGAGGAAACCGGAGCACCCGGAGGAAGCCCATGCAGACAACGTGCAGATTCCGCACAGACAGTGACCCAAGCCGGAAATCAAACCCGGGTCCCTAGTGCTGGGTGGCACATTGCTAACCACTGTGCCACTGTCATTCAAGAGGATTAGTTGTAAGTATTCGCATTCCAACCATTATTCATGTAAATTGAGTCTGTGTCTTTATAAGTTCTGTTTGTGAACAGAATTCCCACTCACCTGAAGAAGGGGCTTAGAGCCTCGAAAGCTTGTGTGGCTTTTGCTACCAAATAAACCTGTTGGACTTTAACCTGGTGTTGTTAAACTTCTTACTGTGTTCAAGAGAAGGTCAGAGGCTGGGAATTCTGCGGCAAGTAACGTACATCCTGATTCCCCAAAAGCCCGTGCACAAGGCACTAGTAAGGAGTGTGATGAAACGCTCCACCTGCCTGGATGAGTGCAACTCCAACCACAGTCAAGAGGCTCAACATCATCCAGGACAAAGCAGTCCATTTGATCAGCACCCCATCCACTATCTTAAACAATCACTCCCTCTGCTACTGCTGCATGGTGGCAAGAGTATGTAACATTTACAAAATGCACTGCAATCATTCACCAAACCTCCTTCGAAAGCACCTTCCAAAACCACAGACTCCATCACCTAAAAGAAGGAGGCAGCAGACACATGGGAACACCAAATTCTCCTCCAAGCCGCACATCACCCTGACTTGGAATTATATCATGATGTGGAGATGCCGCCGTTGGACTGGGGTAAACACAGTAAGAAGTCTCACAACACCAGGTTAAAGTCCAACAGGTTTATTTGTAGCAAACGCCACTAGCTTTCAGAGCGCTGTTCCTTTGTCAGGTAGGTGGAGTTCTGATCACAAACAGGGCATACAAAGACACAAACTCAATTTACATGAATAATGATTGGAATGCAAGTCTTTACAGGTAATCAAGTGTTAAAGATACAGACAATGTGAGTGGAGAGAGCATTAAGCACAGGTTAAAGAGATGTGTATTGTTTCCAGACAGGAAAGTTAGTGAGATTTTGCAAGTCCAGGCAAGTTGTGGGGGTTACAGATAGTGTGACATGAACCCAAGATCCCGGTTGAGGCCGTCCTCATGTGTGTGCAACTTGGATATCAGTCTCTGCTCAGCGACTCTGCGCTGTCGTGTGTCGTGAAGGCCGCCTTGGAGAACGCTTACCTGAAGATCAGAGGCCGAATGCCCGTGACCACTGAAGTGCTCCCCAACAGGAAGAGAACTGGTGATTGTCGTGCGGTGTTCATTCATCCGTTGTCGTAGCATCTGCATGGTCTCCCCAATGTACCATGCCTCGGGACATCCTTTCCTGCAGCGTATCAGATTGGCCGAGTTGCAAGAGTATGTACCGTGTACCTGGTGGATGGTGTTCTCACGTGAGATGATGGCATCCATTTCGATGATCCGGCACGTCTTGCAGAGGTTGCTGTGGCAGGGTTGTGTGGTGCCGTGGTCACTGTTCTCCTGAAGGCTGGGTAGTTTGCTGCGGACGATGGTCTGTTTGAGGTTGTGTGGTTGTTTGAAGGCAAGAAGTGGGGGTGTGGGGATGGCCTTGGCGAGATGTTCATCTTCATCAATGACATGTTGAAGGCTCCGGAGAAGATGTCGTAACCTCTCCGTTCCGGGGAAGTACTGGAAGTCGCTGAACAGAGACTGATAGCCAAGTTCCGCACACATGAGGACAGCCTCAACCGGGATCTTGGGTTCATGTCACACTATCTGTAACCCCCACGACTTGCCTGGACTTGCAAAATCTCACTAACTTTCCTGTCTGGAAACAATACACATCTCTTTAATCCTGTGCTTAATGCTCTCTCCACTCCCATTGTCTGTACCTTTAAGACTTGATTAGCTGTAAAGACTCACATTCCAATCATTATTCATGTAAATTGAGTTTGTGTCTTTGTGCCCTGTTTGTGATCAGAAATCTCACCCACCTGACGAAGGAACAGCCAGTTTCGAAAGCTAGTGACATTTGCTACAAATAAACCTGTTGGACTTTAACCTGGTGTTGTGAGACTTCTTACTTGGAATTATATCACCATGGACTGCAGAAGTTCAAGCAGGCAGTTCACCACTGCCTTCTCAAGGGCAATTAGGGGTGGTTAGACCTGGCCAGCAATGATCACCTCCCATGAAATAATAAATCATTAAATCATAGAATCATAGAAACCCTACAGTGCAGAAGGAGGCACTCAGCCCATTGAGCCCGCAGTGACAACAATCCCACCCAGGCCCTATCCTCATAACCCCACATAGTTACCCCACTAATCCTCTAGCCTACTCATCCCGGGACACTAAGGGGCAATTTGAATCAGGTTGGGGTTAACATACAACACGGTAACATTGATGCTACAATACAAACCCCTTCTTTCATAGCTTTCCAATGGTAATGCATGTTCAGTGAAATGCCCTCTCATTTTTCTCAACCAGTTACATTTCCATTGAATATCTGGGGTTGGGATGGAAATGTGAGGGTGATTTTCACCTTCACCAATGGGGTGGGGGAATCGGGCAAAGCAGATTGCAGACTCAATAAAGAACCTGACAGATGTAAACTGCGTGAAATGAATGGAAGTTTATGGTGGAATTACTGAACTGGTAATGATGTGATTGGCAGTTCAATTCTCACCACAATAGGAGGAGATCTTGAAGTTAACTTTTAAACCTGAAAATAATAACGCTGGTTTCAGTAATGGTGACCGTGAAGTTGTTGGATTATTGTTAAAACCCAACTGCTTTATCACTCTCTTTAGAAGACTTTTAAAAATTCATTTTATGAGGTGTGGGCACTGCTGGCTAAGCTAGCATTTATTACCCATCCTTGTGGGTAATAATTATCCTTGTGGGAGGTCCTGTGGCACCATGGGTCACATCCCTGCCTCTGAGCCAGAAGCTCTGGGTTCAAGTCCCATAGTAAGAAGTCTCACAACACCAGGTTAAAGTCCAACAGGTTTATTTGGCAGCACAAGCCACTAGCTTTCGGAGCACTGCTCCTTCATCAGATAAGTGGGAGTTCTGTTCACAAACAGGGCATATAAAGACACAAACTCAATTCACCCCGGCAAGAGTATTCTCTTCCTGTTGGGGAACACTTCAGTGGTCACGGGCATTCGGCCTCTGATCTTCGGGTAAGCGTTCTCCAAGGCAGCCTTCACGTCACACGACAAGGCAGAGTCGCTGAGCAGAGACTGATAGCCAAGTTCCACACACATGAGGACGGCCTCAATCGGGATCTTGGGTTCATGTCACACTATCTGTAACCCCCATGACTTGCCTGGGCTTGCAAAATCTCACTAACTGTCCTGGCTGGAGACAATACACATCTCTTTAACCTGTGCTTAACCATCTCTCCACTCACATTGTCTGTACCTTTAAGACTTGATTACCTGTAAAGACTCACATTCCAACCATTATTTTGTAACTTGAGTTTGTGTCTTTACATGTCCTGTTTGTGAACAGAACTCCCACTTACCTGATGAAGGGGCAGCGCTCTGAAAGCCAGTGGCTTTTGCTACCAAATAAACCTGTTGGACTTTAATCTGGTGTTGTGAGACTTCTTACTGTGTTTACCCCAGTCCAACGCCGGCATCTCCACTTCAAGTCCCACCCCAGGACTTGATGGCCAACGAAGGTGCCTTCATAAACATGGCCAAGCAGATTGAGTATCAACCCTCAAAATCCCTCCAGCACACACCAGTGGCTGTCGATAAGAGTGGGAGAGACTCTGGATCAGCCACGATAAATATAGAGTGTTGCCCCTCAAGCTATAAGCCTGTGGCGACAGACTAGCAAACTATTACTGGAAGACCCGCTGTGGGAAGATGGTAGTCTGTCTTGTGCACCATTGGGTGTGGAAAAAGAAACAACGTAATTGCCCTTGAGAAGGTGGTAGTGAACTTCAATCTTGAATCATCGCAGTCTGTCATCCAATCCGGTTTACCGTGACTCCAGTTACACTTCAAAATGGTTGACACTCGACCACCCAGCCTATCGAACCTCTCAGTCCTATCACTTTGACCAGCGAGAGAAGGATGACAATGATATCCACATTCTGAACATGGCCAAGCAGATTGACAATAAATTGAGAATAAATTGACAAAACATTTGGATGCTGACAAGGTGAGTTGAAATGCTGGAAATACACGCTGGATATCTTTTATGTACTTCATCTAATTCTAATTGTTTTTAACCATGTTGTGTTTATCTTTCTGTCTGACAGGGGTTATTTGTTTTTTGGTTAGACTTTGACCACGATAGGTTTAGGTTGTTGATACTGCCAGTTTGTAGATAAGAAATCAAACCCATGTCACTGTGTCCACTCAGTGTGCATGGTGGGTGTGGCAGTTGGCAGTGGTAGTGTGAATGGGCTAGTGATCCAGTACCTGGGCTAGTAACCCCATAAAGACAGCTGTAGATTCTGGAACCGTTGTCAGAAAAATCCATCTGGTTCACTAGAATCATAGAATCTCTACAATGCAGAAGGAGGTCATTCGGCCAATCGAGCCTGCAACAACTCTCCGACAGAGCATCTTACCAGGCACTCTCCCTGTAACCCTATATATTAACCCCACTCATCCCTCTAGCCTTCACATCTTGGGACACTAAGGAACAATTTAGCATGGCTAATCCACCTATCCTGCATATCCTTGGATTGTGGGAGGAAACCAGAGCACCCAGAGAAAACCCACGCAGACACAGGGAGAATGTGCAAACTTCACATGGACAGTTAGCCAAGGTCAGAATTGAACCCAGGTCCCTGGTGCTGTGAGATAGCTGTGCTAACCACTTACTGCCTCATTAGTGTTACTCGTGTCTTATAAGGAAGGAAACCTGCCATCTTCACCTGGTTTGGCTTACATGATGACTTCAGATCCACAGCAGTGTTGTTGACTCCGAAAGGGATGAACAATTAATTCCAGTTGTGTTCCTGTACCTAGTGGTGCACTTAGGCAGACTTTCATTTGTTTCCATAGCTAGTAATTCCCAGTGCAGGTCGCTAGTCTGTCGCCAGGGACTTATAGCTTAAGTGGCGCCACTCCACATCAAGCATGGCTGACCAGGAGTCTTTCCCGCTCTCACTGCCAGCCGTTGGCATGTTTGAAAGGATTTGCAGGTTGACAGTCATACCTAAAAGGTTGTGAGGGACTTTCATTTATTTGAAAAATTCAAAATAATAGAAATTAAATGTATACATTTTTGATTTGATATTGGAATCTCATGAATCATTTCTCAAGAGGCTACTTCACCTTAACCAAAATTATGGATTAAAGATCCAGTCATCTCATTGTGCCCCTCCCCACACGCGCACACACACAAAATATATCACCAGTCTCTCTATTAAACAGTCCTGTAAAACCAATTTAATTGCTCAGCAAAGTCCAGATGGAATCCAAAATTAGGGAACTATGTGGACTTTCCCAGAAACTGTATTTGCATATATCTGGTGAGTAAGCAGGTATCTGTTCTGCATGTGGGTGGATTTAGATAGAAATAAAATGTGTTCAGTTGTCACAAGTTATTTTGCTCTTTTTCTCCCAGTGAAGCTCAGCCTGGGGTCTGCACCAATACTGGAGTCCAGACTTGCTGTGACAGGCCTGGGACTGGGAACCTGCCTGCGCATTTTTTCTTTTCACCTGAATATTTTTCATTTCACTGATAATGCTTGCACAAACCTGCAGCCACAGGGACTCCGCGGGGAAGACTTTCATTCTTGCTCCCTCTGTTAATCTTCAAACATTAGATACGCAGCCTGCTGAATCCACTTTCAAATACGCAAGCGGCAGAAAAAATGGCAGGGGTCGTGTTTCCGCAGTTTTGCTTTCACTTAAATGGTGGCACAATGGTTAGCACTGCTGCCTTACAGTGCCAGGGACCCAGGTTCGATTCCCGGCTTGGGTCACTGTCTGTGCGGAGTCTGCACATTCCCCCCGTGTCTGCGTGGGTTTCCTCCGGGTGCTCCGGTTTCCTCCCACAGTCCAAAAGATGTGCTGGTTAGGTGCATTGGCCGTGCTAAATTCTCCCTCAGTGTGCCCGAACAGGTGCCAGAATGTGGCCACGAGGGGATTTTCACAGTAACTACTTGTGACACTAACAAATAAATAAACTTTGATAAACTATGCATCTGCTACATAGCCCAGAAAATGGGTGAGGCTACAATGGAGCATGTACTTTGTTTTGTGCCCCAGATCCGGGGAAAAATTGATAGTGGGATCAGGTGAAGAGACAGCAAGTCAAGGTCTGCTCTGACCAAGACCGCGAGGAGCTACAAAGGGTCGTGAACGTAGCCCAGTCCACCATGCAAACCAGCCTCCCACCCATTGACTCTGTCTACACTTCCCGCTGCCTTGGAAAAGCAGCCAGCATAATCAAGGACCCCACGCACCCCGGACATTCTCTCTTCCACCTTCCTCCATCGGGAAAAAGATACAAAAGTCTGAGGTCACGTACCAACCGACTCAAGAACAGCTTCTTTCCTGCTGCCATCAGACTTTTGAATGGTCCTATCACATATTAAGCTGATCTTTCTCTACACCCTATCGGTAACTGTAACACTATACTCTGCACCCTCTCCTTTCTTTCTCCCCTATGTATTCTATGAATGTTATGGTTTGTCTGTATAGTGCGCAAGAGAAAATACTTTTCACTGTATCCCAATACATGTGACAATAATAAATCAAATCAATTCCATTCCATTCAAAAGGCCACTTGGTTGGAGCTGCTGACTGCATGTATATGATTTATTACTATGATCCGAATGATCCAACAATATCAGTATATCACTCTAAATATCGGAAGGGTGAGAAGAAAAACAGCTCCTAGTCAAGTCAGAAAGAAGGGCCTTCTGACTGAGTTTCAACTCACATTATAGCCTGTCCTATTCAGCTGATTTAAGATTTCTCAGCCAATCAAGCCCATAATGTGGAGATGCCGGCGTTGGACTGGGGTGGGCACAGTAAGAAGTCTCAAAACATCAGGTTAAAGTCCAACAGGTTTATTTGGATTCACGAGCTTTCAGAGCGCTGCTCCTTCATCAGGTGAGTGGAGAGGAAGGTTTCACAAACACAGCATATATATTGATAAAGACACAATTGCAAGATAATGGTTGGAATGCGAGTCTTCACAGGTAGTCATGTCTTTACAGGTACAGACAGTGAGTGGAGAGAGGGATAATCAAAGGTTAAAGAACCATAGAACCATAGAAAATTACAGCTCAGAAACAGGCCTTTTGGCCCTTCTTGTCTGTACCGAACCATTTTATGCCTAGTCCCACTGACCAGCACTTGGACCATATCCCTCCACACCCCTCTCATCCATGAACCCGTCCAAGTTTTTCTTAAATGTTAAAAGTTTAACATTTACCACTTTATCCGGCAGCTCATTCCACGCTCCCACCACTCTCTGCGTGAAGAAGCCGCCCCTAATATTCCCTTTAAACTTTTCTCCTTTCACCCTTAACCCATGCCCTCTGGTTTTTTTCTCCCCTAGCCTCAGCGGAAAAAGCCTGCTTGCATTCACTCTATCTATACCCATCAAAATCTTATACACCTCTATCAAATCTCCCCTCAATCTTCTACGCTCCAGGGAATAAAGTCCCAACCTATTCAATCTCTCTCTGTAACTCAGCTTCTCAAGTCCCGGCAACATCCTTGTGAACCTTCTCTGCACTCTTTCAATCTTATTTACATCCTTCCTGTAACTAGGTGACCAAAACTGTACACAATACTCCAAATTCGGCCTCACCAATGCCTTATATAACCTTACCATAACACTCCAACTTTTATACTCGATACTCCGATTTATAAAGCCAATGTACCAAAGGCACTCTTTACGACCCTATCCACCTGTGACGTCACTTTTAGGGAACTCTGTACCTGTATTCCCAGATCCCTCTGTTCAACTGCAGTCTTCAGAGTCCTACCATTTACCGAGTACGTTCTTCTTTGGTTTGTCCTTCCAAAGTGCAATATCTCACACTTGTCTGCGTTAAATTCCATTTGCCATTTTTCAGCCCATTTTTCTAGTTGGTCCAAATCCCTCTGCAAGCTTTGAAAACCTTCCTCACTGTCCACTACACCTCCAATCTTTGTATCATCAGCAAACTTGCTGATCCAATTTACCACATTATCATCCAGATCATTTATATAGATGACAAACAACAATGGACCCAACACCGATCCCTGCGGCACACCACTAGTCACAGGCCTCCACTCAGAGAAGCAATCCTCCACAACCACTCTCTGGCTTCTTCCATTGATGTGGAGATGCCGGCGTTGGACTGGGGTAAACACAGTAAGAAGTTTAACAACACCAGGTTAAAGTCCAACAGGTTTATTTGGTAGCAAAAGCCACATAAGCTTTCGAGGCTCTAAGCCCCTTCTTCAGGTGAGTGGGAATTCTGTTCACAAACAGAATTTATAAAGACACAGACTCAATTTACATGAATGATGGTTGGAATGCGAATACTTACAACTAATCCAGTCTTTAAGAAACAAAACAATGGGAGTGGAGAGAGCATCAAGACAGGCTAAAAAGATGTGTATTGTCTCCAGACAAGACAGCCAGAGAAACTCTGCAGGTCCACGTAACTGTGGGAGTTACAAATATTGTGACATGAACCCAATATCCCGGTTGAGGCCGTCCTTGTGTGTGCGGAACTTGGCTATCAGTTTCTGCTCAGCGACTCTGCGCTGTCGTGTGTCGCGAAGGCCGCCTTGGAGAACGCTTACCCGAATATCAGAGGCCGAATGCCCGTGACCGCTGAAGTGCTCCCCAACAGGAAGAGAACAGTCTTGCCTGGTGATTGTCGAGCGGTGTTCATTCATCCGTTGTCGCAGCGTCTGCATAGTTTCCCCAATGTACCATGCCTCGGGACATAGCCAAGTTCCGCACACACAAGGACGGCCTCAACCGGGATATTGGGTTCATGTCACAATATTTGTAACTCCCACAGTTGCGTGGACCTGCAGAGTTTCACTGGCTGTCTTGTCTGGAGACAATACACATCTTTTTAGCCTGTCTTGATGCTCTCTCCACTCCCATTGTTTTGTTTCTTAAAGACTGGATTAGTTGTAAGTATTCGCATTCCAACCATCATTCATGTAAATTGAGTCTGTGTCTTTATAAATTCTGTTTGTGAACAGAATTCCCACTCACCTGAAGAAGGGGCTTAGAGCCTCGAAAGCTTGTGTGGCTTTTGCTACCAAATAAACCTGTTGGACTTTAACCTGGTGTTGTTAAACTTCTTACTGTGTTCTTCCATTGAGCCAGTGTCTTATCCAATTTACTACCTCCCCATGTATACCCAGCGACTGAACCTTCCTAACTAACCTCCCATGAGGGACCTTGTCAAAGGCCTTGCTGAAATCCAGGTAGACAACATCCACTGCCTTCCCTTCATCCACTTTCCTGGTAACCTCCTCGAAAAACTCTAATAGATTGGTCAAACATGACCTACCACGCACAAAGCCATGTTGACTCTCCCTAATAAGTCCCTGTCTATCCAAATATTTGTAGATCCTATCCCTTATCACACCTTCCAATAACTTGCCCACCACCGACGTCAAACTTACCGGCCGATAATTTCCCGGATTTCTTTTGGAACCTCTTTTAAACAACGGAACAACATGAGCCACCCTCCAATCATCCGGCACCTCCCCCGTGAATACTGACATTTTAAATATGTCTGCCAGGGCCCCTGCAAGTTCAACACTAGCTTCCCTCAAGGTCCGTGGGAATACCCTGTCCGGTCCTGGGGATTTATCCACTCTGATTTGCCTCAAGACAGCGAGCACCTCCTCTCCTTTAATCTGTAAAGGTTCCATGGCCTCCCTACCAGTTTGCCCTATTTCCGTAGACTCCTTGCCCGTTTCCTCAGTAAATACGGATGCAAAAAAACCATTTAGTATCTCCCCCATCTCTTTTGGTTCCATACACAGTGTACCACTCTGGTCTTCAAGAGGACCAATTTTATCCCTCACTATCCTTTTGCTCCTAACATACCTATAGAAGCTCTTTGGATTTTCCTTCACTCTGTCTGCCAAAGCAACCTCATGTCTTCTTTTAGCCCTCCTGATTTCCCTCTTAAGTAGCTTCTTGCACTTTTTATACTCCTCGAGCATCTGATGTGTTCCTTGCTGCCTGTACATTTCATACAACTCTCTCTTCCTCTTAATCAGTGTTACAATCTCCCTCGAGAACCAAGGTTCCTATTCCTATTTACTTTGCCTTTAATCCTGACAGAGCAGATAGTGGAGCAGGGGTAAAAAGACAGGTTAGTTCAAGCAAAATCACAAATGGAAGGGTAGAGTGTGGTGGAAATAATTTTTTGAGGTGTGTCTATTTCAATGCCAGGAGTATTGTAGGGAAGGCAGATGAGATGAAGGCGTGGATAGACACGTGGAAATATGACATTATAGCCATTAGTGAAACTTGGCTACAGGAGGGGCAGGACTGGCAGCTCAATGTTCCAGGGTTCCAATGTTTCAGGCGGGATAGAGGCATACAAACATACAAACTCTGCACTCTCAAAATTTCTCCTTTGAAGGCCTCCCACTTTCCATTTACATCCTTACCAGAGAACAGCCTGTGCCAATCCACACTTCCCAGATCCCTTCTCATTTCATCAAATTTGGCCTTTTTCCAGTTCAGAACTTGAACCCGAGGACCAGATCTATCCTTATCCACGATCAGGTTGAAACTACTGGCATTATGATCACTGGATCCAAAGTGTTCCCTCACACTCACATCCATCACCTGCCCTAACTCATTTCCCAATAGGAGATCCAATATCGCATCCTCTCTAGCCGGCACCTCTATATACTGATGTAGAAAATTCTCCTGAACACATTTTACAAACTCTACCCCGTCTAAACCTTTAACAGTATGTGAGTCCCAATCTATATGTGGAAAATTAAAATCCCCTACTATCACAACTTTGTTTCTTGCAGTTGTCAGCTATCTCTCCGCTGATTTGCTCCTCCAATTCTTGCTGACTATTGGGTGGTCTATAATACAAGCCCATTAATGTGGTCATACCTTTCCTGTTTCTCAGCTCCACCCATAGGGCCTCTGTAGACAAGCTCCCTAATCTATCCTGCCTGAGTACCGCTGTAACATTTTCCCTGACCAACAATGCCACCCCCCCACCTTTTATCCCTCTGCCTCTATCCCGCCTGAAACATTGGAACCCTGGAACATTGAGCTGCCAGTCCTGCCCCTCCTGTAGCCAAGTTTCACTAATGGCTATAATGTCATATTTCCACGTGTCTATCCACGCCTTCATCTCATCTGCCTTCCCTACAATACTCCTGGCATTGAAATAGACACACCTCAAAAAATTATTTCCACCACACTCTCCCCTTCCATTTGTGATTTTGCTTGAACTAACCTGTCTTTTTACCCCTGCTCCACTATCTGCTCTGGCACTCTGGTTCCCACCCCCCTGCAAATCTAGTTTAAACGCTCCCCAATAACACTAGCAAATCTCCCTGCAAGTATATTGGTCCCCTTGTAGTTTAGGTGTAACCCGTCTCTCTTGTACAGGTCCCACCTGCCCCAGAAGAGGTCCCAGTGATCCAAGAATTTGAAACCCTGCCCCCTGCACCAGTTCCTCAGCCACGTGTTTATCCGCCCAAGCATCCTACTCCTGCCCTCACTGGCATGTGGCTCAGGTAGCAATCCTGAGATTACTACCCTCGGGGTCCTGCTTTTTAACTTCCTTCCAAGCTCTTTGTACTCACTCTTTAGGACCTCTTCACTCTTCCTTCCCACGTCATTGGTACCGACATGTACCACGACATCTGGCTGATCACCTTCCCTCTTTAGAACACTGTGCACGCGATCAGAGACATCGCTGACCTTGGCACCTGGGAGGCAACAAACCATGCGGGAGTCTCTGTCCCGACCACAGAACCTCCGGTCCGTACCTCTGATCATCGAGTCCCCTATCAGTACTGCTCTCCTCTTCTTCATCCCACCCTTTTGCGCTGTAGAACCAGACTCAGTATCAGAGTTCCGGCTGTCGCAGCTTGTCCCAGGTAAAGCATCTGCCACAACAGTATCCAATTCAGTATACCTGTTGTGGAGGGGTATGTCCACTGGGGAACCCTGCTCTGCCTGTCCTTTCACACTGCCATTTCCTCTCCTTACAGTAACCCAATTTCCTGTGCTCTGCTGCTTAGGTGTAACTATCTCCCTGAAGCTACTGTCTATATACGTCTCATTCTCCCGAATTAGATGGAGGTCATCAAGCTCCTTCTCCAGTTCCCTAACACGCTTAGCTAGCAGCTGCAGCTGAATGCATCTTTTGCAGGTGCTGTCGTCAGGGATACCGGAGGTCTCCCTGATCTCCCACATCCTGCAAGAGGAGCATTCCAACATCTTGCCTGGCATAGAGGTGTGAATTGTCTCAAGCCAGGACAGTTAGTAAGATTTTGAAAGCCCAGGCCAGCCCAGCCTCCAATCTTCGGGTAAGCATTCTCCAAGACGGCCTTCAAGACACACGACAATGCAGAATCGCCGAGCAAAAACTGAAAGCCAAGTTCTGCACGCATGAGGACGGCCTCAACCGGGATCTTGGGTTCATGTCACACTGCGTGTAACCCCCACCATTTGGCCTGGGCTTGCAAAACCCTACTAACTGTCCTGGCTTGAAACAATTCACACCTCTTTAACCTGTGATTATCCCTCTCTCCACTCACACTGTACCTGTAAAGACTTGATTGCCTGTAAAGACTCGCATTCCAACCATTATCTTGCAATTGTGTCTTTGTCTATATATATGCTGTGTTTGTGAAACCTACTCTCTACTCACCTGATGAAGGAGCAGCGCTCCAAAAGAAGAAGGCGAGTTCGCGAGACAGAAAGGGAATTCCAGAGCTCGGGGTCCTGGCAACTGAAGGCGGAGCAGGTAAAATCTGCAAAACCCAAGAGCTCAGAATTAATTGGAGTGCGGATATCTTGTAGTGGGACTGAAGGAGGTACAAAAAATAGGGAGAGGCGAGGCCATGGGGGATTTGAAAACATGGGTGGGAATTTTCTCTCAGTACAGGCCAATAGATAAGCTCGGAGACATTTAGATTAATCAATACAATTAAAATTCCATTCATCATCTTGTTTAACTTAATAAGAAGTCTCACAACGCCAGGCACCTGATAAAGGAGGCAGCGCTCCGAAAGCTCGTGATCCCAAATAAACCAGTTGGACTTTAACCTGGTGTTGTGAGACTTCTTACTGAATCAAGCCCATAGCCCACATCCCAAAGACACTTCTACTCAACGTCAGAAGAGTCGCAGTGCTGACAGACGCTACAGATTTCCCATTCCATTCAGAGGCCTTACGTGGTGCCATTTACTACAACTGACGTTATGCTCATGTTTGTACGGAAAATGTGTCATGGATAAATTCACTTCCCCCTTCTAGCCTCCAAGTTACTTAATATTATGAAGCAGGGAGTGATGGTCAGAAACCATTTTAAATAGGAACAAGTGAGATAGATAAAACCACCACTTGGTGCATTACAAAACATACACACATCCCAAATTATCCACTTTCTGCTGAATTAGGTCAACTCGGTGAGAATGTCAGTTTTGTTTGCTTGGTTTAGGAAGTATCGTCAAACCTATTAACCCTGGTTTCTATTCTTGAACTGTTATTCTGCAATCTCTACTGGAAAGTAGATGTCAAGAAGAACTTGCATTTACACTGAGTTTTTCGTGATTTCAGGACGTCCCAAAGTACTTTAATATGGAGTGGGCAGAAGCACCCCTGTACTTGCCTGCTCCACAATCAGGAAAGCTGCTAAAACATCTAGGCGATCCCAATGCTGGTTTCCCCAAGTGTAGCCCACAATAGTATTGGCTAGCCTGTCGGAGAGGATAGAAGAAGATCAGTCTGTTTAAGTTAAACAAGAGGTGGATATGCCGGCGTTGGACTGGGGTGGGCACAGTAAGAAGTCTCACAACACCATGTTAAAGTCCAATAGGTTTATTTGGGATCACGAGCTTTCGGAGCGCTGCTCCTTTATCAGGTGCCTGGCGTTGTGAGACTTCTTGTTAAGTTAAACAAGATGATGAATGGAATTTTAATTGTATTGATTAATCTAAATGTCTCCGAGCTTATCTATTGGCCTGTACTGAGAGAAAATTCCCACCCATGTTTTCAAATCCCCCATGGCCTCGCCTCTCCCTATTTTTTGTACCTCCTTCAGTCCCACTACAAGATATCCGCACTCCAATTAAGTCTGAGCTCTTGGGCTTTGCAGATTTTAACTACTCCGCCTTGAGTTGCCAGGACCCCGAGCTCTGGAATTCCCTTTCTGTCTCGCGAACGCGCCTTCTTCTTTGAAACCCCTCCTTAAGCCAACCTCTTTGACCTAACGTTAGGCCAATGGGTCCTCATATTGCGATATGTGGCTCAGTGTCTAGTTTTGATTTCCAAACTTTCTATGAAATACCTTGGGATGTTTCAATATGTTCAAGAAAAGTTGTTTCTCGGCACTCCACTTCTGATGTGGAATATGGCAGCCATAAAATTTGATCCAAACTTACTCCCATTGGGCCTAATTTGGACCAATTTTGTAGAGATTGAAAGGTTCATGCAAAGGGCATGAACAGTTACTTCAGATCATACTGGGACTCTGCTGTAACTCCCCTGGCCACTTTGACTATTGAAGCAAATATAGGATGATGTAAATCAAATCCTGAAAAAGTAAGTTGCACTGGATCATTCAAAGGTGTGATGACTCCACTGAACGGAAGGATTTGGTGACAACACATCCAAACTTGATGCCCGAATTTTCTGGCCCGCAGTGGCATGTCCCCCTGAGGCAGATGTGGTGAACCATTCAAATGTTCATTGGCTTTGGCGGGACCGGAAGATCTTGCTGGTGGGAAGGGCTGGAAAATTCAGGCCTGAGTTTCAAAGCAGGAGCAGCCAGATTACGTCGGGGGTGGGAAGGAAACAATGCTTTGGCATCAGCCTCCTGCGCGATTATATACCCCCTTCACCCTGCACTTGTGAGCTCCATTAACGTTCAGTCCCTCCCCTTCTCCAGCAATGCAGCACTCCCTCAGTACTGCATGACAGTGTCAGATTAGATGTTCCCTCATGGACAAAGGTGTCGTCAAAATTGATTATATAGTGTTGTGAATTTGGATGTGTTGTCATTAAATCCTTCCGTTCAGTGGAGTCATCACATCTTTGAGTGATCCAGTACAACTTACTTTGCAAAGGTTGATTTTCACCATCCTGTATCTCCTTCGACGGCCAAAGGGGCCAGGGGAGTTACAGCAGAACCCCAAGTGTGATCTAAATGAGCTGTTCATGCCCTTTACCGATGTGTTTATTAACAAAACAGTGGGAGATTAATTAAATCAATTGAAAAGGCATTTATCTATCATTAGTATTTCCTTGAATGCGATTTAATGGTGCCTTCTGAATTTAATAGGTAGCACGCAGGGTCCCTGGGCCATCAATCAACTTTTTCTTTATTCAATCGTGGGACATGGGCGTCGCTGGCTGGCCAGCATTTATTGCCCAACCTTAGTTGCCCTTGAGAAGGTGCTGGTGAGCTGCCTTCTTGAATCGCTGCAGTCCATGTGCTGTGTGTTGACCCACAATGCCGTTAGGGAGGGAATTCCAGGATTTTGACCCGGCGACTGCGGAGGAAGCGGCGATATATTTCCAAGTCAGGATGGTGAGTGACTTGGAGGGGAACTGGCCATGAGTAGTTTCCAGGTGAGGTCGCAATTCCTGACCGGAAGGCCAGCCCTTTCTCAGCTGCAACCTCAGTAGTCATCAGGCAAGGAAAGGGAAGGTGCGAGAAACATTGTAGGGCAGGTTCTGTGGAGAGGCTGAGGGGCAGAAGCTCTGGCAGGACTTTGCAAGGGAGGGGCTGAAGATTCTGAAGCTCGGCGTCGAATACAAGAAAGACAGCGAGTGAAGGGAATGAGAACGATACGCACAATGTTACTGCACCCAGAATGGAAGAAAGGCACAGAGGAAAGGGGCTCCAAACATTAGCGGCTGCATGACCCAGGGCACCAGGAGTACCAAGTAGTGTAGTCCACAGCTGGGCAGGGCATCACGGGGAGCCTACCCAGGAGAGAGGCAGAAGATGGAAGTGTTTCATTCCAGAGTACTCAGGATTCAAATAAACTATCTGCAGTTGTCGGAGCAACAGAGCCAGAGATTGCAAACTCCCAGGGAGTCAGTGATGTACACTGCTGCAGAATGTCCTGCATCTGATGGAGCTGGCTGGGCACTCAATGCCCGCTACAATAAAGATCTCTGCTATGGTAAATGTTTATGCATCTGGGCATTTTCAATGGTTTACTGGAAATCACAGGAAGCTGTATCAGAGAAGTCACAAACACTCTTTCAAAACGGCTCTGGCACCTCTGTACAGATCTGAAAAGTGAGGCAGAGAGGTTTGTAGGCTTTGAGACTATTGCAGACTTCCCATGTCTGTAGGGAGCTCCTGACCTCATCATAGCCTTGGTGCAAACATGGACAAAGAGCTGAATGACAGGAGTGAGGTGAGAGTGATAGCCGTTGACATCAAGGTAGCATTTGACAGAGTATTACACCAAGGAACCCTAGCAAAACTGGAGTCAATGAAAATCTGGGGAAAACTCTCTGCTGGTTGGTGTTATACCCGGCACAAAGGAAGATGGCTGTGATGGTTGGAGGTCAATCATCTCAGCTCCAGGACATCACTGCAGGAGTTCCTCAGAGTAGTGTCCTAAACCCAACCATCTTCAGCTATTTCATCAATGACTTTCCTTCCAAGGTCAGAAGTGGAGATGTTTGCAGACGACTGCATAATGTTCAGCACCATTCAGGTACTGAAACAGTCCATATCCAAATGCAATCAGATCTGGACAATATCCAGGTTCTGGCTAATAAGTACCAAGTAACATTTGCACCACACAAATGCCAGGCAATGACCATCTCCAACAAAAGAGGATCTAACCATTGGCCCTTGACATTCAGTGGCATTACCATTGCTAAATCCTCCACTATCAACATCCTGGGGATTACCATTGACCAGAAACTGAACTGGACTAGCCATATAAATACTGTGGCCACCAGAGAAGGTCAGAGGCTAGGAATCCTCCCGTGGGCAACTCACCTGCTGACTCACCAAAGCCTGTCCACCATCTAAAGGGACAAGTCAGGAATGTAATGGAATACTATCCACGTGCCTGGATGAGTACAGCTCCAACAACACTCAAGAAGCATGACACCATCCAGGACAAAGCAGCCCCCGCTTGTTTGCTACCCTATCCACAAACATCCAGTTCTTCCACCACCAATGAACAGTGGCAGCCCTGTGTACCATCTTCAAGATTCACTGCAGGAACTCACCAAGGCTCCTTCGACAGTACCATCCAAACCCACGACCACTGCCATCTAGAGGGACAAGAGCAGCAGATACCTGGGAACACCCACACCTGGTGGTCTCCTCCAAGCCACTCACCATCCGAACTTGGAAATTTATCACAGTTCCTTCACTGTCGCTGGGTCAAAATCCTGGAACTCCCTTCCTAACAGCACTCTGGGTGCACCTACACCTCAGCGATTGCAGCGGTTCAAGAATGCAGCTCACCACCACCTTCTCATGGGCAACTAGGGATGGGCAATAAATGCTGGCCTAGTACCGAATTATGCCCACGTCCCATAAATGAACCTCAAAAAAGGTATGAAAACGTAGGAAGAGCATCCTTCAGGTGTGTGCCCATTTCATGGGAAACATTCATGACCCATTTATCCTCTGGCAGTCACAACTACCACATCTGTTCAAGCATATCACATGACCCAATGGATGGCTCCTCGATGACAGAGGTTACCTTCTCAAAACATGGAGGAATACACCAGGAGAAATCTTGGCACTGATGCCTTGTCTCAATATAGTGCTTGGCAGGGCTCCACTGGGCCATGTTTTACAAATGTGAGGTTTTCTGGGATTGTTATGCTTTTGCAACTGTGTCTTTAAAAAAGGACCAAATAAAAGGGCCCATTGACCTGTTCTGAAGTCCGCCTGGCAACAGGCCTGGGTGATGTGGCTATTACAGATTAAAGAGAGGCCCAGCTGTTTTACCTGGGAAGAAGGTTCCACTTGGAAACATTAGCAGCAACATCTGTGTTTACAGTAGTTAGACTGCACGTCTCCAATGTTCCAGGAAGATGTTGAGAATGTTGGCCTGTAAACTATCCATTTACTTCCAAGATAAAAAAAAGAGTTGGGGTCTTATGGATAGCTGATTAGCACTTCTAGCTGGACACAAACTTTGAGAGGGAGGTATCCTGGAAAATTCACAGAGAGGCAGTCTGCTAGGATCCAAGGGAGAGTCCATAAATCTGGATGATTCACCACGCAGGAACACAGGTGAGAGCTTGTACGCAGATTGAAAAGATTGAATTTGTGAGAATTTGAAAAGAGGGTGGAAGATTCACCCAGCTTATATTAGAGGGAGAATTGGCAAGAAAAATCCTGACTGTGACTATGGGGTTAAAAGGTACCAGACTAGGAAATTGCAGATTATAATAGTGACTATGCTTACAAAAATAAACAGATCTTCAACTGTAAGGCCCTTTGAGATGATGTCAAGAAGGGTGGGGTATAAATGAAAGTTTTTCTTTTCTTTTTGACATCCAAGTATATTCAAATTTCTGTGTCACACTTCAAAAACAAAATGTTAAAAACATCTGTGTACCATTTGCAAATTGCAGCCAAACCTCTCTAGAGGGTAAAAATTACCTTGCTACCACAGAAACTAAAATGTCTGTCATATCTGAGCAATCTTATTTACACAGAAGGGAGTGGAGAGTCCAGCATTGTCAGTATTCTCCCCGGCATCCTGCAGTTTAAGATAAGTGTCCAATCATCAGCTTTCCCTCACCAAAGAGTGATTTAACTCTGTGCTTATTTTGTTGATACCAGAGTTCTTGTGGCGCAGTGGGTAGCGTCCCTGCCTCTGAGCCAGTAAGCCCTGGGTTCGAGTCCCACCCCAGGATTTGACGACCAAGGAAGGTGCATCATGAATCAACCTGCAAATCCACCCAAACATGCCGATGGCTGGCATTAAGAGCGGCAGAGTCCTGGTCAGCCATGTTTGATGTAGAGTGCGCCTTTCAAGTTATAAGCCTCGAGTGACAACTAGTGACCTGTTCTGGGAAAAGCCTCACTATGAAAGTTTGCTTTGCACACCATTCGATGCAGGAAGAGACTTTGAATTATTTGATACCAATAGACATCACTTTAGCAGAGGAGTATTACATTGGTACAATATTCCCATTTCGTTAACACAGTGTATCTCCCAACCTTGTGTGTGCAGTATTATGGGAGATTTGAGATCTTGATGTCTTGCCCAATACATATCACTACATTTCAGATGTATTGAGCCAATCCTCTGTGGAGTGACAATCACTGTTAGATTACCACTCTGTTCATTTTTACTGATCCGAGTCCATTTCTGCACATTTCTCACCTGGCCCTCTGTGAGCAGTGTAGCTGCTCCTGGGGTCCCTTCAGTGCAGTGGAGATTCATCCCCATTCAATGGCACTAGCTGCTACAAACCGTTAAGTTCAAAGGTCCCAGCCACTTTGACAGAAGAGAAAGTAAGTGTGCAAGGTAAGTATGTAGAATGAGTGCAGAGGATGTGCGGGGTTAGTCAGAGTGGTGTTAGGTTGGGGGATAGTCTGTGGGTGAGTAGTTGGGAGGTGGGGGATATTCAGGGGTGGGTTAGTCAGAGGGAGTGAGGGTAGACAATGGGGAGAAGTGTGAAGGAGTTTATTAGGGGATCAAAGGGCTAGGAGAGGAGGTGGAGATAAGGGGTAGCCAGAGGGTGCTCTGGGGGCAGTCTGGTGACCCAATGGAGAGCCAGAACAATCCAAATTCTTCAACTTTAAATCTTATTTGGATTGTCCCAGGCACTGGCTGATTGGCCATCATAAATTGAAACTTCCCGTGCAATTCGTGCGCAGTCCTTGCCTATGGAATTCTGAGGGTGCCCTGCGCATCTTCTAAGGGGTGCCAGGGTCTGACCACCCAGGGGACGGAAGATCTGAACCCATATTATTTCGAATGAAAGTAGACTGGATTCACAAGTAGCTGGGAGGCCATCTCTATGGAGGTGATGGTAGAAGTTGCGAGTTTGTACGCTACGGTGCTGGCAATCCACAAACAATGCATGGAGCACTTCGTGTTTTTAGTATCACAAAGATGAGAAAGAAAGATTCCAATCAGAACAGCTTCTTCAGCCAACTAAGTCCCACAATTCACTTCCCATGACCCAGATGGGAAGGGATCAGGGACAATGGAAAAATCCTGTGTACTTTGTGATCAAGTTCAAGTCAATTCCGCATGTTGCGAGATGGTACCCCGCTGACTGAAGAGCCTAGAAGTAGTGGGTGCAGTGTCAGGATATGGATTGGCCATTAGCGACTGAGATAAGGAGAAATTCCTTCACTCAGAAAGTTGGGAAGCTTTGGAATTCCCTACCTCAGTGGGCCGTGGGTAATCACTCAATGAGTGGGAGGTCTTGTGGCGCAGTAGCTACCATCCCTACCTCTGGACCCAAAGCTCCGGGTTTGAGTCTAACACCAGGACTCGTCCATAGAAGGAACGTTCATTGCATGGTTCAACCGGCTGATAATCAGTTCGGGAATCCTTCCACTGTTTCCCCAAAAGGGGAAAATGTATGTGTGAGGTTATGCTTAAAATAAACTCAGTAAGTATTTCTAAGAATCAGATCGACCAATTTTAGGGAATCTAGGAGTATGAGTCTTGGGTAGAAGATGTGTAGAGATGTGTCATGATTCTACTGAAGGGTGGAGCAGGATCGAGGGGCCCTTTGGCCTCTTTCTTACGTTTGCATATGTAGTGTCATCTTCTAACTTGTCCTAATGTTCCAAACATGTTTATTGCAGAAAATGTGCGTCATGGGCAAAATCACTTCCCCCTTCTCACTTCCAACTTACTTCACACACGCATGAAGCAGAGAGCGGTGGTCAGGAACTATCTTTAAAAGGTAGCAATTCAGGTTTCAAAATAACAAGTGTAGTTACTGGCTGGTTAAAGGCACCATCTGATGCAAAATAAATCACATGATTGGAACATTTCTGCTCCAGTGCCCAGTTTCTGCTGAATTCGTTATTCTGAGTTTTGCTTCCCCGATTTAGGAAGAGAAACAAAATCTATCTGAGTGATTCCTGCTGGAAAATGGATGCTAAAAAATCTTGTGTTTATCTACAATGCTCTTCGTAGCCTCAGAACATCCCAAAAGCTTTTACAGTCCAACTTATGATGATGCATGTTCACAGATTTTGTCAGGAACACAAAGGATGTTTATTAATTAGGAAAAACTGTAAAGAGGCCAGTGGCCCTCTGGCTGCCCCAGTCCCGCATGTCTTCAGATTGTATTTTGCCTAAAAGAGATCTGCACCCCTTGGAGTGATTATCCACTCTCAGTCCCAGTTGGTCTCTCAAGTCGGGTGACCTTCTGCTGCTGCATTGTCCTTAAAAGTACAATTTAACCAGATGTGGTGATTGTGGTGCTGTCCTTTTACGGACAACACCACAATCACCACATCTAGTTAAATTTATTAATTAGTCACAAGTAAGGCTTACATTAACACTGCAATGAGGTTACTGTGAAATTCCCCCAGTCGCCACAGTCCGGCACCTGTTCGGGTCAATGCACCCTAACCATCTGCCCCCCACCCCTTAACACTTTTTACAATCTTTGTTGCCGGCTTTGATGTTCAACCTTGAAGTAAGCAGACCAAGTCACGGAGTTCTCTTAAACAGCTGTTTTAATCAAGTTACAGCGAGGGCCTGGAAAGTCAGAGGTCAGTGTCCATAACTAGACAAGAGTCCAGAATTCAGGAATACACAAGCAGTTATAGTTTCAAATTCAATTACAAGTAATTGGCATATAGCAACTAGAGTTATCTCTATCCACTTAACAGTTATTGATTAAGGTTACATCATTCATATGGTAATTTAATATTAAAACCAATCACAATCACCTCCTGCTCACTTAATTACAATATCCAATCAGCATGAAGGCCCAATCATGTTAGCTGACCTAATTCATCATTGTTACAAGTTATCATTGATGTCCCAGATTGTGTCAGTGATTGTGTCATGCCCAGACGCCTGATTTAATGAATTCTCTCAGACTAAAGTCCTTGGTGCTTATCTGTGTTTATCATAGAATCATAGAAACCCTACAGTGCAGAAAGAGGCCATTTGGCCCATCGAGTCTGCACCGACCACAATCCCACCCAGGCCCTACCCCCATATCCCTACATATTTACCCGCTAATCCCTCTAGCCTACGCATCTCAGGACACTAAGGGGCAATTTTAGCATGGCCAATCAACCTAACCCCCACATTTTTTATCTATAAAGACCTGTTTTTTTTCTCTCTTGGCAGCTTAAGTGATTCTTAAACTTGTGTGATTATTAACCCTTTCAATCTTCAATAACCAACTTACTAAATAACCTAAATTCTAACTAAACATTACACACATAAATTGGACAATTATAAATGGAATCTTTGAAGGATTTTTCTGCTCTGTGAAGAATGGTGTAATTCTGTAAGTCTGAGATGCTTCCACTGGATCAACGGGCAAATAACGGGCACCTCTCCTGGCACAGGCAGTTCATTACTACTTGCTTCCACACAGACATCAGTTTTAAGTTTAAGTTAATTTATTACGGTCACAAGTAGGCTTACATTAACATTGCAATGAAGTTACTGTGATAATCCCCTAGTCACCACACTCTGGCGCCTGTTTGGGTACACTGAGGGAGAAGTTATGTCTATAACAGGTCAATCAGGTACTTCAGTGCTTACAGGTTCGAAAACATTTCTTGATGGCAACACTGACTGTTGGAGCATCTCTCCAGTGATCCACATACTTATGAACAATGCATCCTTCCACATCTACTGGGTACAACAGGAATCTGGTCTCAGAGGCAATAATTTCAGAGATCTAACTTGATCCGCAACCGAAGTTTCATATTATGGCAACATGTCTTAATAATTTAACGTCACGTGCAAAGGATGGCACTCTATCAGGAGAGCACGGGGTTAGCTATCTGGGTTCCATGGTCAGCTCTTTGAGTTGGATTTGAACAAAGAACAACAAAGAACAAAGAACAATACAGCACAGGAACAGGCCCTTCGGCCCTCCAAGCCCGCGCCGCTCCCTGGTCCAGGATTGAATCCTGAATCCAGGATCCCCGCCCAATTTTCGAGCCTATTTTGAACCCACGACATTCTGGCTCAGAGGCATGAGGGCAACCACTGAGCCATTGTTGACACCTTTCGATGGATCTCTTGAGAGCATGATCAGAATTGCCTCTGGCACTCTTCCTTCTGAGATAGCTGAGCTATTTCACACACAAGGATAAAGAACCACAGGACAACTGTTCCACAGCAAGAGTTAGGGAGAAAATGGGAAAAAGGATGCATCAACACACAAACAATGAGAGAGAAAGAGGAAAAGTCCCACTCTAGTCCATTCAGCCTGAACAACAGAATTGTAATACCACTCCATCCCAATCCAAAGGCTTCCCCTGATCACTAGCCAGACATCTCGGGTGGAATTCTCCGGCCACGCTGGTCTAAAAGCTGGAAATTCCCACCCGACCGTCAATGGCGTTTCATATTCTCCGCAACCCGCCCGCTAAAATTCCAGTGGCGGGCGGGATGGGAGAATTCTGGCCCTCCTTTTTTGGAAAGTGCACACTTGGGACTATGGTACCTTCCTCAAAATCCTCTAATTGCTCTCCCATTCCCCAATGCCACCCGCAAACACACAAACCAAGCTCCACCAATCTCTCAAATACGCAAAACACTGGGGATGCTGGAATCTGGAAATAAGCAGAGAATGCTGCAAAAACTCAGCAGGTCTGGCAGCATCTGTAGGGAGAGAGAACAGAGCTAACTTTCCCTTCAATCCCTCATTGTGTCGTGGTGCATGCGTACATCGCATCCACTTGGGCGAGGCGCAGCAAGGTTGTTTTCTGGTGTGGGCACAAGTCATCCTGTCTGATCAATCTTCAACCCTGGGACATTCCTCAACCATAGAGGTCAAATAAAAAGTAAGCAGTGTGCTTATCGAGTAAACAAGGGGAACTCTTTGTGGTTCGTTGTTTGTTAAACATTTCAGGATGTACCTTGACCTCAAACTTACACTGCTTTTATTACACAGAAACAGGTTGTCTGTGTTTGTTGGGTTCCTTGCCTCTCATTGTCACCACGCTGGAGTGCACCAGTACAGTAAAACATGCATGTCAATGCTGGGGGAGGAAACAGCTGGCAGTGGACTGCCAGGGGTTGATCGCATCTGGTATTGACAGGTCCTGTTTGGTGGCCTGGGTGTAAGACACTGTAGGACACTGTTGAATGGTCGATCCTGTGGCCCTTTTTGACTTGATTTAGCTACACTTATCTTGTAAAGATAACTGATATTTATATGACTTTATAGCTCATTGAATTCCCATTACTATCTAATTACACCGCATTTATAATCAAGATTTTACTGCCGTCACATGGATCCAAACAACAGCTTTCTTGTGATGTGAATAGGGCAGATCAAAAGGTTGATCACAATTTGTACAGCCACCTGGAATCATAAAATAAACAGGCACAGCTGGTCTAACTTAACAGCACTAGCTAGCATTAATGGTTAAGCCGCCTCTGTGACTGGGTGATGCAATGGTGGCACAACTGCAGCATCAAATCTACTGATGCCATCATATCAATAGCAAGACTCCAAACTTGCCAATTCCCCACATGCCAATGCCACCAGGAGATGGAAAGTGCCAGCCAGCCGTGTGTTACTCCACTGGAGAGAGGGAGGAATGAAAAGGGTGACACAGGGTGGCACAGTGGTTAGCACTGCTGCCTCACAGTGCCAGGGACCCAGGTTCAATTCCATGCTTGGGTCACTGTCTGTGTGGAGTTTGCACGTTCTCCCCGTGTCTGCGTGGGTTTCCCCAGGGCGCTCCGGTTTCCTCCCACAGTCCAAAGATGAGCTGGTTAGGTGGATTGGCCATGCTAAATATCCCTTTAGTGACAGGGGGACTAGCTAGGGTTATGGGAACAGTGCCTGGGTGGGATTGTGGTCGGTGCAGACTCGATGGGCCGAATGGCCTCCTTCTGCACCGTAGGGTTCTATGATTTTATGATTTCCAGCGGCTTATCCAGCACTCGATCACAGTTTGGGTGACGAAGGGAGGAAGATCCTGGATCATGGAAAAGGAGGCCTTTGTGAGTCAGTGAATCATCACCAATGGGTTGAAGTCGTATTGTCATGGTAGCAGCTGAGTGAACAGCTTAAGATGATTATAATACCAGTCAAAGTTCATACGCTGGTGCCATACAACCTCTTGTGTTCCAAACCAGTCACTCCGATAGATTGCTCTTTGCGACCATGGCCATCCCACGGGATTCAGCTCCAGTCATCCACCAGCCATTCTATGTGGATACAGGTCACTGCTGCTGACCATAAGCCTGCTGGCCACTTCTCTACCCTGTAACCCACTGAGATTCTGGACTGATAACTCCAACAGAAGTATCAATTTAATTTCAGTGAATAATAATTTTATTTCCATATCTTCATGTTTTCACACTGCCACGAGTTATGAGCCTCACTTTCTTCTTCTTATGCCCTGCACTAATCTCAGTTTTGGATCAAGGTAGCTCCTGCCAGCAAGCGGGGTGTGGGCAATTTGACTGAATTCAGTCAATCGGTAAGCAGTATGCAATGTGGTGTGATATCTTGCTGTGAGGTTTATCAAACTTTCTATTTGAACTGTTAGATCGGAATTCGCCATCGTGTAAATAACTCACATCAATGCCAGGAACTAGTAACAAATCAAATCACTTTGCATTTGCCTATTTTGACTGTCATTCCTTCCCAGTTCTGCTTTCAACTTTCCTTCATTTGTCTTGGACATTTTCTTTTCACTGCCCCATTTCGGCAAGGTAGCAGTCATCCCCTGCCGCACAAGTTCAAACAGCCATTGACCCAATCTTAAATGGCAAACTGCAAATCTCCAAACAGTGTGACAGAGATAAGGACAACGACAACATCTTTATTTATAATGCATGATAGATTAGCTCAGTTATAATATTTGACTTCAAATTCCAGCTAGATAAAGCTCCGCGCCAAATTAGCCAGACTGCATGCACAGCAAATGGAAGAGAGATAGTCATTGTATTCGTAAAAGTAAACTAACACCTCACAAAGTTTAAAGTTAGTGTCACAAGTAGGCTTACATTAACACTGCAATGAAGTTACTGTGAAAATCCCCGAGTCGCCACACTTTCAGACCGAATTTTTCTGCGGGTGTTGTTGGGGCCTGATTTATTTCCACGTCCCAATCCCACTGGAGTCTGAAGCCCACGCCACTCCATTCCTCCCCAGCACAATCTTATGGGTGGCGCCAACTCCTCTGCGTTCATCATCCAACTACAGATGACAGGTAGGGCAACCACGCAGTAGATCCTGGGAAACTTGTTTGGAGGCAGGACCATGTCAGGTAGCCATCCTGACAAGCAACGAGCTGATTTTCCCCATTCCCTGCCTCTGAGTTCACCTCCGTGAGGCTGGGAAATTTCAACCCAATGAGCTTTTCTTAACAAAACAACAGCAAAACAGGGCAGTGTGGTGACACAGTGGTTAGCACTGCTGCCTCACAGCGCCAGGGAGCCGGGTTCAATTCCCGGCTTGGGTCACTGTCTGTGCAGAATCTGCACATTCTCCCCAGGTCTGAGTGGGTTTCCTCTGGGTGTTCTGGTTTCCTCCCATAGTCCGAAAGACGTGCCGGTTGAGTGCATTGGCCATGCTAAATTCTCCCTCAGTGTACCCAAACAGGTGCTGGAGTGTGGCGACTAGGGGATTTTCACAGTAACTTCATTGCAGAGTTAATGTAAGCCTACTTGTGACACTAATAAATAAACTTTAAAACAAAGACTTATGGAATGCCACATGGATAAAATATTCTTCAAACACTCTAGAATCAAAGGAGATTCTTAAATTTCATGTGTTTTCTCTCTCTCTCTCTCTGTCTGCAGATGTTCTATGATAATCATGCCATGAATTAATTCTATGATATGTCCTGAGATAAATGCGGAAGAAGAAAGCTATCTGACCAATCTTTGAGATAAATAACTGTATCTGGAATGGGTTCATGAATGTTTCCCGCGAAGTGGACACACACCTGAAGGAAGCTCTTCCTATGATTTCATACCTTTTTTAAAAGTTCATTTATGGGATGTGGGCATCACTGACGAGGCCACAATTTATTGCCCATCCCTAATTGCCCTTGAGAAGGTGGTGGTGAGCTGTGTTCTTGATGCGCTGTAGTCCATGTAGTGTAGGTACACCCACAGTGCTGTTAGGAAGGGAGTTCCAGGAATTTGACCCAGCGACAGTGAAGGAACTGTGATATATTTCCAAGTCAGAACGGTGAGTGATCTGTCGGGTAACTTCCAGGTGGTGGCTGCACTTGTCCTGCTAGATGGAGGCAGTCATGGGTTTGGAAGGAGCCTTGGTGAGTTCCTTCAGTGCATCTTCTCAATGGTATACATTGTTTCCACTGTTTGTCAGTGGTGGAGGGAATGAATATTTGTGGATGGGGTGCTACTTAAGCGGGGCTGCTTTGTCCTGGATGGTGTCGAGCTTCTTGAGTGTTATTGGAGCTGCACCCATCCAGGCAAGTGAGGAGTATTCCATCACACTCCTGGTTTGTGCCTTGCTGGTGGAGGACAGGCTTTTGGGAGTCCGAAGGTGAGTTAATCTCTGCAGGATTCTTAGCTTTTGACTTGCTCTTGTAACCACAGTATTCATGTGGCTAGTCCAGTTGAGTTTCTGGTCAATGGCAACCCCCAGGCTGTTGATTTGCCTCCATTTAGTTTAGAGGAAGACTACGGGGGAATTTTCCCATCACGCCCGCCACGGGAATTGTAGTGGGCGGGGGGACGGTGCAAACATCCCTTGGCCTCGGGCGGGATTTTCCGATTTTGGGGCGAGCACAGCCGCAAAATCCCACCCTATTCCTCTGGGATGTATCTTCCCAGCCACTGGGAGGTGATTTGGAGGAATGGGGATGTGAAATTGATCTGTGGTCCATCGGAAATTCTTTTGAGTCCAGGGAACGTTCCTGATGACAGGCTGCGTGTGGCAGCAGCTGCGTGCCCATCAATGGTGGGTAGCCTATCGAAGTTGGTAAAGAGGCAAATGAGCGTTCATGTTACAGGAGGCATGGGCGCCCCACACTATCTCAGGAGCACAGCAAGGCACCGGACATAGTCTCACAGCGAGAAATTCCTCCCACAGTCCTAAGATATGCAGGTTAGGTGGTTTGGCCGTGCTAAGTTGCCCCTTAGTCATAGAAATCATAGAAAGCCTACAGTGCAGAAGGAGACCATTCGGCCCATCGAGTCTACACCGACAACAATCCCACCCCATGACCCCTTGTATTTACCCTGCTAATCCCTCTAACCTACGTATCCCGGGACATGAGGGGGCAATTGAGCACAGCCAATGCACCTAGCCCACTCATCTTTGGACTGCGGGAGGAAACCGGAGCACCCAGAGGAAACCCACACAGACACGGGGAGAACGTGCAAATCCACACAGACAGTGACCCAAACCGGGAATCATACCCAGATCCCTGGCGCTATGAGGCAGCAGTGCTAACTACTGTGCCATCGTGCCACCCAAGATGTCCCATGCCACCCAAGTGTCCCAAGATGTGTAGGTTAGGGGGCTTAACGGGATAAATGTAAGGGGTCACAAGGATAGGTGGGGGGTGGGCCTGGGTAAGATGCTTAGTCAGAGAGTGAGTGCAGACTTGATGGGCTGAATGGTCTCCTTCTGCACTGTAGGGATTCTATGGTTCTATGAAATGCTGCGCTGAAACTGCACATTGCCCGCTCAGATATTGAATTCCAAGTTCAGTTGTGATCACCAGAACATAATGGAAGAGGTTCAAAGAAGATCACCAACATCATGGCTAGATTATGCAAAAATAATTGGGAATTGGATTCCTTGAGCATCGCAGGAGAGAACTGAAAATCTTTCAGCAGCACGGTGACAGCAGAGATCAGGACATCAGGAAACTCAAAAACAGAGAAAATAGATCAACAACAAGCAATCACGGAATGATTTTACACGGCAGCAAGGAGGTGATTAGTTTGAGAGTATTGCAGCTTTGTTTTTTTAAGGTGTGGGAGATGGCACGGTAGCACAGTGGTTAGCACTGCTGCTTCACAGCTCCAGGGTCCCGGGTTCGATTCCCGGCTCGGGTCACTGTCTGTGTGGAGTTTGCACATTCTCCTTGTGTTTGTGTGGGTTTCCTCCGGGTGCTCCGGTTTCCTCCCACAGTCCAAAGATGTGTGGGTTAGGTTGATTGGCCAGGTTAAAATTGCCCCTGAGATGCATAGGTTAGAGGGATTAGTGGTAAATATGTGGGGGGTAGGGCCTGGGTGGGATTGTGGTCGGTGCAGACTCGATGGGCCGAATGGCCTCCTTCTGCACTGTAGGGTTTCTATGATGTGCCAAACTCAGGTTTGGAATGTGTGACTTCATGTTACCTTATTAAATTGATGAACTGGATAAACTATTTTTAAATATAAATTTATAATAAGTCTGGTTATTTCTGTTAACTTTAATTAGTCTAAAATATAGAGGCATGACAGGACATCTCAGTCCCATGGAGTGCATGTCCATGTGGGATTCCAGGATGCTTCCTGTAGCCACATGTGCAAGAAGTAGCTGGAGCAGTTTAATCTCCAGGTTTCAAAGAGAAATTGTAAAAGTTCCTCAATATAAAGAGTGCAGAGTTACAGGCAAAGGACAGGGGCGTGGAACTAGTTGAATTGTTTTGAGGGCAGGTACAGACTAAATGGGCCAAATGGCATCCTTCTGTGCTTTAATATTCTGTGAGTCTATGATTCTGGAAGGTGATTGAGAGACCCCGGCAGTGTGGTCCAGACAGTGGAACTGCATCTGGAGAATCCCAATGCTCCACTCGATGATGTTCCTGGTGGGCCTCATTGTATCAGTCTCATGCTTCCTCACTACCGTCATTAGCTATGACCTTTGTCGATAACCCTTGTCCCCCATTAATCAACCCTTCAGCCAAGGCTGATCCTCAAAGACACTGGGTGCCTGTGTGTGTCCCAGGATGTGAGTATCGTGCGCGCTCCCAGGATAGCCTGCATGGACGTGCATGATGTTCAGCTGGTGGCCACACACTATCTGGATGTTCAGGGAGTGGAACCCCTTCCTGTTTATGAAGGGCACGCCCTGTCGAGTCAGTGCCCCAAGGGGACATGGGTGCCATCAATTGCCTCCTGGAGCTGGGGCCTGATCCAGGTGAAAGGTCATGCAGTCCAGTGGCTGCGCATACATGGCATCCGTCATGGCGCAGATGCACCTGTGCGCTGACGGCTGAAAGATGCCACACGGGTCCCCGCTAGAGCCCTGGGAAGAGCCGGAGGTGAAGAAATTCAGGGCAGCTGTGATCTTCATGGACGCTGGAAGCAGGTATCTTCCTCCTCCAGGTCTGCAAGTACCCGACACAGGTGCCACACCGCCTCCCTGTGAAGTCCAAGTCTTCGTCGGCACAAGTTGCCTGACTGCTCGTTAAAACTCCAGCGCCTCCGGCAGCCCTGTGGCTTAGAGTATTGCTGTCTTCTTACCCACTCCTCAGCCTGATGGGGGGCTGATCTGAGCCTCTGCGGTGGCCCTCTGTTCTTCAGGTGCAGACTCAAGCGGTGCTGGTCACGCCTGGGCTGGGCCCGGCGCTCCCGCCATCGTCTGTCTGCCTTGGCGGCAGTCACCAGGAATATTGCAACCTGGGATAGCTGCAATTTGAAATTAATCTTCAATCTGTGACAAGGTGCAGAAGGAGAGAGAGAGAGAGCGAGAGACAGAGAAACAGAGAGAGAGAGACAGATAGACACAGAGAGAGGGAGAGAGAGAGAGAAAGAGAGAGACAAGAGAGAGAGAGGGAGGGAGAGACAGAGAAACAGAGAGCGAGAGACAGATAGACAGAGAGAGAGAGAGAGCGGGAGAGAGAGAGAGAGAAAGAGAGAGACAGAGAGAGAGAGAGGGAGAGACAGAGAAACAGAGAGCGAGAGACAGATAGACAGAGAGAGAGGGAGAGAGAGAGAGAGAGAGAGAGACAGAGAGAGAGGGAGAGAGAGAGAGAGAGAAAGAGAGAGACAGAGAGAGAGGGAGAGAGAGAGAGTTAGCAAGGTCATCCATCCCTGGACCCTCAAATCCTCCCAACTCCTAAAGTCATCCTGCGTTTGAAAGCTGACCAAACCTCACCATTCCCGTCACCCAGTGCAGCTGTTGTCCATAACAACTAACTTGCACAATCACAGACACTGCCCCATGGACCCTCGCTGTCATCCAAGGCCTCACATCCAGCTGATCCCTCCCTTCACTTCATCAGTTATGGTGCGTCACATTTCCTGGTGAAAGTGGACTCCCCTCTGTGGCCCCCTGGCTCCTGGATCCACCAGTGCAGTCGTGTGGCCGATGGTGCGAGGCACCGAGCGATCCCTCACTATGCCCAGTCCGTGAGCCTCAGGCCCTGCCTCTTTCCCTGAGCCTTCCTGGGATATTGAGGCTGGTGATGGTGGACAGTTGATAGGAGGCTCAAGACTGATAGGAATGCGAGGGGGCACAGGTGCTCGCCGAGATGAAGATGGATGGCCAACGGATGATCAGGATTGAAGTCACGCCTCCTTCTTCCAGGCAAGTAGCCTCACTCCATACAGCAAGATAGCCACTGTAGGACCTGACACTTCTCTCCCCAACACCCCCACCCCCTTCCAGGACATTGCCTTGACACCGCAGCCCCGTCCCCGTCAGTGACTTGCATCCAGCCCCATTCTTTGAAAACCTTCAATCCTCACAACCACTCCAGCCCAACTCAGGAGCCAATATCCCTCAGGGCCAGTGGCAGCAACATCAAGGTGTTTAATAAGGACTCTGGGGCCCTTACCATGGGTTACCCAGGGACTCAAATGGTTTGGGGGAGAGGGGGGTGGGGGGCTGTTGCTCATTGACAGACCCTTGTGCCTCCTTGTGTGAGCAGCGGCAGATGCTGGTGTGGGGCGGATGTGAACACTTTGCAGGCATGCAGCTCTTTTTTAAGATGCTGAAGTGAACCTAAAGATGAATGTTTTTGACAGCTGTGTGCCTTTGTTGAGAGAACCGTGTGGAGAGAAACGCTGTCAAAAAATTGTTTCTGGTTTGCAGGAAATTTTGCAGCCACAAAAAATGTAGCCACTGTTTAAAATCAAAGCATTAGAAAGCAGTCCTTCTCTCCAGGACGGGTAAGAGTGTAAAAACCAGTGCTTTGTAAGACAAATGGGGCTGGATTGACCAGCTGTGGTGAAAAGAGAAAGCAATTGAGGCTTCGTGGAGCGTTAACTGATTATGTCAACAATAAAGTGTTGACTTCATTTCGATGTGACCTGGGCTGGCTGCCAACATGGCTTTCAGCAGCTAATGGACCACCTGTTCCTTGTGTAAACAAACTTCGGCTAATCCCCTCTTTGATTTGCTCTGGAGCTGCCAATCAAAGGAGATCAAAGAGGACGGACAACACCCGGGGCTCCTGAAATCAACCAAGGATTCCAACAGGTCGAATGGAGTGCTGGTACAACTGAAGGTTTCCAGATATTGAGGGCAATGGATTTTTGAGTGAACTGGAGACCTCAAAGTTCTTACATGAATTAGACAGGAATCATTACTATTACCAGTAAGGTGCCTAAAAGTGATTTAACAGCAACATGAAGAAACCCAGCCAAGAGACCTCCATCCCAGGGGTGGCCCCCCAAGGTCGAGTCCTTCCTCCCAGCACGGGCCTCCCCCTCTACCCCAGGTAACTTGTAGAACCTCCGCAACCCCTTTACATCCAAGTAGAAAGTTAATAAGGGTGCTTACCCTCTTGTTCCTCTCTCTGAGTCCACAGCATCTGCACTAATTGGCATCTGCGTGACTTCCTGCTGGTGGGGGGGTGGGGGGGGGGGGGGGGGGGGGGGGGGGTGGGGGGGGGGGTGCCTCCCAGGCAGCTGGTGAATCAGATTTCCAATTCACTAATTGTATGGAGATGTATTTAAATTAGTTCCTATCAGGTTCTTGCCTGCTCTGGGCAAGAATCTTGATCTGGCCAGGTGCAGTAGGCTGAGACACTCACAATGGGTCTAACGCCCAGCGAGAATTCCGATTTGACCCTGGAGAATCAATACATATTGATAGAAATATAGAGGCTGGGATTTTCCAGTTGCACTTGCCCCGAAACTGGAAAATCCCGCCTGAGGCCAAAAGACCTTCCCATAGTCCGCCCCCCGCCCGTTACAATTCCCGAGGTGGGCGGAACGGGAAAATTAAACCCCAGAGACTGTAGACGGCTTTAGGAAGAGGTAAGGGACATTTGATCAAACAAGTCCATTGATGTTTGGTTGATTTTCAGTATTCTGCTTGACTACTGTATCCATCAGCTCCCCCCCTCCTTTCTCTAGAAAGCTCCGACAATCATCCTTGATAAATATTCTATGAAAGAATGAACCTTTATGTTAATTTGTGAATAGATAACTCAGTTATTATTTAATTTTAGATCTTAATTCACGTCCCTAATATTTTTGAGAAAAGCAGGGTATTTGTCCTCTCTAAACTTTGCCTCTCCACCAACATTTGACTCATTCCTGTATTGGGGATCTAAAATGGCTGCCACATTGTCCTGCAACACAACAACGGCTGCATTTCACAAGTAATTAATTGTTCCTGAGACATTTTGGGATATCCTGAGGGCATCAAAGGCACTGTCTAGACAGAAATGTTCACAATTTGGAGTCCTGAAATTTTAAATTAGCCTCCATCCTCTCAAGGACACTAATGTCCTCATAAGAACATAAGAACATAAGAAATAGGAGCAGGAGTAGGCCATCTGGCCCTTCGAGCCTGCCCCGCCATTCAACAAGATCATGGCTGATCTGAAGCGAATCAGTTCCACTTACCCGCCTGCTCCCCATATCCCCTAATTCCCTTATCGATCAGAAAACTATCTACCCGCGATTTAAACATATTCAACGAGGAAGCCTCCACCACTTCAATGGGCAGAGAATTCCAGAGATTCACTACCCTCTGAGAGAAGAAGTTCCCCCTCAACTCTGTTCTGAACCGGCCCCCCCTTATTTTGAGGCTGTGCCCTCTAGTTCTGGTTTCCCTTCTAAGTGGAAAGAATCTCTCCACCTCTACCCTATCCAGCCCCTTCATTATCTTATATGTCTCTATAAGATCACCCCTCATCCTTCTAAACTCCAACGAGTACAGACCCAATCTGTTCAATCTCTCCTCATAAGCTACACCCCTCATCTCCGGTATCAACCTGGTGAACCTTCTCTGCACTCCCTCCAAGGCCAATATATCCTTTCGCAAATAAGGGGACCAAAACTGCACACAGTACTCTAGTTGCAGCCTCACCAGTGCCTTGTACAGTTGCAGCAAGACCTCCCTGCTTTTATATTCTATCCCCCTCGCGATAAAGGCCAACATTCCATTCGCCTTCTTGATCACCTGCTGCACCTGCAGACTGAGTTTTTGCGATTCGTGCACAAGGACCCCCAGGTCCCTCTGCACAGTCGCACGATGTAATTTTTCTCCATTTAAATAATATTCCAATTTACTATTATTTCTTCCAAAGTGGATAACCTCACATTTGCTAACATTATATTCCATCTGCCAGATCCTCGCCCACTCGCTCAGCCTATCCAAATCTCCCTGACACTAATGCCCTCCCTGAGGTACGCTGGCCAGTTCTACACACACAGCTCACATTACAATGCTTGTGCCATGCAACATTCTGTTTCGTTCTCCTCATAGACATGGAAAATGAAACCAAGAAGAGGAAACTTTGTATAAAATAAGATGAATGAAGTGTTTTATTGAGCGTAATCACCATTAAAATGTCTCAAAATTTGAAAGTGCTTTGTTGTTTAATCTTTAATCCCATTGAAATTGGGAAGGTGTGAAAAACACAGCTGTACTTTGATTACAAATATTATTCATTAAACCAAAGGTTTGATAACCCGTTATAATACGAGATTGTGTAGTTTCAATTATCTTTGGAATCCATGTTGGTTCAATAAACAACATCCAAAGTGCATTTCCAATCAATCACACCTTGTCTGTAAATTGATACAGAGGTTGCCATCCTTGTATAACTGTCTTTCCTGTCATTATCTTTTGCCTAACACTGTTCACAGCAACCCACAGCTTACCACCACATGCATAGCCCATCTAAAACTCTCATGAGGTGGAACAGTGGCACGGTGGCACAGTGGTTAGCACTGCTGCCTCACAGTGTCAGGGACCCGGGTTCCCAGCTTGTGTCACTGTCTGCGTGGAGTTTGCGCATTCTCCCTGTTTTGCATGGGTTTCCTCCGGGTGCTCCGGTTTCCTCACACAGTCCAAAGATGTGCGAGTTAGGTGGATTGGCCATAGTAATTTGTCTCTTAGTGTCAGGGAGACTACCAAAAGTAAATGCATGAAGTTGTAGGGATCGGGCCTGGGTGGGATTGTGGTTGGTGCAGATTCAATGGGTCGAATGGCCTGCTTCTGCACTGTAGGATTCTATGAACAGCAGAAAGAAAATGTTTCAAAAATTCAGAAATGAATTGTTATTCAATGCAGCAAGTTATTTTCAAACCAAGGTGGTTTCTGCAGCCCTGGGTTATCAGGACACCATCAGTGAGATCAGCATATACCCAACAGAAACAACAAACAACAAGTGATTTGTGCATCCTTTTGTATTATTCTGGATAAGAACCCAATACCCCCAACCTGACCGAAAGCAGATATCAGTTTTAGTGAAATGAATCAACGAGCCATTTGACGCCACTAGACAATCCATTCCAGCGAGCATGCGAATGATTAAGTCATTTATTCAATCAGTAATAATATCCCTGCCACATCCTCAACCTGCACACTGCCACCATGACTTTCACCAAGTCACGATGATTTGGGAGCATTTGAAAATGGTGGCCAGGGGATACGATTCCAGGATTCCTGACCCCATTCCTGTGGTTTCCCAATTTTAACAGCACCATAAAAGAGTTCAAGCTGGTTCAGGTCAAAAGCCCGCACAAGCCCTGCATTCGCAACCTGGGCGGCCCCATTGCGGGGATAGGACTGTCTGACTCCTCTGCAATTGACATGGAGGGGGAGCAGCTTTTCAAAGAGTTCGCAGCACCTCAAAGGCATCGTGAATCACACTGTGCGTGAGGGAATCTTATTAAAAATGGGTTTGAAAGGTCCACCTGATGCCTCCATGCCAAAGTAAGCACCCCCCCCCCCCCCCCACCTCAACTTCATTGTCTCTCATGCCTAGCTATGACACTTCCATGCTCTTTTACCCACTCTGTATGGAAGCCACAATTCCTCAAGTGACAATAGGATGTGCAAATTTATTTTCAAAATTACAGTCGTTGATAACATAGAAACTAGAAGCAGGAGTTCACCATTCGGCCCTTCGAGCCTGCTCCGCCATTCATTTTGATCATGGCTGATCATCAAATTCAATATCCTGATCCCACATCCATCCCCCCCCTCCCCCCCCATATCCCTTGATCCCTTTAGCCCCAAGAGCTGTATCTAATCTCTTCTTGAAATCACACAATGTTTTGACCTCAACTACATTCTGTGGCAGAGAACTCCACACATTCACCACCCTCTGGGTGAAGAATTTCTCCTCGCCTCAGTTCTAAAAGGTTTACCCCTTATCCTCAAACAATGATTCGCAGTTCTGGACTTCCTCACCACATGGGTACATTCTTTCTGAATCTACCCCGTCTAACCCTGTTAGAATTTTGTACATTTCAATGAGATTCCCTTTCACCCTTCTAAATGCCAAAGAATACAATCTAAACTGACTTAGTCTCTCCTCACATGACAGATCTGCCATCCCAGAAATCAGCCTGGTAAACCTTCGCTGTACTCCCTCTATAGCAAGGACATCCTTCATCAGGAAAGGACACTAAAACTGCACACAATACTCCAGGTGTGGCCTCACCAACGCCCTATACAATTACAGTAAAACATCCCTGTTCCTAAATTCAAATCCTCTCACTATGAAAGCCAACGTATCATTTGCTTCTTGACTGCCTGCCGTACCTACGTCTTTACTTTCACTTTGTCAATAATCCAGACCCTTTAAAGTTGCTATAGTTGCAATTGCAGGCACTTGAAGCCTCTTAACATATGAATGTATGAACACACAAACCAGGATCAGGAGTAGGCCACTCGGCCCCTCGAGCCTGCTCTGCCATTCAGTTAGATCATGGTTGATCTGACTGCAACCTCAACTTCATTTTCCTGCCTACACCTGATGTCCTTTCACCCCCTTGTTTATCAAGAATCTTTCTACCTCTGCTTTTAAAAATACTCAAAGACTCTTCCTCACCGCCTTTTGAGGAACAGATTTCCAAAGGCCCACAACCTTCTGAAGAAAAATGTTTTCCTCATCTCTATCTTAAATAGATGGTCCCTTGTTTTTAAACAGTGCCCCCTAGTTCTAGGTTCTCCCACAAAGGGAAACATCCTTTCCACATCAACGCTACCAAATCCTCTCAGGATTTTATACATTTCAATCAAATGGCCTCTTATTCTTCTAAACTCCAGGGATACAGGACAAGCCTATCCAACCTTTCCTCATCCTGCCCATTCCAGGTATTAATTTAGTAAAACTGAACTGCTTCCAATGCATTTGCATTCTCCCTTAAATAAGGAGACCAATTCTGTACACAGTATTCCAGATGTGGTCTCACCAATGTCCTGTGTAACTGGAGCATAATCTTCCTACTCTTGTTTCTATTGTCCTTTCGCGATTCACACTCCCGGGCACCCAGATCCCTCTGCACCTCAGAGTTCTGCCATCTCTCATCACTTAGATAATGTGCTTCTTTTTTATTCATCCTGCCAAAATGGACAACTTCATATTTTCCCACATTATACTCCATTTGCCAGATTTTTGCCCACTCACTTAACCTGCCTATATCCCTCTGTGGCCTTCTTATGTCTCCTTCACTGCTTACTTTCCTTTCTATCTTTGTGTCATCAGGAAAAACAGTAACCCCACCATTGGTCTCTTCACACAAATCATTTATATAAAGTGTAAAGTGTTGAGGCCCCAGCGCCGATCCTTGTGGCATGCCACTCATCACATCCTGTCAACCAAAGAAATATCCATTTATGCCTACTCTCTGTATCCTGTTAACTCGCCAATCATCTATCCATGCCAAAATGTTACCCCTACAGCCTGAGCTTTAATTTTCCACAATAACATTTGATGAGGTACCTTATAAAATGCCTTCTGATAACTTAAGTGCAGTACATCAATCAAGCCCCCTTATCCACAGCACCTGTTCATCTTTGAATAACTCTATTAAATTGGTTAAACATGGTTTTGCTTTCACAAAACCATGTTGACTCTGCCTGTTTGCCTTGAATTTATCTGAGTGCAGCACTGTTAAAATGCCTTTAATAATAGCTTATGTAAATAAACACTGTGCAATTAACAGCATAGATCAGAGATCCAGAGCTGTCAATCAAACAATGTTATCTCTAGGGAATAGGCATTTCAAAAGGCAAATGGATTTCTGAGCTCTCAGCCAAGCCTCATTATGTATTCTTGACTGAGGGTCCAGACATCCGCTATGGCACTAATTGGGCTTGACAATGTACTTCCTACAATGGTGGGTCAGAACATTTCCAAAGTGAAGCTACCGATTTAAGTCGTGAAAATCTCACCTATAATTCCCTAGGAAAGGCAAGGGAAGGCAAGGCCATTCCAACCACCCCTCCCCCACTACCCCCCCCCCCCCCCCCCCAACAATCAAATCCAATCCAGGAGATCACATGGACTAACTGAGGCCGGAATCTTCCAACCCTCCCTTCCAATGGAACTTTCTTGTCCCATTGATATGAATGGAGGTTCCAATGGTTTGCTAGCCCCACTGCGGAAACTCAAGATGGGGCACTGGGTTGGGGAACGGGGGGGTGGGGGGGATGTGGGGGTCGTTGGTGCTGGAAAATTCTGGCCTTATACTTTGTATGGGGTGTCACCTCTCCCCCAGTCAGGAGCTGGTGTATAGAACGTTGGTTTGGCCGCAATTGGAATACTGCGTCCAGTTCTGGTCGCCACACTACCAGAAGGACGTGGAGGCTTTGGAGAGAGTACAGAGGAGGTTTACCAGGATGTTGCCTGGTATGGAGGGGCTTAGTTATGAGGAGAGATTGGGTAAACTGGGGTTGTTCTCCCTGGAAAGACGGAGGATGAGGGGAGACTTAATAGAGGTGTATAAAATTATGAAAGGCATAGATAGGGTGAACGGTGGGAAGCTTTTCCCCAGGTCGGCGGTGACGTTCACAAGGGGTCATAGGTTCAAGTTGAAGGGGGGGAGGTTTAACACGGATATCAGAAGGACATATTTTACACAGAGGGTGGTGGGGGCCTGGAATGCGCTGCCAGGCAAGGTGGTGGAGGCGGACACACTGTGAACGTTTAAGACTTATCTAGACAGCCATATGAATGGAGTGGGAATGGAGGGATACAAAAGAATGGTCTAGTTTGGACCAGGGAGCGGCGTGGGCTTGGAGGGCCGAAGGGCCTGTTCCTGTGCTGTATTGTTCTTTGTTCTGGTCCACTTGCCTCTTGGTGCTGTGCAGAGATTTAGCACCCAGCACAGCAGCCAATAATGTATTCCACAGGCTCACGACTCTCTGGATAAAGTAAAGCTGTCTAACATTCAGAATACTCCTACCATTACATAATTAAAACTCATGTTCCGTGATCCTCTCCAATGTGTTAAACTGAAATAACCTGTCAATAACCTGTCAGTGACCCGGCTTGGGTCACTGTCTGTGCGGAGTTTGCACATTCTCCTCGTGTCTGCGTGGGTTTCCTCCGGGTGCTCCGGTTTTCTCCCACAGTCCAAAGATGTGCGGGTTAGGTTGATTGGCCATTCTAAAAAAAAATTGCCCCTTAGTGTCCTGAGATGCGTAGGTTAGCGGGATTAGTGGGTAAAATATGTAGGGATATGGGGGTAGGGCCTGGGTGGGATTGTGGTCGGTGCAGACTCGATGGGCCTAATGGCCTCTTTCTGTACTGTAGGGTTTCTATGTTTTCTAAGATTCTATGAATATGATTGCTATGCAGCCATTTAACGACTTTGTTCCCCACATTAGGTCTCCCCTAAGAATGCACTGCTCGAAAGTAAATAGGCCAAGATCCTTGAGCCAATCTGTGTGTCTGAGTTTCTGTAATCTAGGAATCATTCTTGAATCTCTCTTCTGAACTTTTTCCAAGGTGACAACATCATGCACCATATGGAGGGATCAGAATTGGACACAGTATCCTGCACGGTGGCACAGTGATTAGCACTGCTGCCTCACAGCGCCAGGTACACGGGTTCAATTCCAGCCTTGGGTCACTGTCTGGGTTGTATCCTCACTGGCTACAGGGGAGGTCCCAGAGGATTGGAGAATAGCCAACGTTGTTCCTTTGTTTTAAAAGGGTAGCAAGAATAATCCAGATAATTACAGGACAGCGAGTCTTACATCAGGGATAGGAAAATTATTGGAGAGGATTCTTCGAGTCAGAATTTACTCCCACTTGGAAATAAGTGGACATATTAGTGAGAGGCAACAAGGTTTTGTGAAGGGGAGGTCATGTCTCACTAACTTGATTGAGTTTTTCGAAGAAGTGATGAAGATGATTGATGAGGGTACGGCAGTGGATGTTGTCTACATGGACTTCAGTAAGGCCTTTGACAAAGTCCTCATGGCAGACTAGTGCAGAAGGTGATGTTGCATGGGATCAAAGGTGAGCTGGCAAGATGGATACAGAACTGGCTCGGTCATAGAAGACAGAGGGTAGCAGTGGAAGGGTGTGTTTCTGAATGGAGGGCTATGACAAGTGGCGTTCCTCAGGGATTGGTGCTGGGACCTTTGCTGTTCGTAATATATATAAATATATATATAAATGTAACTGGTTTGATTAGTAAGTTTGCGGATGACACAAAGGTTGATGGATTTGCGGATAGCAAGGAAGACCATCAGAGGATACAGCAGAATATAGATCGGTTGGAGACTTGAGCGGAGAGATGGCAGATGGAATTTAATCTGGGCAAATGTGAGGTAATGCATTTTGGAAGGTCTAATAAAGACAGGAAATGTACAGTAAATGGCAGAACCCACTTCAAGAGGTGCCGGATCATTGACACAGATGCCATAATCTCACGTGAGAACACCATCCATCAGGTACACGGTACATACTATTGTGACTCGGCCAACGTTGTCGACCTGATTCGCTGCAGGAAAGGATGTCCCAAGGCATGGTACATTGGGGAGACCATGCAGACGCTACAACAATGAATGAATGAACACCGCTGAACAATCACCAGGCAGGAGTGTTCCCTTCCAGTCGGGGAACACTTCAGCAGTCATGGGCATTCAGCCTCTGATCTTCGGGTAAGCGCTCTCCAAGGCGGCCTTCACAACACACGACAACGCAGAATCGCTGAGCAGAAACTGATAGCCAAGTTCCGCACACATGAGGACGGCCTCAACCGGGATCTTGGGTTCATGTCACACTATCTGTTACCCCCACGTCTTGCCTGGGCTTGCAAAATCTGACGAACTGTCCTGGCTGGAGACTGTACACACCTCTTTAACCTGTGCTTAACCCTCTCTCCACTCACATTGTCTGTACCTTAAAGACTTGATTACCTGTAAAGACTCGCATTCCAACCATTATCTTGTAAATTGAGTTTGTGTCTTTATATGCCCTGTTTGTGAACATAAGTCCTCACTCACCTGATGAAGGAGCTTGAGGCTCCGAAAGCTTGTGCTGCCAAATAAACCTGTTGGTCTTTAACCTGGTGTTGGGAGACTTCTTACTGCCCTTTTCTATGAACAGAAACTGAACTCTCAAAAGCATCCTGTTGGTCATTAACACATGAACAGTTCTCCTTGCTCTTCCACAGTGGTAACTTCTCTGTTTCTGCATCTCAATCGCAACTTGCCTTTTTCTGTGAGAGGTTGTGAAAGGTGTTAAAATGGCCACTCCATTTCAGTGGGTTTCTATCTGAGTCTCTCTCCCCAGAGCAACTGGATCATTTGAGCATTTCTCTGGTTATCAGACTTGCTAATTACACTGTCCTTTCCAGAATTCTCTGGATTAATTTGAGTTAAAGGCATATTTTAAAACTTGCAAAGTTCAGCCTCTCCACCTCCACCTTGTAAAGCCCTCTCAAAGAGATTGATCATCTGACATTATTCTCCACTCACAGATTATCACACCATTCTACACAATCCCTCTTCACCAGCACTGTCCTGTCACCACAAATCAATGTGGAGAATCTTTGTTGCACCTCTCTAAGGGAATAACATGGCACACAATATGATCATGGCTGATCAATGCCAGCCTCAACTCCTTTTCTGTACCATTTCCCCATAGCCCTCTATTCCTCGATGTATCAAATATTTATCCACCTCCACTTTGAATACTTCTACTGATCCAGCCTTCACTACTCTTTGGGGCAGAGAATTCCAGAGATTCACCACCTTCTGCAAGAAGAATTTTCTACTCACCTCAGTTTTTAATGACCCATAGAAACCATACAGTGCAGAAGGAGGCCATTCGGCCCATCGAGTCTGCACCGACCACAATCCCACCCAGGCCATACCCGCTATTCCCTTTTCTTTACCCGCTAATCCCGCTAACCTACGCATCCCAGGACTCTAAGGGGCAATTTTTAACCTGGCCAATCAACCTAACCCGCACATCTTTGGACTGTGGGAGGAAACCGGAGCACCCGGAGGAAACCCACGCAGACAATGCGCAAACTCCACACAGACAGTGACCCGAGCCGGGAATCGAACCCGGGACCCTGGAGCTGTGAAGCAGCAGTGCTAACCACTGTGCTACCGACCCGCCCTTTAACTGGTAGCAGAGTTCTCAGGTTAGAGGGCGGGAGGGTGTTGTAGGGCTGGAGGAGTTTTCAGAGATATACAAAGCTGTCACCATGGGAGGATTTGGACACAGGATAAGGTTTTTAATATTGAGGTGTATGTGTGTATGTACATGTGTGTAATCATAGAATCCCTACAGTACAGAATGAGGCCATTCGGTCCATTGAGTCCGTACCGACCGCAATCCCACCCAGGCCCTATTCCCATAACCCCACACATTTACCCCGCTAATCCCCCTAACACTAGGGGCAATTTAGCATGGCAAATCAACCCAACCCGCACATTTTTGGACTGTTGGAGGAAACCGGAGCACCCGGAGGAAACCCATGCAGACACGGGGAGAAAGTACGAACTCCACACAGACAGTGACCGAGGCCGGAATTGAATCTGGGTCCTTGGCGCTGTGAGGCAGCAGTGCTAATCACTGTGCCACCGTTCTGCTGGAGAGCCAAACAGCGAGCTAATTAGGCCAGTGAGCACAGGGGTGAAAGGTGAATGAGTGGTACCAGGTGGAGGTCAGACTGTGGGAAACAGAGTTGTGGATGAGTTCTATTTTGTGGAGCTACCCCATTCCCCCACAACATATTGCCTTGCGTTTAGAATAGGAACAAGAGAAAATATGAAATGATGCTCAGCCTCCACTTTGTAAAATTAAAATGAAAGTGATTTGTAAATAACACAGTGAGATTTATAATGATAACACCAAATTAAGGATGAGTAAAATGTTGAGTTAACAATAAAATTAAATATATGCTGCATGAAAATATGAAATATAGCAAGTGGAAAGTTTCACAATCAAAACAACCAACGGCAATCCAGAAAACCCCCAAAATAAAAGCTACTGGCCAGCAGAATTCCCCTGAGCCAGATTGAAAGGGGATTGGTGGACTCTGGAGCTCTCTTTAGGTACCTAGCAAAGCAAAGAAGCCACAACAACAAAAAGCCACACCACAAGTACTCTCAATCGCAACAATGAGTCAGATGCTGCTACACTTCCTTGGGCAGATTCTAATAATGACTCAGCTTAGGTTAGGATCCAATCAGATTGAGAATTTACACTCTGCCAATATTAAGGTAGGGAGTGCTCAGTAAGGTCAAAGCAAGTTCCATCAACTGCTACTTTTAATGGAGGCTGTTTCTTTTCATTGCCTTTTGGGCTTACTTGTGATCAACGGTGCCACTTTAGCTCATCATCAGTGTACGTATTCTGAGAATCACACAGCCCCTACCATTTCCATCCAGGTTATATCTCAGGTGGTTGTCTACGTTAGGAAAATGCCACGACTGGAGTCAATGGCACTGGAGCACCATGGTTAGCACTGCTGCCTCACAGTGCCAGGGACCCGGATTCAATTCTGGCCCTGGGTGACTGCCTCTGTGGAGTTTGCGTTCTTCCTGTGTCTGCGTGTGTTTCCTCCGGGTGCTCCAATTTCCTCCCATAGTCCAAAGATGTGCGGGTTAGGTGGATTAGGCATGGTAAAATGCATGGGGTTATGGGGATAGGGTGGAAAGAAGTGTCTAGGTGGAATGTTCTTTTGGAGGATCAGTGCAGACTCGATGGGCCGGATGGCCTCTTCCCCCACTGTAGGGTTTACATGGTAATCAGAAGATCATTGAAATGCCAGTGTGATGTCGAGATTACCATCCCCATCAGAGATAGAATCCAACAAGAAGATATATTTTTATTTCACACTTAGATGAGTTGCGTCCATCAACGGAGCTCAGCTTTATTCAGAAGAGTTTCTAAAATCATATAATGAATGGGATAAAACACACTAGAGTTCCACCATATTACCTGGAACAGCAGAGTACACAGTGCATATTGATAGAATCCCTACAGTGCAGAAGGAGGCCATTTGGCCCATTGAGCCTGCACCAATAACAATCACACCAAACCCTATACCCGTAACCCCACGTATTTACCCTGCTAATCACCCTGTCACTAAGGGTCAAGTTAGCATGGCCAATCAACCTAACTCGCACATCTTCCGACTATGGGAGGAAACCGGAGATCCCAGAGGGGCGGCACGGTAGCACAGTGATTAGCACCGCTGCTTCACAGCTCCAGGGTCCCGGGTTCGATTCCCGGCTCGGGTCACTGTCTGTGTGGAGTTTGCACATTCTCCTCGTGTTTGCGTGGGTTTCCTCCGGGTGCTCCGGTTTCCTCCCACAGTCCAAAGATGTGCGGGTTAGGTTGATTGGCCAGGTTAAAATTGCCCCTGAGATGCGTAGGTTAGAGGGATTAGCGGGTAAATATGTGGGGGTAGGGCCTGGGTGGGATTGTGGTCGGTGCAGACTCGATGGGCCAAATGGCCTCCTTCTGCACTGTAGGGTTTCTATGAGTTCTATCTATGATTTCCACACAGGCAGTGAGTCGAGGCCAGGATTGAACCCGGGTCCCTGGCGCTGTGAGGCAACAATGCTAACCACTGTGCCACCACGCTCTTGTTAAACAAATGCCGGATAAAAATTGGACAAAATGTTAGGTGCCATTGACCCATAAACTGGCAAATTTCTTGCTTATTTATTGCAACACACCTCAGAATGTGACCATCAAAACACCAGCAAAATTGTTTCTTAGAAGACAGCTAGGCACAAAATTCTCATTGCTGAGTCTACATTTAGCAGCATCAATAGAAGAGCATCAATCAGTGTAGAAAGAGAATCAAGTTAGGATTAGAGTGAGAGAAAGAAATCTGAAGTTAAACCATAAGGTTACGGTGGAAGATCACCACAAGTGGATAAGTGGCTACCAGGAAGAGTTGTGGAAATATGTGGTCCTCACGCATATTTGCCAAGATGTTTGGTAATGGAAAAGTTAAGTCTATACATATAGATTGTGCCTTACCTTCGGAGGTTCACAATAAAAAATTAAATTGGGAAGAACCGAATAAATCTGATGAATTGGATGATTGAGATATAGGTAGAGTATCATTAATTACCCCTAACACAAGCTGTGCCTGAAACCAGCACAGATCCAAGTCAAATTCAGATGGACATGTCTAATGAAATGGGAAATTCAAGGAATGATCAAGGACAAAATCAGTCTTTTTTGGAGAAAATTTCTCCTCAGACTTGAGACAAGATCCTTCCCCAAGTTTAGAAAGTTTAGATCAAGAACAGCAGTATCATCTTGGGAATAGGAAAGCAGTGGTTAAATTGGATTTGTAAATAATTGGAGAAAATAATAAATATATCTAAGTTGTATGGAACTTGGAGGAGTGCAATTATACCTTCTTCTGGCTGCTTGTGTGTATATGTACATAAATCAAAACCAGAATAAACCTGTTCAGTTGGGATCCAGAAATTCCTACGTGTGCACCCATGCTTTTGTCTTGACAAGATACCACAGGAACATTGCAGACATTATAACTAATGAAGCAGAGTGTGAAATATTGGATTGGATAAACATACTGTTGTAGGAAATATTAATAATTTTAGCATCTTTAAAAGTACATAAATTGCAGTTTCAGGTAAAAAATATGCAATATTGCTAATATAAGCAAGGAGGAAATAACAGGTACTGACCCTAATTTTCTGACCCCCCTCAGGCTGCAGATATGGTGCCGGAAGCCTGGAGGACAGCTAGCATTGTATTGTTATTTTTGATTTGATCTGTTTTATTATTGTCACATGTATTGGGATACAGTGAAAAGTATTGTTTCTTGCGCGCTATACAGACAAAACATACCGTTCATAGAGTACATAGTGGAGAAGGAAAGTAGAGGGTGCAGAATATTGTGTTAGTGTCATAGCTATGGTACAGAGAAAGATCAACTTAATGTATGATAAGTCCATTCAAAAGACAGAGGGTGGTAGTGGAAGGGTCTTTTTCCGGCTGGAGGCCTGTGACTAGTGGTGTTCCGCAGGGCTCTGTATTGGGACCTCTGCTGTTTGTGATTTATATAAATGATCTGGAAGAAGGTGTAACTGGGGTGATCAGTAAGTTTGCGGACGACACAAAATTGGCAGGACTTGCAGATAGTGAGGAGCATTGTCAGAAGCTACAGAAGGATATAGATAGGCTGGAAATTTGGGCAAAGAAATGGCAGATGGAGTTCAATCCTGATAAATGCGAAGCGATGCATTTTGGTAGAAATAATGTAGGGAGGAGCTATACGATAAATGGCAGAACCATAAAGGGTGTAGATACACAGAGGGACCTGGGTGTGCAAGTCCACAGATCCTTGAAGGTGACATCACAGGTGGAGAAGGTGGTGAAGAAGGCATATGGCATGCTTGCCTTTATAGGACGGGGCATAGAGTATAAAAGTTGGGGTCTGATGTTGCAGATGTATAGAACGTTGGTTCGGCCGCATTTGGAATACTGCGTCCAGTTCTGGTCGCCACACTGCCAGAAGGACGTGGAGGCTTTGGAGAGAGTACAGAGGAGGTTTACCAGGATGTTGCCTGGTATGGAGGGGCTTAGTTATGAGGAGAGATTGGGTAAACTGGGGTTGTTCTCCCTGGAAAGACGGAGGATGAGGGGAGACTTAATAGAGGTGTATAAAATTATGAAAGGCATAGATAGGGTGAACGGTGGGAAGCTTTTCCCCAGGTCGGTGGTGACGTTCACGAGGGGTCATAGGTTCAAGGTGAAGGGGGGGAGGTTTAACACAGATATCAGAAGGACATATTTTACACAGAGGGTGGTGGGGGCCTGGAATGCGCTGCCAGGCAAGGTGGTGGAGGCGGACACACTGGGAACGTTTAAGACTTATCTAGACAGCCATATGAACGGAGTGGGAATGGAGGGATACAAAAGAATGGTCTAGTTTGGACCAGGGAGCGGCGTGGGCTTGGAGGGCCGAAGGGCCTGTTCCTGTGCTGTATTGTTCTTTGTTCTTTGTTCTTAGTTCAAAAGTCTGATGGCAGCAGGGAAGAAGCTGTTCTTGAGTCAGTTGGTACGTGATCACAGACTTTTGTATCTTTTTCCCGACGGAAGAAGCGGAAGAGAGAATGTCCGGGGTGTGTGGGGTCCTTGATTATGCTGGCTGCTTTTCTGAGGCAGTGGGAAGTGTAGACAGAGTCAATGGGTGGGAGGCTGGTTTGCCTGATGGACTGGGCTTTGTTCACAATTTTAAAAGAGGATTGAGCAATTATAAGTCAGTCAACCTAATCTTTGTGATAGGTACATTATTGGAAAAACTTTCTGAGGAATAATATTAATCTTCATTTAGAATGGCTGTTATGTTTTCCATGTTTCTAACTTGTTTGTTACCCCCGTGATCTAAGTGTCCAGTGAAATCCCTCTTCCAATGAAGACTATTCACATTGTCACAGGATTTGCGCTTTTGTCACCTGTTACCTTGTCTGACTCTTTCACCTCTGAATCAGAAGGTCTTAACTTTGGGAAAACTCAAAGGTGCATTGTAAATACAAAGAGAGCAAGAAGCTAATCCAGGAAAGAGAGGGCTGATCAGAGACCGAAAAGGGAAGTGGTGTGTGGAGGTAGAGGATGTAGGTGTTGTTCCTCATTCTTCATTACAGACTTCAGTACATAATATATCAGAGACTGACCTTTCAGAGAAAGAATGCAGAAGTGCTGAATTGTCAGAACTGCTGCATTGAAGGCCAGGCCTTGTCTGACTGCTCATGTCCCATGGCCCAGTTTGGAGAAGAATTAGAAAGTTCTCCACTATTGCACCCGCAAACAACCTGAGCAAAACACAACTTAGAATCGTTAAATCCCTACAGAACAGAAGGAGGCTATTCGGCCCATTGAGTCTGCACCAACAACAATCCCACACAAGCCATATCCCTATATCCCCACATATTTACCCTGCTTACCTCCTTGGCACCAAGGGACAATTGGCATGGCCAATCAACCTTACATGCACATCTTTGGATTGTGGGAGGAAACCGGAGCACCCGGAGAGAACCCACGCAGACACGGCGAGAATGTGCAAACTCCACACAGACAGTCACCCAAGGCCAGAATTGAACCTGGGTCCTTGGCGCTGTGAGGCAGCAGCTGTGCCACCGTGCCGCCCAAACTTGCGATTCATTTATTCACGGTGGATCTTTATTTTGACAGAAATTGGCTTTTGTACTTGTCAAATAAATTTGAAATGTAATCTTTTAGTTCTACTGTGTAACATGTTGGGATGTTTTAACAGGGTGTTAGAGGAAAGGATTGTTTTCCTTTCTTCGTTTTGCGTGTTGGACGTTTTTTTAAAGATTTGACTGATACTGACAACTATACTGACGCGCCCTGAACTGTATGGCTTACACCGGCTCCTTCACAGAACACAAGGTTACAAATTATTTTAAGGAGAAGTCTAAGCCAATAAGCTAAGGTTGCCAACTCTAGCTGGATGTATTCCTGGAGGTTGAATCACATGACCTTCCTGTTCTCGCCCAGTCAGACAGCCTTTGCCTCAATCTTCATTATTTTCACAGCATAAACAAAAACATTCAAAGAAAATAATTGAAAGCATTTAGTTCATTCCTCTTTATTCTTGCAGCAATAGCCAAAAGATGTATCTTTAATTCCAGGAGACTGTAAGATAATCAGGCTCCAAACACAACCCTACTTTGATTCCTCTCAATCCCGCCCACACATCTTCTCATTTTACTCTCTATCCCTTCATCCTCCCAAAACAAACCTAGACATTAATGTTGGCGACATTTTCATGGACAAATGTTTAACAAGTATATTTTCCTGTCTGCTAATTTTAAATCAAATGTGAATGTGTTTATTTTAAAGGATTAACCCCTCCAGTAACATAACAGGAATATTACCCAAAAGCAACATGGTCGATTTTAACATTTAACAGTGGCAGATGATGTAGGCAGCAAAGGTAAAGCCACCATAGTCCCAGTTGACCACAGGCTTCATTTTTATTCATTCATACGATATGTGCGTCACTGACTGGCCAGCATTTATTGCCCATCCCTAGTTGCCCGAGGGCAGTTGAGAGTCACTCACATTGCTGTGGCTCTGGAGTCCCATGTAGGCCAGACCAGGTAAGGACAGCAGATTTCCTTCCCTAAAAGGACATTAATGAACCAGATGGGTTTTTACAACAATCGACAATGGTTTCATGGTCATCAGTAGATTCTTAATTGAATACTGAATTCAAATTCCATCATCTGCCGTGGTGGGATTCGAACGCGGGTCCCCAGAATCTTTAGCTGAGTTTCTGGATTAATAGTCTAGCGATAATACCACTAGGCCATCGCCACCCCGTGACCAGAGGCTGCTCTCTTCTTTGAGGGGCAAAGCTGACTGGTAGTGATTGAACCTGAGGATCATCACACCTCAGGCAAGGGGCAATGTTGAGAAGGCGGGGACTTCATGAATAACGTCAGCCGGTATAGGAATTGAACCCACGCTGTTGGTGTCAGTCTGCATCATGAACCAACTGTCCAGCCCACTGGGCTAACCGACTCCCCAGCAAAAGGTGGATCGACCATCACAAACACAGAAGGAATCTTATCGCTAAGCAATTCTTTATTTAGTTATTTACTAGTGTCACACATTAACACTGCAATGAAGTTGTTGTGAAAATCCCCTAGTCGCCACACTCTGGCGCCTGTTCGGGTACACTGAGGAAGAATTTAGCATGGCCAATGCTCCTAAGCAGCATATCTTTCGGACTATGGGAGGAAACCGGAGCACCAGGAAGAAACCCCCCCAATTCTACCTCAATTCCTCTCTTATTTATAATTTGCTAAATTGACCTGTGTCCGACAACATTTAAACCTTCATTTTGCTGAGCCTTTTTCCTGGATCAACTATGTAACTTCCCTTTGAAAACTTGGAAACCTTAGTAGGTATTCCTCAGCGCTACGCTCTCAAGCAAAATTTGGACGGACAACAAATGTTGCCCTTGACAACATCACCCACATTCTATGAAAGAATTTGAAAAACAATTTCCACCAAAATCTTTTTCCAAATGGAACCAACCGATCTTCAGCCCTTCATAACGTGGATGCCTGATGATTGAAATCATTTTGGTTCTTCCGTTTTGTACACTGCCAAAGACAATTAATCACTTTCAGACACAAGCAGTGGAATTTTCCCATCCCGCCCGCCATGGGAATCGTAGCGAGTGGGACAGAGACTATACAAAGGTCTGTGGATCTCGGGTGGGATTTTCCGGTTTCGGGGAGAGCGCGCCTGGAAAATCCCACCCAAGATATCAATTACTAAGCAATGAGAAAAGACTGGAGAAAGTCAGGCGCCTGAGGTAACTGAGCGCTATACAGGATCCTTAAGCTTATATAAATGATTGACACTGAGGGTTGGATTTTCATCTCCTAATCAAGGCGGGAATGGAGTCGAGAAAGTAAAATATTTAGGATCCTTTGACTATAAATTTCAATTTGTTGTGTCTTTCTGACCCCAGGCTATTTTTGGTCTGTTCTTGGGTCAGAAAGGTTTAAATGTGACCCGTCAGTTACCTCTTTTGAGGACAGGGTCATCATTGAGCAGACGTTTCGACCCTTTGTCAAAGCTGGCCATCTGGACTCGAAATGTCAGCTCTTTTCTCTCCTTACAGATGCTGCCAGGCCTGCTGAGATTTTCCAGCATTTTCTCTTTTGGTTTTAGATTCCAGCATCTGCTGTAATTTGCTTTTATCCTGTGCAGAATGGCCATTCGTCCCTCTGTGTCTGCACCGACTTTCTAACAGAGCATTTTACCCAGGCCCTATCCCCATAACCTCACATATTTACCCCCACTAATTCTCCGAATCTATACAACTTGAGTCACTGAGGGACAATTTATCATGGCCAATTCATCAACAGCACATCTTTGGACTGTGGGAGGAAACTGGAGTACCCGGAGGTAACCCACGCTGACACGGGGAGAACGTGCAAAATGCATACAGACAGTCACTCAAGGCCGGAATTGAACCCAGGTCCCTGGCGCTGTGAGGCAGCAATGCTAACCACTGTGCCACCGTGCCGCCCCTCTGTCGCACCTGCCCCAAGACCAGAGATCCTTGCGTGAAGTCAACAGCCCTTTATGCAGTGGGACAGGAAAATCCCAGCTGTGGGCAAAGTCAGAGAATTCCGACCAATATCTCTGGAATGAGACTCGGATGCAGTAATTTCTAACTCCAAAAAAGCAATGTATCGATAGTAATTCAGCCACACACCAGTTTGCCGCCGCCAACACCCTTTATTGTGAACCGAAGGAAAAGGCCACTCCCACAGTTTACAGCTAGGTAGTCTTTACCTCGGGACCTGCAACTCCAGCCCGGGTAAAGTTACAGGGTTAAAAACCACCTGCGCTGGCTTCTTCCCATTGGGTGAGTCTCTGCTTGCTCAGTTAGACACCTCTTACTCCACAAAGCCCACGGTTAAGTCTATTGATGGCCTTCTGCAGTCTTTACAGTTGTCAGAACAGCGTCCAGCTTAAAACTCACATAAAGTGGGAAAAGTTCTTACATCGAAGAAGCAAAATCAAAATGTAATTTTGTTCTCCTCGGTGCCAAACCGATTCAGGATGGGGGTGCACAGAGGAAGTTGACACCACGCATGGCTAACTCTGCTATAAAGGAATTACGGCCATTCCTGTGCATAGTGGCAGAAGCCTCAGTGGCACAGGCCAGAATTGAACCCGGGTCCCTGGCACTGTGAGGCAGCAGTGCTAAACACTGTGCCACCGTGCCGCCCACACTGCTGCGCCTGCCCCAAGACCAGAAATCCCCGCCCGAGGTCAACAGCCCTTTAAATGGTCCGCCAAATTTTCCGTCCCACCTATGACAATGTGTTAGCAGTGTTAGCACCACTGCCTCATAGCTCCAGGGACCTGCGTTCAATTCCGGCCTCAGGTCACTGTCTGTGGGGCGTTTGCACATTCTCCCCGCGTCTGCGTGGGTTTCCCTCAGGTGCTTTGGTTTCCTCCCACGCTCCAAAGATGTGTGGTTTAGGTGGATTGGCCATGCTAAATTGCCCCTTAGTGCCAGGCGGATTAGCAGGGTAAACTTATGGGCTGACGGGAATAGGGCCTGGGTGGGATTGTGGTCGGTTTAAGCTCAATGGGATGAATGGTCTCCTTCTGCACTGTAGGGATTCTATGACCCTATGATTCTGTCTGAGTCTAGTCCTAGTCTTACCTGAACTTTGACTCAGTCACAAGGAAAGAAGCATGCTCCATGTTTCTCAGCTGCAACTTCACCAGTTGAATTGCTGCCCAGGATGTAGCCCTGTTTGAGAATAATGAATAAACAACAGAGATTGAGCACATTTTTGATTGGTCTTCCCTTTTGTTAACTAGTGTACAACTGTAGCTCACTGGATAAAACCCTCGTCTCTGAGTGAGAAGATTAGAAACTCAAGTCCCACAAGGTTTGCGCACATAACTCAGAACAATACTGAGGGACTGAGTACACTTTTGGATGTGGAACAAAGTCTAGCCAGTATTTATTTTTCAATCAACATAATTAACAAAGGGAAAGGCAGTCTCTGGTCACTATCATATTGCTGTTAATGGAATCTTGTTTACAAAATGGCTGCCATGCTTCCTATAGTGCCGACACTTCAAAGGTAATTGATCATCTGGGAAGCACTTTGAGATGTCATGAGTTTGGGAACGGTGCTATTTAAACACAAATCTCTCTAACTTGCTGGTGGCCAGTGAAATGGTACAATCCTGGAATGTTGCAAAATTGCCCGTTCTTTTGTGGATACAAAAATCCACAGAAGTGCAATAAGGAATGTTTCTCTAAGGGTGGGTGTCTCGGCACTTTGCTGGGGCAATGAAGAGGGAAATAAATAGTTGCTATTCTTAACTTAAGTGTTTGAGGCTAAGACCAGTTACTTGGAATGGAAAAGTGTTCCAAATTCCAGTGGAATGTTTCGCACTTGAGGAGCACAAACTCTGCCAAAGAGGAACAGAAAAAACTTCTGCCGTTCCCTGGCTTGTGAAGCGAATGAAGTGATGATGTATTGCAAAACCTGACTGAAAACCCAAAGAGGTGAAGTGCCTCAAAACACAAGTGTCTCCTGGGATCAGCAGTTCAGAGCAGTGATTCAACAACCTTTCTGTGAGAGGCCACAAGAGCACAGTGTGTGGGTGAGAGAGGAAATATCCCAGCGGTTATTCATGTTCAGCTGCCAGATGCTTCACTGCACAAGCTCGGCATTTGCTTAGCTTAAACTGAAAAGGAAAAAAGCATTTCCTCAATCCCCTCCAACTTTTAAAAACAAAATCCGGGCTGTGTCCCATTTAGTTGCTGAGATGTAATTTATCCAGGCTGCTGTACTCTAGAGAGACATTAGAACAGCAACCCCCGCCTGGAAGGAACTGTGAGCTACAAGAACTGTAGAACTGAAATCACTTTGGCAGCTTGTTCCTCTTATGAGTAAGCTCAGTTTCACTTACAGTGCACAAATACCATGGAAAGTCATTACCCATCTGACTGAAATGTCCAACTCAAAACTAGGTATATAAAAGCAAAATACTGTGCTGAAGAAGGATCATTTAGATCCAAAATGTAAACTCTGTTTCTCTCTCCACAGATACTGCCAGACCTGTTGAGTTTATCCAGCACTCTCTGTTTTATTATCATTGATTTGATTTATTATTGTCACATGTATTGGGATACAGTAAAAAGTATTGTTTCTTGAACTCTATACAGACAAAGCATCCCACACATAGAGTACATGGGGGAGAAGGAAAGGAGAAGATGCAGAATATAGTGTTGCCGTTTATTATTGAATTCTATACAGACAAAGCATACCGTACATAGTGTATTTAGGGAAGAAGGAAAGAAAAGTGTAGAATATAGTGTTGCCATTTATTATTGTCACTTGTATTGGGATACTGTGAAATGTATTGTTTCTTGAACGCTCTCCAGATAAAACATACCATTCATAGAGTATATAAGGGGGAAGGAAAAGAAGGGTGCAGAATGTAGTGTTACAATCATAGCTAGGGTGTATAGGAAGATCAGCTTAATATGTGGCAGGTCCATTCAAAACTCTGATGGTACCAGGGAAGAAGCTGTTCTTGAGTCGTGATCTCAGACTTTTGTATCTTTTTCCCGATGGAAGAAGGCGGAAGAGAGAATGTCCAGGGTGCATGGGGTCCTTGATTATGCTAGCTGCTTTTCTGAGGCAGTGGGAAATGTAGGCGGAGTCAATGGATGGGAGGCTGGTTTGCGTGATGGACTGGGCTATGTTCACAACCCTTTGCAGTTTCTTGCAGTCTTGGACAGAGCAGGAGTCATACAAAGGATGCTTTCGATGGTGCATCTGTAAAAGTTAGTGAGAGTTGTAGACATGCCAAATTTCCTTAGCCTCCTGAGAAATCTGTGAGATGCTGTGTTAACTTCTCTAGTCATATGGAATTACATGGTTATATAGTACACACGAACATGAAAATACTTGGCTGTTTTAATGAAATTGACAGCTTGATTCCTGTCTTCATTACAAGCCACGGGATTGGTATGTAACCCATCCTCAATAATGGGGTCAGATAGATGATGGACAACTGGCCCTATGTCTATCATTGGGAGGCCACCTTTTGGTTACTGTTGATTGCCCAACTCAGTGGGAGCTTGGAGCCTCACTGGGTAAATCCCTGCTGTGTCTGCTCACTGGCCCAAAGTGTGTCATCCAACGTGATGAGGGGGAATTTCTTCAGCCAGAGGATGGTGAATCTGTGGAATTCATTGCCACAGAAGGTTGTGGAGGCCAAGTCATTGAGTGTATTTAAGACAGAGATAGATAGGTTCTTGAGTGGTAAGGGGATCAAAGGTTAGGGGCAAAAAGTGGGAGGGAATGGGGTTGAGAGACTTATCAGCCATGATCGAATGGCAGGGTTCTGGTCACCCTATTATAGAAAGGATATTATTAAACTAGAAAGAGCACAGAAAACATTTACTAGGATGCTACTGGGACTTGATGGATTAAGTTATAAGGAGAGGCTGAATAGACTGGGACTATTTTCTCTGGAGTGTAGGAGGCTGAGGGGTGACCTTATAGAGGTCTATAAAATAATGAGGGGCACAGATCAACTAGATAGTCAATATCTTTTCCCAAAGGTAGGGGAGTCTAAAACTTGAGGGCATAGGTTGAAGGTGAGGGGGAGAGATACAAAACTGTCCAGAGGGACAATTTTTTCACACAGAGGGTGGTGAGTGTCTGGAACAAGCTGCCAGAGGTAGTAGTAGAGGCGGGTACAATTTTGTCTTTTAAAAAGCATTTAGATAGTTACATGGGTACGATGGGTATAGAGGGATATGGGGCAAAGGCGGGCAATTGGGATTAGCTTAGGGGTTTTAAAAAAAAGGGGGCGGCATAGACAAGTTGGGCCGAAGGGCCTGTTTCCATGCTGTAAACCTCTATGACTATGACTCTATGGCAGACTCAATGGGATGAATGGCCGAATTCTGCTCCTATATCTTATGCTCTAATGGTCTTATTAATTGATCCAAATTAGCTACCTGCACTATCAGCTGGATAGCCTCTACCGCCTGGAGCCCACCTCCAGCAAGATCGCTCAGAGGTGGGAACGTGCCCCATCGTGCAACTTTCACATTTTTCTCCCAGCTGTGCCTGTGATGCGCGATATAACTCACAAGGCTAGAGGTACTCGGGGAAATAAAGGCTTTTATTGACTACAACAATAGAGCTACCATATATAATACACGATCCCAGACTAAAGGGTCTCAGACAGAGCAGTGACCTTTATACCTCTCCCAGGAGGCGGAGCCCGACTGGGATGTACCATAAGAACTATATTACAGGTAGAACAGCCCAACCCTAACCCCAACAGTAACATGTAGAACAGCCCAACCCTAACCCCAACAGTAACATATATACAGACTCATAGTACTGGCCAGACCCTGGCTCAGCACTACCTGGTGGGAACCAACAATGGTTCACCACAGCCTGTAAGTCCACCTCAGCGAGATTTGAAGATCCCACTTTCTGACCCAGAGCCGAGACCACTGCCGCAGAGCCGTGGCCGACTCCCAGAGGTAACCTGATCCCAAAAGAATTCTCCCTCTGTCGTGATCGGTTAGAAACACTGGAAAAATGAGTATGATGAAATAACAAAACATTCAAAAACATGCCCTCAATGTTTGTCTTCCCTGAACAAAGGCCATGTATGATCCACAGGGTGTTAGCAAACTGGACACTGCGGTTTTAGCCACAGTTAATAAGCGTTGTGGCAGATGCGCAAAGGAGAGAAACAGACAATGCAAACTCAACTTGCTTATGTATCCGTCCGATAGTTCACCCATCAGACTGTCAGCTCCGTTCCAAGTTCCTTGTACTCAATAAGAGCGTCTGGGAGGGACTGTACCTAATTGTTTGCTTTGCTTTAAAGAGTCAACTCCAGATTGATTAACAGATTCCCCAATGACCAAATCAAGATAAAGAAAGTCACATATGGGAATTAATTAACCCACTATCTGATCATCCCTCAGAAACCCTGCAATACTTCAGTTCAGAAATTTAAAAAAAAGAACCTGAAACTAGTTATTTCCAGGATAGAAACTTCTAATAATGAAGTTTCAGGAAAGAAAAATATATGTTTGCAAATCTTCATTCTCTCTCTTTCGTTCAAACAACAGTTCTGACAATGATCCCAGCACTGGAGGTTGCTGCTGCTAGAATTGCCTTCTGTATTTTTAGGTCCAATGGAGGAAATGCTTTCCTGAGTATGGGTAATTCGATCACGTTAAGGTATGTGTGGCATTTATTGAAGCAGTAACTGTGTGAGTTATAGGCACTGCCTTATTCACTCTCACATCCCAATGGTACAACTAGCCAAACACACAGATGTGATCTTTGGGATAGAATCTCGGGACAAAAATGTGCAAACAGACCTCTCGCTGGATATTATGAGGGGAGGAGCGGAAGGGGTGCTGGGGGGTTTTGGAAACCATGTTGATATACAGTCAACAAACTCCACATCGACCTGCCTCACAGCCATCAGGCACCGCGGGGTGGACTAACGAGGGCTGAGTGGAATGTATCACAGAACCATACAGTGCAGAATGAGGCCATTCAGCCCGCCGCCTCTGCATCGACTCTCCAAAAGAGCATCTTAGCCATTCCAGCAATCCCCCCGCCCCCGCCCCTGTCCCCGTAACCCCGAACACTTACCTAACCTGCACATCTTTGGAGTGTGGGAGGAAACCGGAGCACCTGAGGAAACCCACGCAGACACAGGGAGAATGTGCAGACTCCGCACAGTTACCCAAGCTGGGATTCGAACCCGGGTCCGTGGCGCTGGAAGGCAGCAGTACTAACTACTGTGCCAGCGTGCCACCTGCTTGAGTTGCCGGCTAATCCAATTGTCCAGCTATTAACTCCACTTGTCCCTGCAGCACCAGGAAGGTTTCAGCAACCGGTGCCAGGGCTACAGGAGCTGAAGAAAATCAAGGCCGTGGATCCCCGCAGCAGGAACAATGGGCTGGGAGGGTTTGGGTAGGTTAGGGAGAGGAGTGGGGATTGTGAGGACGGGATGGAGTTTAAGGGAGGGAGTGGGCAGCTAGGAAGGAGGCATTTGACCTAAGGGGTGGGGGGTGGCACTCTGCAATCAGCAGAGGGCAGCTCCTGAAATGCAAATCCGCCCGCCCTTGAAGCACCTGATTTAAAAAATTGAACTGTCCCCTTGCATCCGGCTGCCCACATCAAACACTTTAATGTCATGGCCAGCATATAATAAGGATCAATTGGGGCTTGATAACAAACCCAATTGACCCTTGATTGTGGATTTAAATATGATGGGTGGGCTATCACTTTCGTGCCCACCAGATTATGGGAGATAGCTAAGGGGTGGATGGAAATGTGGTACAATGGGCGTCCACACTATTTTACCTGTCTCCTACCGCCCCCCCCCACCCCACCCCCCACCCACCACCCCCTCACCCTCGCACCCACGTGGAAAGCATGCCTGCTGGAGGCACACACATTTCACCCCAATGTTACAAACTATTTTCATCGCTGGGATTTGGATCCAAACACCTGACCCAGATATTTTGGATGAGAGTTCCCATTCAGCAGGTTTGGAGAAGCTGCCAACATCTTGTCTGGAGTTTCTGAATAAGATGCAAGTTTGCAACACCCAACCACCTGCTGCCAAATGAAGGTCAGCATATTGATTTTGGCTCAAAGGTTGGTGTCAAAGGTAAAGGTGAAGTAAAAGTTGCGCAATTCGTTAGCTCTGTGCAAATGTCTTGGGGCGGCACGGTGACACAGTGGTTAGCATTGCTGCCTCACAGCTCCAGGGACCCGGGTTCAATTCTGGCTTTGGGTCACTGTCTGTGTGGAGTTTGCACATTCTCCCCGTGTCTGCGTGCGTTTCCTCCTGGTTCTCCGGTTTCCTCCCACAGTCCAAAGACGTGCTGGTTAGGGTGCATTGGCCGTGCTAAATTCTCCCTCAGTGTACCCGAACAGGGGCCGGAATGTGGCGACTAGGGGATTTTCACAGTAACTTCATTACAGTGTGATGCACATCAATTGGACACGAGGCTCGAAGCTTCAGTAAAAGAAGGCTTTTATTAACTAACAATGAAGCTATCAGAACTTTAACACACTATCCCAGACTGAAGGGGTCCCGTCGGAGCAGGGACTCTTATACCTCTCCCAGGAGGCGGAGCCTGACTGGGATGTGCCACAACAGTAACAAACACAGGTGTAACAATCCCACCCTAACCCAACAGCAACATTAGTACAATCCCACAGTAACCTATATACATTCCCCTAGTGCTGGCCAGCCCTGGCCCAGTACTATCCAGTGGGAACGAACGATGGTTCACCACATTCACCCCTCCTTTGAGAACAAAGGCCGGCGGGGTACGAAAACAGAATAAAATGTCAGCAGATTATAAGTTCAGACGGTCTGGAGGACCGCACCGTCGTTGTGACCTCCTCAATACCGGCGGTGACACCGGAGTAGGCACTTGCGGTGGCGTTCTCCTCAAAACAGCGTCCAGCTGTTCTTCCACGGACTCACAGGCCGGTTGACCCTGATGAGACGGTAGTGCAGGGGATATTGACACGTCCTGCGGTGGCGACCATCTTCGGGGCTCAGGCAAGCTGTGCATTGGAGTAAAACTGTTAAGCAATGGTCCCGATGCTGCCCGTGCCATGTCCGGGGAAGAAATGAGAGATAATGGATTCGTCACTGGGGGTATGGGAGCGACAGGAGTAGCTACGTCCCCTGCAGGCGCCAGGTCTCGGATCGAGACTGTGTCCTCTCGCCCGTCAGGATATGCCACATAGGCATACTGAGGGTTGGCGTGGAGGAGGTGGACCTGTTCGACCAAGGGGTCGGACTTGCGGGCCCTTACATGTCGCCGCAGGAGGACGGGTCCTGGGTACGTCAACCAGGCTGGTAAAGATATCCCCGAGGAAGACTTCCGAGGGAATGAGAACATCCTCTCGTGGGGAGTAGCATTGGTTGCCGTACACAGGAGGGAGCGAATAGAGTGAAGCGCATCAGGGAGGACCTCCTGCCAACGGGAGACTGGAAGATCTTTGGATTTCAACGCCAATAGGACAGCCTTCCAGACTGTAGCATTCTCTCGTTCCACCTGTCCATTACCCCTAGGGTTGTAACTCGTGGTCCTACTAGAGGCAATCCCGTATGAGAGCAGGAATTGCCTCAAGTCATCGCTCATGAACGACGAGCCCCTGTCGCTATGGATATAGCTGGGGTACCCGAACAGGGTAAAAAGATCACGGAATGCCTTGATCACCGTGGCAGCTGATGTGTCCGAGCAGGGGACAACAAACGGGAACCGGGAGTAGTCATCAATTATGTCCAGAAAGTACACGTTCCGATCTGTTGAGGGAAGGGGGCCCTTAAAATCAACACTCAGCCTCTCGAAGGGGCGAGTGGCTTTGACCAAATGTGCCCGGTCAGGTCGGTAAAAGTGCGGTTTGCATTCCGCGCAAATCCGACAGCTCCTTGTTACCGACCTGACGTCCTCCACCGAGTAAGGCAGGTTGCGGGCTTTGACAAAGTGGTAGAGCCGAGTGACCCCAGGATGGCACAGATCATTATGGAGGGCGTTCAAGCGATCCTCCTGAGTACTAGCGCATGTTCCGCGCGAGAGGGCATCCGAGGGCTCATTGAGTTTCCCTGGACGATACATGATATCGTAGTTATAGGTGGAGAGTTCAATTCTCCACCACAAGATCTTGTCATTCTTGATCTTGCCCCTCTGCGTGTTGTTGAACATAAACGCCACGGACCGCTGGTCCGTGATCAGGGTGAACCGCTTTCCCGCCAGGTAATGGCGCCAGTGTCTGACGGCCTCCACAATGGCCTGGGCCTCCTTCTCCACCGCTGAATGCCGAATTTCGGGGCCTTGGAGGGTGCGGGAAAAAAACACGACGGGCCTGCCCGCCTGGTTAAGTGTGGCGGCCAGGGCGAAATCAGATGCATCGCTTTCCACCTGAAAAGGGATGGATTCGTCTACCGCGTGCATCGTGGCTTTCGCGATGTCGTCTTTCAATTTCTTGAAGGCCAATTGGGCCTCTGGCGTGAGTGGAAAAGTCGTGGACTTAATAAGCGGACGGGCTTTGTCCGCGTAGTTGGGGACCCACTGCGCATAATAGGAGAAGAAGCCTAGGCATCTTCTCAGTGCTTTTGCGCTAGCAGGCAAGGGAAGTTCAGCAAGGGGGCGCATACGGTCTGGATCAGGGCCAATGACCCCGTTTTCCACCACGTATCCCAGGATGGCTAACCGGCGCGTACGGAATACACACTTCTCCCTGTTGTAGGTCAAGTTCAGGCGAGATGCAGTGCGTAAGAAGTTATGGAGGTTTGTGTCATGGTCCTGCTGATCATTGCCGCAGATGGTGACATTATCTAGGTACGGGAAGGTAGCCCGCATCCTGTTCTGGTCCACCATTCGGTCCATAGCACGCTGGAAGACCGAGACCCCATTGGTGACACCAAATGGAACCCTAAGAAACTGATACAAACGACCATCCGCCTCAAAGGCCGTGTATTGTCGGTCCTCTGGGTGAATGGGGAGTTGGTGGTAGGCGGACTTGAGGTCTATGGTGGAGAACACCCGGTACTGCGCAATCTGATTGACCACATCAGATATGCGCGGGAGAGGATACGCATCCAGCTGCGTATATCGGTTAATGGTCTGACTGTAATCGATGACCATCCGGGGTTTGTTCCCGCTCTTGACCACCACAACCTGTGCTCTCCACGGACTAACACTGGGCTGTATGATCCCTTCTTTGAGGAGTCGCTGAACCTCAGATCTGATGAAGATCCGATCCTCAGTGCTGTAACGCCTACTTTTAGTAGCGATGGGCTTGCAGCCTGGTACCAGATTCTGAAATAAAGAGGGTGTGGTGATCTTTAACGTAGAAAGATTGCAGGCGGGGCGCGTTGGGCAATTTGGAGACTGCAGCTGTTCTCCCACTGCCAGCGAAGGGAGTGGCCCACCGTACTGTAGGATCACACTCCTCAAGTGGACCATGAAGTTTAGTCCGAGAAGAATTGGTGCGCAAAGATACGGCAACACAAGGAGCTTGAAACGCTCGTAAATTGTGCCTTGTACTTTCAAGGTTACCACACAACTCCCTAGCACGGCGACAGACCGGGACCTTGATGCCATAGATATTGTCTGTTTGGCAGGTTGAATCTGGAGTCCACACCTCTTCACAGTTTCAGGGTGGATAAAGCTCTCAGTGCTCCCGCTGTCAAACAGACAATAAAGCACATGATTGTTTACCTGGATATCCATCATTGAACGATCAAGCCTGTGAGGCTTAGCCTGGTCCAGGATGATCGACGCCACCGTTGGTCCATGAACACCACTGCAGGCAGCTGAAGTCGATGCTGAGGACCCCTGCTGGTCGCTCGTGGTCATCGTCGACCAACATGGCTGCCCCCATGAATCGCACATGGGTGAGGGCGCCAAACTCAGCGACCCCTGGTGGTCATACTCCTCCGACTCCGTCGACCGCAATGGTGTCGTCCTGGACTCGCACGTGGACGAACCCCACGAGGACTTCGCCGACGATGGTGATGATCCCAGCTCCGAAGAGTCGCAGGCCGCACTGCCGTTCCTGGGCTTCGATCTGCACACCTTTGCATAATGCCCTTTTTTACCGCATGTGGTGCAGATTACCGCTTTAGCGGGACACTTTTGTCGGGTATGTTTTGCTCCTCCGCAGAAATAGCACCGCGGGCCGCATGGGGCTGCAGCCGTCGTCTGGCCCACATCGGAGCACGCCATAACACAACACTTCGAGCCCGAGGGGCGAGGACGGATTTGCGACTGCTCCTGCCACGTTGTCTCCACGTGGTCCTCTGGATATAAGACTAAGTTCTTCGAAGCCGACTCGAGCATTTCAGCTAATTCGATGGCCTGGGTAAGGTTGAGATTCCCCTTTTCTAGCAGTTTGAGACGGATGTATGAAGACCCGACCCCGGCCACAAACGCATCTCGGGCGAAGTCGTACATGCTCTGCTCAGCCGACACAGCTTTGCAGTCACAGCCCCTGGCTAGCTGTAAGAGCTCATTGGCGTAGTCCTCCATGGTTTCGCCCGACTGCCGACGTCGTGTAGCGAGGAGGTAACGAGCGTGGATCTCGTTAGGAGGTTTTGTACAGCGCTTCTTTAGAAGCTCGAGGGCCCTCGGGTAAGTGGTGGTCGCACGGATCGCAAGGTAGACTGTGTCGCTTACCCTCGCATGGAGGACCCGGAGTCTGTCATCATCTGTGGTGACCGCTGCGGAGGCTGCTAGGTAATCTTCAAAACACTTCAGCCAGTGGTCGAAGGTGTTAGAAGCGCCCACCGCACGTGGATCTAGCGTCAGACGTTCTGGCTTGAGGATTTGCTCCATACTCTCCTTTCTTTTTTTTCTTCCGTCGAGAGTTTAATTTTAGTTAATAAAATTGATGCACATCAATTGGACACGAGGCTCAAAGCTTCAGTAAAAGAAGGCTTTTATTAACTAACAATGAAGCTATCAGAACTTTAACACACTATCCCAGACTGAAGGGGTCCCGTCCGAGCAGGGACTCTTATACCTCTCCCAGGAGGCGGAGCCCGACTGGGATGTGCCACAACAGTAACAAACACAGGTGTATCAATCCCACCCTAACCCAACAGCAACATTAGTACAATCCCACAGTGACCTATATACATTCCCCTAGTGCTGGCCAGCCCTGGCTCAGTACTATCCAGTGGGAACCAACGATGGTTCACCACACAGTGTGAATGTAAGCCTACTTGTGACTAATAAATAAACTTTACTTTTTTAACTTTAAATGTTTCAGCAACCTCAGACGAAGCCAGGTGTGCAATTAAACCCAAAATCAAGAAGTTGCTATCAGAGATGTGCTACTCTGCCATTAGCTTTGAAAAAACAGCATCTTTCAGTCTGTCTCACCATTGACATACACCGGAGCCCTGAAGTCGCTGTATTTTCACAATAGATATCAAACAGTAGATATAAAACAGTCTTGCCACAGAAAGTTAAATCAAGTCTAACGTTTTAACAATGTAATAAGTCTTAATTAGCACCTATCAACCCACCTGAACATTATTACAAATATGGAGGCTCATTCCTTCAGGTTTTAATTGTATTTGGAGATTTTATTTGAAATTAAAATGCTTTTACCTGCTGTCACTTTTCCTTCTCTCTCATAATCCAATCCTCCCTTCACTATCTTTTTTTCTCTTTCTCTATCTGATTTGACATTGAGTTCACCATTCTAAATTTCCTTCTCAATATTTATGCTGTTAATTTGACAATCCCTCAATCCCAATCAGCTCAGAAGATAAGAACACGGGAAATAGGAGCAGGAGTAGACCGTACAGCTGCCGTACTTATTCGACCATTCAATACCATTGTGGCTGATAATCTCCCACAACTTCACTTTCCTGCCTTAAATATATTCAGTGACAGAGCATCTGCAACCCTCCAGGGTAGAGAATTCCAAAGATTCACAACCTTCTGAATGAAGGAATTTCTCCTAATGTCAGTCCCAAACTATTGGCCCCTTATCATAAATTCATAAGATAGCGGAGCAGAATTAGGCCATTCGGCCCATCGAGTCCGCTCCGTCATTCGGTCATGGCTGATATGCTCCTCATCCCCATTTTCCTGCCTTCTCCCCATAATCTTTCAACCCAATACCAATTAAAAATCTGTCTAACTCCTCCTTAAGTTTACTCACTGTTCCAGCTTCCACCGCACTTAGAGTCTCGGCCTTCCTGTTCTACGTTCCCCAGCCAGGACCAACTAATTTTCAGCTTGCATCATATCCAGTGCCTTCAGAATCTGGAATGTTGCAACATCTTTAACACAATGAAACTCTCCATGGTGTTTCACAGGAACGTTATCAAACAAAGTATGACACCCAGCCACATATTGAGATATTAGGTCAAATCACCAAGGCTTGGCCAAAAAGATAAGTCTTAAGGAGCATCATAAATGAGGAAACTGAGGAAAAGAGGCATATAGGTGTGAATTTCTGAGCATGAGACCAAGGCAACAGAAGGCATGGCCATTAATGGTGGAGGGATTAGAATTGGAAATACACAAATGGCCAGAATTAGAGGAGTGTGGATTTCTTGAAGGATTATGGGGTTGGAGGAGATTATAGAGATGGGAAGGGGAAAGACCATGGAGAGAAACAAGGATGACAATTTTAAAATCAAGGCTTTGCTTGACGGGAGCCATATTGTAGGTCAGCGTGCAAGGGGTGAGAGGGGAACGGGACTTGTTGCCAGTTAAGACATGGACAGCAGAGCTCCCATTTCTGGAGAAATTAGATAACCATTCATTCTTTTCAATTCCAAAGAGGAGAGGCCAATTTACGGAGCTTCTGTTGATGGGAAAACTCTCTCATCCCATTGTTTGTCTTTTTGACTCAGGTCCCAGATGCTCTGGAGAGGATGTCATATCATTCCCATGCCCCCACATTTAGCAACCTGCAGGTCCAAATATCATTGTCATTGAATGGGCAGCACGGTGGCACAGTGGTTAGCACTGCTGCCTCACAGCACCTAGGACCCAGCTTCAATTCTGGCCTCAGGTGACTGTGTGAAGTTTGCACATTCTCCCCATGTCTGTATGGGTTTCCTCCGGGTGCTCCAGTTTCCTCTCACACTCCAAAGGTGTGCAGGTTAGGTGGATTGGCCATGCTAAATTGTCCAAACGATATGTAGGCTAGGGGAATTAGCCATGGTAAATGCATGGAGCTATGGGGATGGGTGGGATGTTCTTTCGGAGTGTCGGTGCAGATTCAATGGGTTGGATGGGATTCTATGAATGTCTAACCACCTGCTGATTGACCTGTTATAATAATTTCTGGATTATTGTGTCAAGATATTTTTATTCTTCATTCAACTAATCTCCTTTCAACTTCCCCAAACCCAAAAAAGCAAAATGTTAAAATTATTCACTTCCTACTTCTGAGAAGACAAACCCAAGAGAGGCAGGTGCATGCACATATCTACCGGCATATCGTAGGAAGCCTCCTGGGATTGCGGATGACTAACTTCCACTCTGGTTCAATGAGTTCTCAGATGGCTGATAAGTTTGACAATCTGCAGCCTCTGCCATATGCAAGGCAAGTGGTGTTTGGTGGGTCGGCCAAGTGAGTTGTTTGGAGGTTATTTCCGCTTCCTCCCACGCCTCAGCTTTGCCTCCTGACGAAGAGCGAAATGTTCTCACTTTCTGCAGAGTGGTGCAGTGGGCGGGGAGAAAGGGCTGGAAGCGGCTGGCCCCAAGGGCTTCCTCGGTCGAATTGTTAGGCTCTTGTATAAAAAGGGGCGGGGCCCATGACGTCACTCAATCGGATCTCACCCCACCGGCAACTTCAGTTTTAAAAAGCCCCGATACAAAGAATTAAAAACAAAATCCCCCAAACCCCCATCGACCTCTACACCCAGCATGGAATTCCACAACCCCATCGCTGAGCATCCCCTGGCACTGCTTAGGGACTGCGCCCTGGCACTGTTCTGGCACTGCCCCATGGCACTGCTACTGGCACTGCCCCATGGCACTGCCACTGGCACTGCCCCACGGCACTGCCACTGGCACTGCCCCAGCACTGGCCCCTGGCACTGCCCTGTGGCACTGCCCCCAGCACTGGCCCTGCCCCATAGCACTGCCCCCCGGCACTGCCTGGCCAGGAGGAAGTGCCGGGGATAGTGTCTGGCCTCCTTTCCCACGGTGGCTGTCCTCTCTTGCGCGCCTCAGGCGGTTCTGTTGGCTTGGTTCATATCGTGGGGGTTCTGTTGTGATTCATGTTGCCGAGAAGGGACATCTAAAAGGAGGAAGGAACTATCAGGTGGCAAGGCCTGATAATAACATTTAAATTCATTCAAATAAGGATCCCAACATCGAATGTCGGGATTCCTGTTATCTCATCGCAATGCGAAATCCCGCTGGCATAAACACGTGTTGGGAATCCTGCAGGATTTTTCACTCCGCTGCCAATTCCGCTTTTTCACTCCGCTGCCAATTCCGCCCCATCTCCCACCACCACCACCCCCCCCCGCCCCCCCCCCCCCCCCCCCCCGCCACACCCCGCCGGCCCCCCCACCCCACCCCACCCCAAAAAAACTGGAAAATCAAAGTACTTCAGTGAATCCGCTGGCTTCCCAGGTGAAGCTTCATCATTTTGGTTGGTCACCAGCAAGGGACTCCCATGGGCCGACAAGAAGTTTGACCTGTTCAGCGCTGCTGTGAGGGCATCCTGAAAGTGGTGAGGGTTTATCCTGCCATCACTATTTATAAATATTAAGCTAATTCCCCACCGGCACGGTGGCGCAGTGGTGCTGCCTCATAGCACCAGGGACCCGGTTCAACTCCCAGCTTGGGGCACTGTCTGTGTGGAGTCTGCATGTTCTCCCCATGTCTGTGTGGATTTCCTCTGGGTGCTCCACTTTCCTCCCACAGTCCAAAGATGTGCAGGTTAGGTTGATTGGTTAAGCTAAAATTGCCCCTTAGTGTCAGGAAGATTAGCAGGGTAAATAGGTGAGGTTACAGGGATTGGGCCTGGGTGGGATCGATGTCAGTGCAGGCTCGATGGGCCAAACGGCCTCCGCCTGCTCTGTAGGGATTCTACGATTCTTAAATCATCATATTTTCATCTTTTAATGGAAGTGTGAACACTAAAATCAGGCCTGGATTTTGTGGAGTCAAAACAACTCTGCAGTTATTTAAAAATGATGGGTAGGCCCAAATTCCAGGATTTCCACCACCATTCCTGCCCTCCTCCCCCCTAAACTTTTCATGCTGCAGGACAAGGGTGCAAGTCAACAACCTAAACTCCTGACTTCATGGAATTGGGTCAGCTCCTCCATGACTTCCCAGAGGAGGTGTGATCCAAAATATGGGTTCCGGAATCTTTTAAAGGTATTTCCAAAAGGCCTTGCCTGTGCACCATCCCCCATGTTCCTTCCATACTCCCATGACATCCCATATATCCCATCTCCCTTCATGCCAACCCATATCCCTCACTCAGCGCCCAATCACCCTTCATATCCTTCATGCCAACTCATAGCCATTGCATGCCCATTTACCCAGTAAACACAATGTACAGAACCAATGAGCTCTATAATAACAATGGCATGTGTGAAACTGTTTAAAAAAAACAACCATTCACAAACCTTCTTTTCAAAAGAAACTGCTACTCTATCACCCTATCAAAGCAACCAATAATGTATCATTAACAGATGCTCCCAACACTTCTTACCTCCGAATCTTGTGCAGTGGGAAAATAGTTTTTCACTTCTCCATATCAGTGATTCCAGGGTTTTATTACATCATTAGAGTTTTAATTTTTTCCAATGATCTTAAGATATTCCCCATTGCCAATGCACATCTCCAATGCATGGCACACCCTGCACAAAGGGTGGATGGCTATGGAGGTTAAAGGAGTGGCATTGAGGTGGCATAGTGAATCTGATTTGGCATGGGGTGGGCGAGGGACATAAGTGTATATCTAGATCTGAGGGGGCAACATAGACACGAGTGGGAGGAGGGGGAATGGGTAGGTCATGTAGATCTGAGGGTGCAGGGAGGGTGGGTGGGATAAGGGGGAATGCGATGGAATATGGGGTGAGTGGGAGGGGAGGCATGGTGCGGCATAAAGATAACATGGTGGATCTGATGGGGCAGAGGCTGGCATTGGGGTTGGTAGTGGTGTGAGGGGGCATGGAAGAGTCATGGATGATCTCACATGGCATGGGCTGAGGGGATATAGGGTGACAAGAAGGGTAGGTGGAGGGATTTCGACCTTCAAACAATGTTGGGAGCCAAACTGTTGCGCAAGAGAAGTGAAGAGGGCCGTCTAACAAGCCTGTCTGTGCCTCACCGACACTCTCACAAACTCCATCGTGATTTGAAAAATGCATCACGAACCTGACCCCTGTGGGAGAAAATCAAAACCACCGGCAACGTCACACATGAGTCGTGTGTGCATTTTGGATGGCGCGAGATAGCTCAGAGGAAGATCTGGTCCCTGGTGTGTGGTCATACAAGCAGCTTGTTCTCAGCCAGAGTGACACCATGACAATTGCTTGGAGTCGTGTGAGGTTGACTTACAAGCCATTTTGCCAATTCCCTCTCCATCCCTCTCACCACGCGTCTGTATCCTCCACTCCTTCCTCTCTCAGAAAGAATTCAGCCTCTTCCATAGAGCAGCCAAGTCCGGAAGTTCACTTTGCAGAGAGGCGTATAGAGGAACCCACATCCTATCGCACTAAAGTCTTTCAGGATGAAGTAACATAAACAAAGGAAGCGACCTGCAATTTAATATTTACATTTGTTGCAAAATCCTGAGCAAATCAACAAAATAAACTTTCATATGAGGAAGTCATAAATAAACAAAAAGTAATTGAGTGAAATGTAGCTGGAGGATTCTGATCCAAGGCTGTTGCCTCAATCTGCAGATTAACCATTTCATCTACACACGGGCAAAATAAATAAGCAGAGATCTCTTCTTCCTAGCAGGTCGTGTGACGCAATGAAAACACCCCAACCTCTAGGAGGGAATCTCTGGGTTCAAGGAAGAGTATCAAGGGAGAGGGAGTATCAGGAGTGGGAGAGTTTCCTGGTCAGCCATATTGCAGAAGGCAATCGCAAACCAATGCAATAATGCCAAGCATCATCATGGACCAATCCAATGGAAGTTCGTGGCCACCAATGCCCTCTTAGATCATGGTACCTCGAGTAGGCTGTCCATTTTTCTGTCTCTGTCCTCCATGCAGAGATGCTTCTGTTCATGATATTGTAACATTTAGTTATAGGGAGGAAACATGGGGAGGCAATGGCCTAGTGGTCTTATCATTCAACTAATAATCCAGAACCTCAGCTGATGTTCTGGGGACCTGGGTTCAAATCCTGCCACGGCAGGTGGTGAAATTTGAATTCAATAAAATAATCTGGAATTAATGATTTACTGATGACCATGAAACCACTGTCAATTGTCGGAAAAACCCATCTGGTTCACTAATGTCCTTTAAGGAAGGAAATCTGCCATCCTCTCCTGGTCTGGCCTACATGTGACCCCAGAGCCACAGCAAGGTGGTTGATTCTCAACTGCCCCCGGGCAACTAGGGATGGGCAATAAATGCTGGCCAGCCAGTGGCGCCCATGTCCCATGAAGAAATAAAAAAAAATCTGCTTCTATTAACTGGCTTTCATAGACTCATAGAATCATAGAATCTCAACAGTGCAGAAGGAGGACATTCGGCCCGTTGATTCTGCACCGACTCTCTGACAGAGTACCTTATCCACCCTATCCCTGTAACCCCACACATTTACCTTGGTTAATCCATCTAATTTACAGACACAAAGGGGCAATTTAGCATGACTAGTCCACCTAATCCGCACATCTTTGGACTGTGGGAGGAAACCAGAGCACCCGGAGGAAACCCACGCAGACACGGGGAGAACATGATTAGTGTCCTTTCAAATTCCATATTTAGATCATCCTTGAAGTGTGTGAACCACTTGCATTCAAATCAATCACTGAGACATCAGTTATAAGAAGATACCCATCCGCGGCATAGCTAATACCATGTATAAATGCATCACACCTAACCATTGATGCCCTGAGATTTGCCCTCAAAGATTTATATAGATTGGTTTCTATCTCTCTCCTCTGTTTGTCTTTATAACCTTACACTGAGAAAGGAAAGGCATTAGCAGCTGAATTTTCCTGTTTGAGTCACAAATCCCACATCAGGCCAATTCCAGGTTTGGGAACACAGATAGAAATGTGGTGGGAAAGCTGGAGAGATCTTTTCTTTACATTCGTGGGACATGGGCATTACTGGCTGGCCAGCATTTATTGCCAATCCCTAGTTGCCCTTGAGAAGGTGGTGATGAGCTGCTTTCTTGAATCGCTGCAGTCCATGTGCTGTGGGTTGACCCACAATGCCGTTAGGGAGGGAATTGAAGGATTTTGACCCAGCGATTGCGAAGGAACGGTGATATATTTCCAAGTCAGGATGGTGAGTGGCTTGGAGGGGAACTTCTCAGAAGGAACAGAATGGGAGGACATCTTGCGGATGCGCAGAGGTCAATCAGAGCGTCTAAAATGAAGGGTGGCTGGCGAGACCCACAATGGAAGCTGTGTGCTGCTGAGGTGAATGGAGAAGGAGAGAGTGAAGCAAGATAAAAGTGTTACACTGCTGGGGGACTGGCCGACAATTCCTCACACCCAGCATTAGCTGGTGCATCCATCTATAGGGTGATAAAAAAAACAGCTGTAAACATGGATGTCCTGACATTTGCCAATTTTAACCTTTAAAGTTGTCACTGCTTATAAACCCCAACCTCCCGCTCTGCTCTCGCCATCTGTGAGGTACAGACACAGTGCTGGTCCCAAAATTTCACAGCCTTCCAAAAATGTAGTCTATTGCCTCCATAAATATCTTAATTGACTTCCTGACACTGACGGATGTGTTGTCATCATGCATGCTCCTCACCCCTCTACCTCACCCCTCTACCCCACCCCACCCCACCCCCAGCCCCAACTCCACCCCAAATCTCACTGCTGCAATGCCTAAAAAAGTACCCTCAGGTGCGAATACTGTTGCTTTATTTCATGCTGATTTTCCAGTACTTCCATCTCCAATCTTACCTACTATGGCCTGGAAAAGTCCAACCTGTGATTCAGATGGAGATTTGGACTGGAAACGCATTTGGGCCTGTAAATGTGTCTTTCTGAATGAGGGGAAAGATTTGGCTTCCTTTTAGGTAGCCTTTCCGTGGGAAGGAAGGAGTTTGTTGCAGGAACAAGAGTGTGGTGTGCTTTAAGTCCATCTGTCCAATACTTGTTTCTTTAAAGGTTTATTTCTTGAGTCAAGTGATTGTTTGGTGGTTAGTTAGTCATTATTAGGGCAGCACTGTGGCACAGTGATTAGCACTGCTGCTTCACAGAGCCAGGGACCCAGGTTCAATTCCAGCCTCGGGTGACTGTGTGGAGTTTGCACATTCTCCCCCTGTCTGCATGGGTTTCTTCCAGGTGCTCCAGTTTTCTCTCACAGTCCAAAGATTGGCTGACTGTCTATGCTAAATTAACCCTTCATGTCAGGGGACTGGCTAGGGTAAATATGTGGGATTACAGGGATAGGGTCTGGGTGAGATTGTGGTTGATGCAGACTTAGAATCATAGAGTCATAGAGGTTTACAGCATGGAGACAGGCCCTTCGGCCCAACTTGTCTATGCCACCCCTTTTTTTTTAAAACCCCAAAGCTAATCCCAATTGCCCGCATTTGCCCATATCCCTCTATACCCATCGTACCCATGTAACTATCTAAATGCTTTTTAAAAGATAAAATTGTACCCGGCTCTACAACTACCTCTGGCAGCTTGTTCCAGACACTCACCACCCTCTGTGTGAAAAAATTGCCCCTCTGGACACTTTTGTATCTCTCCCCTCTCACCTTAAACCTATGCCCTCTAGTTTTAGACTCCCCTACCTTTGGGAAAAGATATTGACTATCTACCTTGTCTATGCCCCTGCATTATTTTATAGACCTCTATAAGGTCACCTCTCAGCCTCCTACGCTCCAGAGAAAAAAGTCCCAGTCTATTCAACCTCTCCTTATAACTCAATCCATCAAGTCCTAGTAAATCTTTTCTGCACTCTTTCTAGTTTAATAATAGCCTTTCTATAATAGGGTGACCAGAATTGCACACAGTATTCCAAGTGTGGCCTTACCAATGCCTTGTACAACTTTAACAAGACGTCCCAACTCCTGTATTCAATGTTCTGACCGATGAAACCAAGCATGCCGAATGCCTTCTTCACCACTCTGTCCACCTGTGACTCCACTTTCAAGGAGCTATGAACATGTACCCCTAGATCTCTTTGTTCTGTAACTCTCCCCAATGCCCTACCATTAACTGAGTAAGTCCTGTCCTGGTTCAATCTATCAAAATGCATCACCTTGCATTTGTCTAAATTAAACTCCATCTGCCATTCGTCAGCCCATTGGCCCAATTGATCAAGATCCCGTTGCAATTGGAGATAACTTTCTTCACTGTCCACTATGCCACCAATCTTCATGTCATCTGCAAACTTACTAACCATGCCTCCTATATTCTCATCCAAATCATTCATATAACTGACAAATAACAGTGGGCCCAGCACTGATCCCTGAGGCACACCGCTGGTCACAGGCCTCCAGTTTGAAAAACAACTCTCTACAACCACCCTCTGGCTTCTGTCAAGAAGCCAATTTTGTATCCATTTAGATACCTCACCCTGGATCCTGTGAGATTTAACTTGAAGGGCTGAATAGTCTGCTTCTGCACTGTGGAGATTCTATGATTAATCTAGAAAGCAGGCTGGGCAAATTCCAAAAGCATTTTAATTCCAAAGACATTCCTGCTCTGAACTCAGGGCCACAGGTGAGTGAGGTTAGCAGAACTAATAGAAATGACTCACATTCTAGAAAAGTTAAGTGAATGGGCAACAATGCTGTGACTGGTATTCTGGTGAGTCGTAACCAGCGCAGTAGATAGGGCTTTGAATTTAATAGTGGGGGCAAGGGATCAAGTGAGGGAAGGTAAAGGGAGAGGACGAGGCAATGTGGGTATTGAAAATGAAAGTGTGGCAGGAAAGGACAGAATGCACAAACTGAAGAGTGTGCCAACAGATGAAGTTGCAAAAATAGTACAAATGCAAAACTAAAGGCTGTATCTGAATGCACATAGCATTCATAACAAAAACAGATAAATTGTCAGCTCAAATAGAAATGAGTATGTGTAACCTGATAGCCATTAGGGAGACATGGCTGCAAGATGACAAAGGCTGGGACCTGAATATGGTATTTTGCAGGGTAACGAAGCTGAGGAAAGGTGGTGGGGTAGCTCTGTTAATTAACGGTACTGAGGAGTGATCTTTGTTCTAAAGATCGAGATGTAGAATCAGTTTCAGTGGACATAACAAAGAGCAAAGGGAAGAAGTCACGTGTGAGAGCAGTTCATAAGGCCCCTCACATTAATGACACTGTGGGACTGGTTATAAAGAAGAAATTTTGGAGCTTCTGAGAAAGATGCAGTGATAATCATGGGTGATTTTAATCTATGTATAGATTGGTTGTATCAACTTGTGAGGACAGCCTGGAAGATGAGTTCATTGAGGGTGTGCAGGACTGTTTCTTTGAGGATCATGTTCCAGAGCCAACCAGAGAGTAGGCTATTCTAGACCTAGCAATATGTAAAGGGAGAGGATTAATTAATGACCTCGTTGTAAAGGAACCTCTTGGCATTTGTGATCATAATACGATCGAATTTTGCATTCAGTTTGAGGGATAGAGGAGTGAAGAAGAGCCACTAGCAACATGAAACAGCTTTATTCACCTGTTGTTCCACTAACAGGATGCTGCCATCAAACTGAAAGACATTCTGCCTTCCAGACAAGTGATCAATATGATATATGAATTTCAGATGGGGGGGAATTTGTTTCCCTTAGAGGGTCATTGGTCTGTAGAGATCTCCTCCTCAGAGATAAGAAATAGAGTCATGGACTGATATGGAGGCCTTACTCCGAGCTGTTCAGCTCTTCCCTGCTACACGCATTGCAAATTCCTGGGGCAGGTCCCAGCTTGAATGGGAGAATAGTGTAACAAAGAACAACAAAGAACAAAGAACAATACAGCACAGGAACAGGCCCTTCGGCCCTCCAAGCCCGCGCCGCTCCCCGGTCCAGGATTGAATCCTGAATCCAGGATCCCCGCCCAATTTTCCAGCCTATCTACATACCAATATCCTATCCACCGAGCTGTCCCTCACAGCTACGATGCTTTGTTCATTACAACCTATTAACTTACCCCCACCCCCCCATTCCAGATGTACCTGGAAACCAGGCAAGTGTATCAGGTCGCATGGTCTGAGAGGAAGAGTCACCATCAGGTGACTTCATTCCTGAATTGGTTGTTTTCTCAGAGCGTCTCTTTATTCAAAGCACTCACCTCACTTATATACAGCTTTGTGATGAGGAGGAATTTCTTGCCTCAGAGGGGAGTGAATCGGTGGAATTCTTTACTGCAGAGGTCTGTAGAGGCTGGATTGTTAGGTATGTTCAAGGCTGAGATAGACAAGGGAATCGAGGGCTGTGGGGATAAGGCGGGAAAGTGGAGTTGAAGATTATATCAGACTAGCCATGATCTCATTGATTGGCAGAGCAGACTCAATGGGCCGAATGGCCTACTTCTGCTTCTACATCTTACAGTCTTATGATGTTGGGAATGTGAAGAATTGCTTCAGAGTCAAGGCAGGTTATTTTCTCTTGAGGGTGCACGGTACAACTGCACATGACACTGTCAGGCAAAGACAGAACTGAGCTCTCCTCAGCTGTTCACAATGAAGGATTAGTGTCTGAGCCTACACTTCAATGCTGGCCACTTCAGTGATAGTCTAATGTTTACAGGTATCTGTGGGATTACACTCTGGCAAAATTTGGTGTTTACTGGGCCAGGCAAAGACAAAAGAAAGTGATGGACTCCTCGGCGTTGGTCTGGGAAACAGTCGGTGACTCTTGCACTAATTTTCAGGTGGACTTTGAGGAAAACTTGCAGTCAGTCAGTTTTAGAATGTAGAGCAAACTCTGAGCAATTTCCAATTTTATTTGGATTGGGTCAGGAGCTTTTTATTTGTTGACCCTTCTCGTTTTCCTCAAAGTAAAAATCTAGCAGCTTTTAAACACATTTTCCAGGCATAGTTTTTTTCAAAGCCATAAACTACCATGTGACCCTCTTGTACACAGTCCATCAAGCATCAAGTTTCCAGCTCCTTTCAAACTGTTCAGTTACCTTTTCCTATAAAATACTGTACTGTGTACAGTTTTGGTCCCCTTAATTAAGAAAGGATGTATTGGCTTTGGAGGGGGTACAGAGAAGGTTTACTAGGTTGATTCCGGAGATGAGGGGGTTGGCTTATGAGGAGAGATTGAGCAGACTGGGCCTGTGCTCTTTGGAGTTTAGAAGGTTGACGGGAGATCTTATAGAGACATATAAGATCATGAAGGGGCTAGACAGGGTAGAAACATCGAGATTGTTTCCACTTACAATGGAAACAAGAACTAGGGGGCATAGCCTCAAAATACGGGGGAGTCAATTTAGAACAGAGTTGAGGAGGAACTTCTTCTCCCAGAGGGGAGTGAAACTTTGGAATTGTCTGCCCAATGAAGCGGTAGAGGCTACCTCATTAAATGTATTTAAGTCGCAGATAGATAGGTTTTTAGCCAATAAGGGAATTAAGGGTTATGGGGAGCGGGCGGGTAAGTGGAACTGAACCCACTATCAGATCAGCCATGATCTTATTGAATGGGGGAGCAGGCTTGAGGGGCCAGATGGCCCACTCCTGCTTCTATTTCTTATGTTCATAGAAATCATAGAAATCATCATAGAAACCCCACAGTACAGAAAGAGGCCATTCGGCCCATCGAGTCTGCACCGACCACAATCCCACCGAGGCCCTACCCCCATATCCCTACATATTTTACCCGCTAATCCCTCTAATCTACACATCCCAGGACACTAAGGGACAATTTTAGCATGGCCAATCAACCTAACCCGCACATCTTTGGACTGTGGGAGGAAACCAGAGCACCCGGAGGAAACCCACGCAGACACGAGGAGAATGTGCAAACTCCACACAGACAGTGACCCAAGCCGGGAATCGAACCCAGGTCCACTGGAGCTGTGAAGCAGCTGTGCTAACCACTGTGCTACCATGCTGCCCCTATGTTCTTTTTTTTTCCCAGGGACAGCATCAACAAGAATCCTTGCTCTTTAAGGGACAAGCAGAAGTCTCACAACATCAGCACTGAGCCACATACCTGATGAAGGAGCAGTGCTCTAAAAGCTCGTGATTCCAAATAATTCTGTTGGACTTCAACCTGGTGTTGGGAGACTTCTTACTGTGCCCACCCCAATTCAATACCGGCATCTCCATTTTAAGGGACAAGGTCTTTAAAGAAAACACAAAATTAGAACATAGAACATAGAACATAGAACATTACAGCGCAGAACAGGCCCTTCGGCCCACGATGTTGCACCGACCAGTTAAAAAAAAAACTGTGACCCTCCAACCTAAACCAATTTCTTTTCGTCCATGAATATTTCTTCCAGAATATTCTTAGTCCTTGAAGATGAACCATTGTCCATGCTTAAAGCACAAGGATAGTAAATCCATGGAGGTGGAAACATGTTCAAAATGCAGCGGTCAGCTCTGATCAGAATGGATAATAACTGTGAAAGATTCCTCTAAATTCCAGTCAAGATTTGGTGATGGTGAGGACTGAATGTGATGAGGAACAAGTGCAAACTTAAAATTTTGTGTAGGTTGGATATCTCTCCGGTAAGATTTCTTCGAGCTACAATTTAGATTAGCAATTTTAGAACTCTAAAACTCCAAATTAGTTAAAATACTAATTTAACAGAATCTGCCTGGCAATGGCAGTTATCTGTCAATCACTTGAAAGTAGTTACTTCAAAGGTGTTAATAACCGTGGCAGGAAGTTTGCAATTTGGATGTGAGTCATCATTTCTCTATAAAAGCAGACAGCTTCTCCGACAGCACAGAGTGGAGACACAAGAACAGAGGACTTTCTATAGCACTTGGGGCAAATGGGATCAAGTGTTATGGGGAAAAAGCAGGATTAGGCTATTGAGTTGGATGATCAGCCATGATCGTAATGACTGATGGAGCAGACTCGAAGGGCCAAAAGGCCTCCTCCTGCTCCTATCTTCTATGTTTCTATGTTTAAGAAGCAGGAGTAGGTAATCCAGTCCATCAAAGCTGCTGCATCAGTCAATAAGATCATGACCGATCTAGTTGCACTAGACTCAACTCCACTTTACTGTCTGCTCCCCAAAACCCTCGATTCCTGAGTCAGTCAAACATCTCTGTAACTCAGCCTTGAATAGATTCAATGATCCAGCTTCCACTGCTTTTTGGGGAAAGAATTGTACAAACAACCCTCTGAGAGAAAAAAAATCTTCTGAATCTCCACCTTAAAATAAAAACCCCTAATTCGTAACCCGTGTCCTCTACGTCTAATCTCCCCCACCAGAAGAAATATCCTTCCAGTATCCACCTTATCAAATTACCTTAGGATCAATCAAATTGGAAAAGGTAGATGGAAGATGGGTTTGAAGAATGCAGTTGTGACTGCTTCCTGGAGCAATCTGTTGTGTAACCAACTAGGTATAAAACTATTTTAGATCTGGTGTTGTGCAATGAAGCAAGGTTAATTAGTAATGTCATAGTAAAAGATCCACTGGGAAACGGTGATCATAATGCAGTCAAATTCCACCATTAAAATGAAAATGACATGCTCCAATCACAAAAAAGAATTTAAAATTAAACTCATTACATCAGTATGAGTGAAAATCTGGCTCCGGTTGATAGTGAGAATAGAATTAGTAAGGCAGTCAATAAAATCCTGGCCTAAGACTGTAGCATATCATCTTTTAATTTTATTATTTTAAAATTGAAGGTAAACATATGTTTACCACCATTACACGTGTTCCAAATTATAACCCATTGGCCGAATTCTCTGGCCTCCCCCTCAGTGTTTTTCTCTGTGGCGGGAGGTGGTATCCCATTTACTGGCAGCGGGATCCTCTGGTCCCACCGGTCTCAATGAGAATTCCCACTGAAGCCAGCCCACCCCGCTGGGAAACCCGCGGCAGGGACCAGAGAATCCCGCTGGTGTGATCAGCTGGAGAATTCCAGCCCCCGTGTCGGAGGTGCACAAGATCTCGATCACGGTCGATCAGGAGCTCGTTTCCAGCTGACCACGTGATTTCTGCCCCCTGCACACTCGGCATATACTCAGCATGTGCTTTCTGTGCACTGATCATGCGCTGAGTTAGCACACATGCAATGCACGCTTTCTGCGTGTGCTTTTTCAGTGGAAAAGGTAAGAATAAACTTTATATGATAATACAAGAGAAACTGTGTTTCCCAGGCTAATAAAATGTAACTCCCACTTACCCCATTTAAGATTTTACCCCTGGGTCTCAATCCTAGTGATTAAGTATCTACAGCACAAAACTGTCCTCGCCTATTTACTTCTATGTCAAAAATAAAAGACATCCACGAATATTCCGGATGTGAATAACATACTGCAGATACTAACAGTTCAAAACTTGAACTGATGAGTCAAATAATTCAAATTTCAAAGCAGCTCCGTGAGGCTCTTCAACACAGACTTCCAACCTTCAGGGAACATCATCTTACCCCTCAGACCGCACCCTGAGTGGTCCCATTGCCCGCCCTCTCTGCCCGCGCAAACTGTTCGCACCTGTAAAGACTTGATTACCTGTAAAGACTCGCATTTCAACCATTCTTCACATTCCAATCTGTGATTATCTTGCAATTGTGTCTTTGCCTCTATATGCCGTGTTTGTGAACCTACCTCCTCTCACCTACCTCCACTCACCTACCTCCACTCACCTACCTCCTCTCACCTACCTCCACTCACCTACCTCCACTCACCTCCAAAAGCTCGTGATTCCAAATAAACCTGTTGAACTTTAACCTGGTGTTGTGAGACTTCTTACTGTGCCCACCCCAGTCCAATGCTGGCATCTCCACCTCATGCCCTCGCTGGCAGTGCTAGCCTGTCTCAGTGCGGTTGTCACACTAGCCGGCAGTTGATTGGCCAACTAGAGTGAAACTGATGTCAGGAGCCAGTCATGGACAGAAGCAGATTTCATATCTGCTTCAGGTCCCACCAATCATGCTTGCCCAACAAGCTAAAAATTCAGGCCCAAGTCAAAGTTTAATTTGTCATTTTGTTAACCTGACCCAATCTGCGCTGAGCTACTCTCAGGCTCCATTTATCATCGTGTTTTCAGAAGTGAGTACATGAAGTGAGTCTAGTTTCGAATAAAATGCTTATTGGGCAACAGAAAGGATGTTGATACCATCTGTGGCTGATTCCTACTCATTTGACTAGGTTGACATTATAATGCAATACTAGTTTTCTCTGTCAGAGGTGTCGAGACATCAAAGTAAGGTCCTGTCTGACTTCTGTAAGGTGGTCATTAAGGATTGAGGTCCCAATGGAAGAAGGGCCGGAAAGTTATTCCTAATACAAAAACAGAAAATGCTGGAAAATCTCGGCAGGTCTGGCAACATCTGTGGAGCGAGAATAAAGCCAACGTTTCGAGTCTGGGTGACCCTTCATCAGAAAATCAGAGAAGAATTATACTGTGATGGTGCGGTGTTGATAGAAATGGCATAGACAAAAAGACAAAGGGGATGTAAATTGTGATGATAAAGGCTAGGAATGGTGCTAAGAGCATCCATTAAGAGATCGGAATGTGTAAATGGCAGAACAAAGGTTCAGAGTGTAGGAATGCGGCAGATGACCCTAGTGGAGGGAGGGGGTGGGTCGAAGGGAAGGAGGGACTGAAACAAGATGGAAAGGGAGACTTTATAAGTGGAAAAATAAAAATAAGAATATAAAGTTATAGCAATGGATGAATAAGATGAAAAGAAGAAATTGAGTAAAATAAATGGAGGTGGAGTGGAAGTGGAGGACAGAGTTCGTGCTCTGAAATTGTTGAACTCAATGTTCAGTCTGGAAGACTGTAAAGTGCCCAATCGGAAGATGAGGTGCTATTCCTCCAGTTTGCGTCCGGTTTCACTGGAATATTGCAACGTCGGACATGTGGACAGGAGAGCAGGGTGGTGTGTTGAAGTGGCAAACGACAGGAAGGTCTGTGTCCTGCTTGTGGATGGACCGAAGGTGTTCTGCAAAGTGGTCACCCAGTCTGCATTTGGTCTCTCCGATCTAGAGGAGGCCGCATTAGGAGCAGTGAATGCAATAGACCAGATTGAAGGAAGTGCATGTGAAGTTATTTCTAATGCCTTGGTCAATATTCATCCTTCAATCAACATCACAACAACAGATTATCTAATCATTTACCTCATTGCAATCTGTGGTGCTGAAAGTCCCTTTTTCTTTCTTCACTATTTAGGATTCTTTGACACTCATTTTGCACCTTGGAAACAGTTTCAGTGCCATATAATTTCCTGTCATTTCTAATAGAACTTCATTAGGATCAGGTCAGTATCCATTACACGTCCAGCTTCATAGCTGAATGAGACTAACAGAAAGATCAGGAAGTTTGAATATGCCCTGGGATCCCAAATCTGAAGGGAAAAATTAAGGTGTTTTATATTAAATCTGCAATATATGTAGGCGGCACAGTGTCACAGTGGTTAGCACTGCTGCCTCACAGCACGAGGGACCCAGATTCAATTCTCGGCTTGGGTCACTGTCTGTGCAGAGTCTGCACGTTCTCTCCGTGTCTGCGTGGGTTTCCTCCAGGTGCTCCAGTTTCCTCCCACAGTCCAAAGATGTGCAGGTTAGGAGGATTGGCAATGCTAAATTGCCCTTTAGTGTCAGGGGGACTAGCTAGGGTAAATACATGGAGTTATGGGATAGGGCCAGGGTGGGCCAGGTGCAGACTCAATGAGCTGAATGGCCTCCTTCTGCACCATAGGAATTCTACGATTCTATGATAAGTGAAAGAGGTTTTGCTCCCCACACTGGTACAATAGAAAGTGTAAGTGTCATGAACATGGAGTCAACGCCCAGACACCAAATGAAGTGCAGAGACTTTCTGGAGGAGACTGGGTTCTCAACTCTCATTTTCACTGTAAATTTAATGGCAGTTTGCAACCATCACAGCTTTCCACCAACAGGATACTTGTGGGGTGTGAATACACCCAAACAGTCTCCTCACACTCCATTCCATTATGGCCCAATCATCACAGCATCTAGAGAAGAAGCGTAAAATAAAAGAGTGATTCACGCGGTTATAAAAAGGCAGAAGAGTCGCTGCCTCTAATTGTCTCTGGGACACAAATAGTGAACTCATACAGCGACAGACGTAGTTACTTTCAATGTGTGCAATTTTCTGCCAATTGACTCATTTGGTTTCAGCATTCTTCACCGATAAACTGCTTTCAATACTTGTTTGATTCACAATGTGTTGAGCGTTTCTTTGTGTTTGAGAACAGGTAACTTAACCCCTCAATGCCAAGAGCCTGACTCATAACAGCTTCCCTGACAATCCGCTTGACGTGTAAGACTTGGATTATGTGAAACATCCAGTCAGATGGTCAACTTTGCACAACCTTTCACCTCGTGGAACTGTTAAAAGCGACAGCAAAGCAGTATTTGCTAAATTGCCAGTATTTCGCTTTTGCAGATAAATGTCTTCTACTTAGAAAGACTTCAGACAATTTGATAGTCATGTATGGTGTCACAGTGGTATTTTTACTGGACTAGCAATTCAGTAGACCCTGGATATTGCCCTGCCCAGTTCAAATCACACCACAGCAGATGGTGAAATTTGAATTCAATAAAATCCAGCATTAAAAATTGAATGTTGATCATGAAACCCATTGGTGATTGTCATAAGAACCCATCTGCTTCACCAATGTCCTTTAGGGAAGGAAATCTGTCATCTTTACCTGTTCTGGCCCATATGTGACTCTAGACCCGTAGCAATGTGGTTGACTCATGTCCTATGAAATGGCTGAGCAAGCAAATCAGGGCAATTAGGGATAGGCAATAAAAGCTGACCTACCCTGTGACACCCACATCCCATAAATGAATTTTTAAAAATCACTTTGCTTTGAAGTAACTGCAGTCGTAACCTGGCATCCTAGTTCTCTTTTTCCTAATTGGGTATTAACTGTAGCTCAGTGGGTGGGTAACATTCGCACTTCTGAGGCATAAAGTTGTGAGCACAATCAAAAGGCTGACACTCCAGCGCAGTGCTGAAAAGGTGCTGCTCTGTTGGCGTTGCGTAGAATCATAGATTCCCTACAGTGCAGAAGGAGACCATTTGGCCCATCGAGTCTGCCCTGACTCTCCAACAGAGCATCTTACCCAGGCCCATCCCCGGCCCGATCCCCATAATCCCTGCGCATGTGCAATGGCTAATCCACCTAACCAACAAATCTTTGGAATGTGAGAGAAAACTGAAGGAAACCCACGCAGACAATCACCAAGGCTGGAATCGCACCCAAGTCCCTGGCATTGTGAGGCAGCAGTGTTAACCACCGTGCCACCACTGTGCCACCTATATGCTAAGATATGTAAATTTGTCATGGGAGAAGAGGACTCTGAAACCTTGGGATTTTTCTGCTGCTGACATTGTTTAAGGAGGTGGATTTGAACACGCTCCTGTGTGTCTGGAGATCAGCAACTTGATAACTGAGAGTTGGTCCGCGAGGACACAAATCAGCCATTGTTCAAACCCTTATCACTTCCTACAAAATAACAGTTATCATATTTAAAGGGAAAGCGTCCTATTATTGTTAAAGATACAGCACACAGTAATCACATCAACAACTGCAGCATTGCAAATGCTGAATGGTTTATACATCTAACATTTGTATGCAATGTGCATAACCTGACGGCCCATGTCGCATTAAGTAAAAACATTACTTTATGGTGGCACAGTGGCACAGTCCTTAGCACTGCTATCTCACCGTGCCAGGGACTTGGGTTCAATTCCAGCCTCGGGTCACTGTCTGTGTGGAATTTGCACATTCTCCCCATGTCTGTGTGGATTTCCTCCGGGTACTCCAGTTTCCTCCCACTGTCCAAAAATGTGCGGATTAGGCGGATTGGCCATGCTAAACTTTCCTTAGTGTCCCAAGATGTGTAGGTTAGGGGGCTTAATGGGGCATATGGGGATGGGGCTTGGGTGGCATAGTCTGTTAGAAAGTTAGTGCAGACTTGATGGGCCAAGTGGCCTCCTTCTTCACTGTAGGCATTCTATGATAAATGACACATTCTATGATTTTGTAAAATGATCAGACTCCAATGCCATATGTTTTTCTAGTAAGTAATGAATAATAAAACATCTCAAGTCACTTGGAATGTATGGTGAGCTGTATATTTGATCAGAGATTTCTGTTATCACTTCTAATCCTGTTATAAATACTGATAACAAAAGAGAGATCTTTGCACAACAATATAACCAACAAACTTACGATAACTTGACCTAAGCTCACAACGGACCTCAGTTTCTAGGCCATTACACTCAATGGAACAGATAGCTTCCTGAGACTAGAAATGTGGAATATAAGGACTTTGGGGGGAAGTTTCCAGCCGTCTATGCCGGCAGGATTCTCTGTTCCTGCTGCAGTGAATGGAGATTTGGCCGAGTGCCAAATTCTCCGTCCTTGCTGTTAGCAGCAGTGGGGTGTGAACAGGCAATGAGAAACATTGGAATGGAATAGGGATCCTAATAAAGATAAGATACAAGAGATTAGTTCACGGCTGCACCAGCCTGTGGTAGGCCCTCCTCCTCCTCATCTGGATGAGAGACATTACCAGGGTTGCCTGCAGCCTGCATCATCAATGCCTCAATGGAGCTGTGAACGAATTAAAGTGATACATTTAGTGAGCTTGCCCTTTACAGGTTTCCCTTCATCTCAAAGCCAACGGCTAAGTGCTAAGCCCCTCACTTTTTTTTATTCATTTGTGGGACATGGGCGTCGCTGGCTGGCCAGCATTTATTGCCCATCCCTATTTGGCCTTGAGAGAGTGGTGGTGAGCCGCCTTCTTGAATCGCTGCAGCCCGCATACTGTGGGTTGACCCACAATGCCGTTAGGGAGGGAATTCCAGGAGATTTACCCAGCAACTGCGAAGGAATGGAGATATATTTCCAAATCAGGATGGGGAGTGGCTTGGAGGGGAACTTGCAGGTGGTGGCGTTCCCATTTATCTGCTGCCCTTGTCCTTCTAGATGGAAGTTGTCATGGGTTTGGAAGGTGCTGTCTAAGGATCTTTGGTGAATTGCTGCAGTGCATCTTGTAGATAGTACACACTGCTGCTACTGAGCGTCGGTGGTGGAGGGATTTAATGTTTGTAGATGTGGTGCCAATCAAGTGGGCTGCTCTGTTCTGGGTGGTGTCAAGCTTCTTAAGTGTTGTTGGAGTTGCACCCATCCGGGCAAGTGGGGAGTATTCCATCACACTCCTGACTTGTGCTTTGTAGATGGTGGACAGGCTTTGGAGAGACAGAGATGAGTTACTCGCCACAGTATTCCTAGCCTCTGACCTGCTCTTGTAGCCACTGTGTTTATGTGGTGAGTCCAGTTGAGTTTCTGGTCAATGGTAACCCCAAGGATGTTGACAGTGGGGGATTCAGTGATGGTTACACAATTAAATGTCAAGGGGCAGTGGTTAGAGTGGGAGCATTAAGTTCTGGAGCTTCAGTACTATTGCCAGAATGTTATCAGGACCCATTGCCTTTGCAGTTTCCAGTGCCTCCAACCATTTCTTGACATCACGTGAAGTGAATCGAACTGGCTGGAGACTGGCATCTGAGATGCTGGGGACCACTGGAGGAAACCGTGTTGAATCATCCACTCGGCACTTCTGGCTGAAGATTGCTGCAAATACTTCAGCCTTAGCTTTTGCATTGGTGTACTGGACTCCTCCATCATTGAGGATGGGGATATTTGTGAAGCCTCCTCCTCCAGTGAGTTGTTTAATTGTCCACCACCCTTCACAACAGGATGTGGAAGGACTGCAGAACCTGATCCGTTGATTATGGGATCACTTAGCTCTATCACTTGCTGTTTTTGCCGTTTGGTATGCAGGTAGTCCTGTTTGATAGCTTCACCAGGTTGACACCTCACTTTTAGATATGCCTGGTGCTGCTCCCACCCTCCTGCACTTTCCATTGAACCAGGGTGAACTTGGCCTTGATCTATTTGATTTGATTTATTACTGTCACATGTATTAGCATACGGTGAAAAGTATTGTTTCTTGCGTGCTGTAACATACCGTTCATTGAGAAGGAAAGGAGAGGGTGGAGAATGGGGAGTTACAGTCATGGCTGGGGTGTAGAGCATTGTTAGAGAGCTTAAAAGAGCTAGAGTAGAGTTTTAAAAGCATTGAATAAGAGTGAAAGATAGAATTAGAGGGTATGTTGGGCACAGCTCGCAAGAAGTCGCCACGACACGGCAACCCCACCCCATCCCTTCTAGGTAAGAGGCACCCTGGAGGACCAGAGATGTGTGTTCCTCCAGAGATATATGACTGTGTATAGAGACATTGCTCTTTGGAAATTTGGCATATCAACTACGACTCTCACCAACTTTTACAGATGCACCATAGAAAGCATTCTTTCTGGTTGTATCACAGCTTGGTATGGCTCCTGCTCTGACCAAGACTGCAAGGAACTACAAAAGATCATGAATGTAGCCCAATCCATCACGCAAACCAGCCTCCCATCCATCAACTCTGTCTACACTTCCCACTGCCTCGGGAAAAGCAGCCAGCATAATTAAGGACCCCCACGCACCCTGAATATTCTCTCTTCCACCTTCTTCCGTCGGAAAAAGATACAACAGTCTGAGGGCGCGTGCCAATCGACTCAAGAACAGCTTCTTCCCTGCTGCCATCAGACTTTTGAATGGACCTACCTCGCATTAAGTTGATTTTTCTGTACACCCTAGCTATGACTGTAACACTGCATTCTGCACTCTCTCGTTTCCTTCTCTATGAATGGTATGCTTTGCCTGTATAGCACGCAAGAAACAATACTTTTCATGCTAATACGTGTGACAATAATAAATCAAATCAAATCAAATCAAATCTTTGACCAGGGTGATGAGAGCCATGTGAAGAAGCCTCACATGGATACTTGTCCGCTTGTCTCTATTACCCTTGAGACTCTGTAGTGAGACCACTGCTTTGGCAGCATAAAAAGATTAACTGTATGATTTTTTTGTGAGCAATGACCATTCATCCATGAGGATGGAGGTGTTGGGTGGTGAATTGGTTGCTCTCCACCAGCCGTGCCCCTTAGTGGCATCCACTTCCCTCCGACTTCATCCCTGCCTTTGACTGCAGCCAATGGCAGGTGGTACAGAATGGTTGGGAGCTCCACACCTTGCTGGGATCTCGATGTGTTGAGTCCCATGAGTCAGGAGCAAACCTGCTGCAGCGCACCTGCACCATAGACAGGAGAACACAACTGAGCATCTGAGACATCCAGTTGCCTTATAGTTATTGGGTGTCCCTTTAGTCAGCCATTTGTGCTGATCTTGAACTCGTCCCACCTAGAAAGACCCTCCAGCCACTTTGAGTGATCTCATGGACTGACTGACTGCGTCATCAAGATCAGTTTAGAAAAATGGTGTGTGTTATCTTTCAAACTCAATCCACCACCCTCCCCCCATTAACCTCCCTCCATACCCTTGACCCACTAATATCACCATTTGTTTTCACTCTGTTACCCTTGAATCTTCCCCCATTATCCTGGACGCTATTACCTATACAAGCCTTTCCACCCCTCAGAGCTGGTACCCGTTATCATCCCCATGCCTACCAGAAGCCTCTACCCTCAATCTACCATTCTTGTCTCTCTCCATGACCCACCTGATGAGACCTTTACCAACCAGACTCTCACCCTGGATCTGCTACCCTACCACATCCCACTCCCCACTCTGATGGTGACAATTCCCTCCTATCACTAGTAACATGGATTCTTCCCCCAGAATCCCACCATCGACACTCCTGATCCCACCTCTAAGATGCACTGCCCCCACTTGGCTGGATACTCTCAATCCCCCTTCCCCAAACATTTCACCCCCTCTACCCCAACGCCTGCTACCCCAACATTTGTTGTAAGCATGCCTCTCCTGCCCAACCTTCACTCCACCTTTGTACCCTCCCCCCCTCCCCTTACTCCTTCCAGCCTTCTCTTGCCTCCCTTGTCTAACCATGGCGCAGCGCTTGCTAACAGCATCCGAGTGAAGTTAAGCAGGTCCCCAACAAGGAGAATGGAATGTCTCTGGACCTTAAAGCCACGGCGGAAGTGACAAAGTCGTAAAACTGAACGTTCTAAACTCTCGCTGGTGGGGAGTTTAATGTGGAGGACAATTCCTGGGAAGGGGCCTTTTAATGAGTATGCATGAGATGCCTATGCGTTCAGATGAGATTCCCAACATCTATCGTCGGGAAGCTCAACCTGCCTTGAGAGTCGGGGAGAACAGAGTTCCAGCAGTTTATCCCCCTGGCAGGGAAGCAGCTTTTATTGCCTCCCACCAGATGAAGTGCCTCAGCCGCCACAACTCCCACCACTGGCCGGAGTGGAAAACTCCACCCATAGATTTGTAAAGAGCTCTGACCCGTTAGAGATTACTTCAGCCGCTGATGCAGTTTATAAATTGGCTGTTAGTCTCTATTGGTTTACGTTGGAAAAAATCGCAAGTCATGAATGTTATTCAAATTTTAAGAGTTGGTTTCTAGATTAGTGACATGATGGGGCTTTCATATTTGGAGGGCATCTTTTGGATAAGACGTTAAATCAGGTCATTGAATCCCTACAGTGCAGAAGGAGCTCATATGGCCCATCCAGTCTGCACCGACCACAATCCCATCCAGACCCTATCCCCATAATCCCACTTATTTACCCACTAGTCCCCCAGCAATTTAGCATGGCCAATCAACCTAACCCACATATCTTTGGACTGTGGGAGGAAACCGGAGCACCGGAGGAAACCCACACAGACACGGGGAGAATGTGCAGACTCCGCACGGACAGTGACCCAAGGCTGGAATTGAACCCAGGACCCAGGCGCTGTGAGGCAGCTTTGCTAACCACTGTGCCACTGTGCCACCCTGTAAACGTACACAGGGTCACTGTGTGTCTTCTCAGGGGACAGAAAAGATCTCATGGTATTATTTTGGGAATGGGCAGGGGAGTTGTCCCTGTCGATTCATATCTCACGATCAGATTAGCTGGTGATTATTACATTGATATTTGTAGGACATTGCTACAGGGAAATTGGCTGCTGCATTTTCCACATTGTAGCAGGATCTACATTTCAAAAGTATTTCATTGGCTGTAAAGCTCTTTGAGACATCCTGTGGTTGAGAAAGGTGCCGAGTACAAGCAAGTCCTTATCTTTCTTCACCTTTGCTCAATACCTCTTTCTAACTGCCTGGTTTAAGTTGCTACACATTCCACTCCCAATGGTTGTGTTTCCATTTCATCACCCACCTAAAGTCAAACCAGCAATTTAATCACTGGACTCTTAAGTTGCAGCATAAATGCACTCAGTATGGAATTGTACATGTGGGTTTACTTTAACATGTACAAGATATTCAGTTTATCAGTAAGTGAGTGAAAATAAAACCACCAAACCCACTCTGCCTTTTCCTGTTTGTGTGAGACAATGTCAGAATGACACACCCACCAAGCATACTATCAAACAATCTGGAAATAATACTTCACCATTACTTGGAAATGCCTCATTTATAAATTTCATGGAAATCACTTTCCTCAAAATCGACAGTCTTATTTCCACATAATTCATGAACGAACTTTCAGAAGCTGACTCAGAATAGGTAGTATATAAAGGTTTTTAATGATTCAATGGCAAGCACAAAGACATCTTGTCTCATCAGGCTTTATTAGCTGCTGCAGACAACCTGTTGAGACTCATTCATGTGCAGTGAAATCCGGATTCCAGTGATCAATTTCAGTCCATTCTACTCAAACAATTCTGATTTCACTTTTCTGAACACTGTTAGTGAAAACTGACCCTTAACATTGCTGCCACAGAGACCACCAAATCCTCAGTGTTGAGATGAAAGGTTTCTTGATGTCAGTGCTGAATTTAGGTATTGACCCACGCAGTCCAAGATCACATGCTCACCTCATCTTTTGCTGAGAGCAAAGCACGGACTGGGGATATTTAGGTTGGAAAGTAAGTTGTGAAGTAGACATAAGGAATTATAGTTTAAGTGAGTGTCTCTTTTGGCAGGAGAAATGGGGAGACAGAATATTATTTAAGTTTTTTAAAGTTTATTTATTAGTGTCACAAATAGGCTTACATTAACACTGCAATGAAGTTACTGTGAAAATCCCCCAGTTGCCACACTCCAGCGTCTGTTCAGGTACGCTGAGGGAGAATTTAGCGTGGCCAATGCACCTAACCAGCACGTCTTTCGGACTGTGGGAGGAAACCGGAGCACCCGGAGGAAACCCACGCAGACACGGGGAGAATGTGCAGACTCTACACATACAGTCACCCAAGGCCAGAATTGAACCCGGGTCCCTGGAGCTGTGAGGCAGCAGTGCTAATCACTGTGCCACTGTGATTAGGGAGCACCCAGAGGAAACCCATGCAGACATGGGGAGAACGTGCAGATTCCGCACAGGCAGTGACCCAAGTGGGAATCAAACCCGGGTCCCTGGTGCTGTGAGGGAGCAGTGCTATCCACTGTGCCACCATGCCACCCATGGTGGAGAGATATTGCAGAACTTTGGGGGATAGAGTGAACTGTGGCTCTAACTACACCACAGGGACTGCAGTCATTCAAGAAGGCAGCTCACTACCACATTCAGGCTAGGTTTGTATCCGCTGGAGTTTAGGAGAGTAAGAGGTGACTTGATTGAAACATATAGGCCGGAATTTTACCGCTCCACCCGCCATTGGGATCGGAGCGGGCGAGGGGTGGATCATGGAACTAAGTGATGTCCATCTGTGCTGTAACAATCCTGTGATTCTGAGATAAATAGCCTAATAGAAAGGTCTGTTGACCTCGGGTGGTATTTTCCATTTTTGGGTCGAGCGAGACTGTACAACCCCACCCATTAGATCCTGAGAGGTTATTGACAGGCTGGATGTGGAGAGGGCATTTCCTCTTGTGGGAGAATCTAGAATTAGGGGTCACTGTTTAAAATTAAAGGTTTGCCCACTTGCCCACGGAGGTGAAGCGATACGTTTTCTCTCAGAGATTTCTGAGTCTTTTTCCTGAAAAGATGGTGGAAGCCGAGTCTTTGAATATTTTTAATGCAGAGTGGATAAATTCTTGGTAAGTAAGAGTTATCCAGGGTAGATTGAGGTTAGCATCAGAGCAGACAGGCTCGATGGAATAACCTACTCCTGCCCCTTGTCCGTATGTTCATCTCGCAATACACCTCTCAGTGCATATAATTGTGTATTTTATTTCCTGTCCAATGCCTCTTACCTGTTTGTTAGCTCAATGAGACTGTCCTCACTTGCTTCCACCATATCTATCTAATCAGACCCAATACAATCTCTAGCTTCTCTCCCACCATCACCTACAGAGTCCAATGGTATCACCCTTTTATCTCTGCGCTACCTCCCTCAACACTTCGCCATCTCTTTCTATTCGGCTATTTATCTCAGAATCACAGGATTCTAACAGCACAGATGGACATCACTTAGTTCCATTCTGTCACCTTCTCACTGTAACCCTGCACATTCTTTCTTTTCAAATAACAGTCTAATTCCCTTTTGAATGCTTCAGTAGAACCTGCCTCCACCACACTCTCAGACAGTGCATTCAAAGCCTAACCACTCAGTGCGTGACAAAGGTTTTCCTCAGATCACTATTGATTCTTTTACTAATTACTTGAAATCTGTGCCCTCTGATTTTCAATCCTTTCATGAATGGGACCAATTTCTCCCTATCTACCCTGTCCAAACCCCTCATGATTTTGAATATCTCCATCAAATCAACTCAGCCTTCTTTTCTCGAAGGAAAACAGTTCCAACTTCTCCAATCTAGCTTCTTAATGGAAGTTCCTCATCTCACGGTAATATATTAGCTTGGCTAGAGAATTGGCTAACCAATAGAAAGCAGGGAGGGGTGATAAATGGGTCTTTTTCAGGTTGGCAAGCTGTAACTAGTGGTGTGCCACAGAGTTCAGTCCTCGGGCCCCAACTATTTACAATCGGTTAATGTCTTGGATGCAAGGATGGAATGTACTACAGTCTAATTTGCAGATGACACTAAGTTGCCATGAGGAAATAAGAAACTTACAAATAGGTATAGGTAGGTTAAGTGAGTGGACCAAAGTTTAGCAGATAGAATTTAATGTGGATAAGTATGAGGTTATCCATTTTAATCAGAGGAATAAAAAGGCAACTTATCTAAATGGAGAGAAGCTTCAGTGCAGAGGGACCTGGGTGTCCTCATGTATAAATTGCAGAAAGTTAGTATGCAGGTGCAGCAGGTAATAAGGAAGGCAATGGAATTTTGGCATTCATTGCTAATGGAATAGAATATAAAAGTGGAGAAGTGATGTTGCAACTGAACAAAGACCGGATCTGAAATACTGCGCACAGTTTAGGTCCCCTTACTTGGGGAAGGATGTAAATGCATTAGCAGTATTTCAGAGAAGGTTCACTAGATTGCTTCCTGGGATGAAGGACTTGTCTTATGAAGAGAGATTGAGCAGTTTAGGCCTATGCTCGCTGGGGATTAGAAAAATGAGAAGAGATCTAATTGAGGTATATAAGATGCTATGAGGGGGGTTGACAGGTTAGACATAGAGTAGATGTTTCCCCTTGCTGGACATTCTAGAACAAGAGGCCATAGTTTTAGGCTAAGGGGTGGCAGATTTAAAACAGAAATGAGGAAAAATGACTTCAGTCAAAAGGTCGTGAATCTGTGGAATTCTCTACCCCAGAGTGCAGTGGATGCTGGAACACTAAACAAATTTGAGGAGAGGGATAGGTTTTTAATTAGTAGCGGGATGAAGGGATGAAGGGTTATGGAGAACAAGCAGAAAGGTGAGGTGAACATTAAATTAGCCATGGTGGTATTGAATGGTGTAGCACGCTCGAAGGATGAATTGCCCACTCATGCTGCTAATTCCTATGTCCTCATTCTTGTGAATGTTTTCTGAACTCTCTCCAATGTGTTCACATCCTTTCTAAAGTGCGACATTCAGAACGCGACACAATTCTCCAGCTGAGGCCAAAGCAGTGATTTATGTAAGTTCAACATAACCTTCTTGCTCGTGTGTTCTATGTCCCTCCTAATGAAGCCCAGAATATTTTATGCTTTATTAACTGCTCTCCACCTGTCCTGCCACCTTCAATGACTGATGCACATATACACCCAGGCCCCGCTGCTCCTGCAACTCCTTTACAGTTGTACCCTCTAATATATATATTGTCTCGTCATGTCCTTTCTATCAAAATGAATCACTTCACATATCGCTGCATTGAACTTCATCTGCCACCTGTCTGCCCATTTCACCAAATTGGCGATGCCCTTTTGAAGTTCTACACCATCCTCTCACAATGCTTCTGAGTTTTGTAACACCCTCAAAAGTTGTGATTGTGCCCTGTACACCAAGGTCTAGGTCATTAATATATATCAGAAAAAACAAGGGTCCCAACAATGACCCTGGGAGACTCCACTACAAACCTTCCTCCAGTCTGAAAAACATCCATTAACCACTACTCTCTGGTTCCTGTCACTCAGCCAATTCTGTCTCATGTTGTTACTGTCCCTTTAATTCCATAAACTACAACTTTCCTCATATAGACCATAGAACATAGAACATTACAGCACAGTACAGGCCCTTCAGCCCTCGATGTTGCGCCGACCAGTGAAACCAATCTGAAGCCCATCTAACCTACACTATTCCAATATCATCCATATGTTTATCCAATGACCATTTAAATGCCCTTAATGTTGGCGAGTCCACTACTGCTGCAGGCAGGGCATTCCACGCCCTTATCACTCTCTGAGTGAGGAACCTACCTCTGACATCTGTCCTATATCTATCACCCCTCAATTTAAAGCTATGTCCCTTTGTGCTAGCTATCACCATCCGAAGATAAAGGCTCTCATTATCCACCCTATCTAATCCTCTGATCATCTTGTATGCCTCTATTAAGTCAACTCTAACTTTCTTCTCTCTAACGAAAACAACCTCATGTCCCTCAGCTTTTCCTCATAAGACCTTCCCACCATACCAGGCAACATCCTAGTAAATCTCCTCTGCACCCTTTCCAATGCATCCACATCCTTCCTATAATGCGGTGACCAGAACTGTATGTAATACTCCAAGTGCGGCCGCACCAGAGTTTTGTACAGCTGCAACATGACCTCCTGGCTCCGAAACTCAATCCCTCTACCAATAAAAGCTAACACTCCGTACACCTTCTTAACAACCCTATAAACCTGGATGCCAACTTTCAGGGACTATGCACATGGACACCGAGATCTCTCTGTTCATTCACACTACCAAGTATCTTACCATTAGCCCAGTACTCTGTAATCCTGTTGCTCCTTCCAAAGTGAATCACCTCACACTTTTCCGCATTGAACTCCATTTGCCACCTCTCAGCCCAGCACTGCAGCTTATCTATGTCCCTCTGTAACCTGCAACAACCTTCCGCACTGTCCACAACTCCACCGACTTTAGTGTCATCCGCAAATTTACTAACCCATCCTTCTACGCCCTCATCCATGTCATTTATAAAAATGACAAACAGCAGTGGCCCCAAAACAGATCCTTGCGGTACACCACTAGTAACTGAACTCCAGGATGAACATTTCCCATCAACCACCACCCTCTGTCTTCTTACAGCTAGCCAATTCCTGATCCAAACCACTAAATCACTCTCAATCCCATGTGTCTGTATCTTCTGCAATAGCTTACCGTGGGGAACCTTATCAAATGCTTTACTGAAATCCATATACACCACATCAACTGCTTTACCCTCATCCACCTCTTTGGTCACCTTCTCAAATAACTCAATAAGGTTTGTGAGGCACGACCTACCCTTCACAAAACCGTGTTGACTATCCCTAATCAAATTATTCCTTTCTAGATGATTATAAATCCTATCTCTTATAATCATTTCCAAAACTTTGCCCACAACAGAAGTAAGGCTCACTGGTCTATAATTACCAAGGTTGCCTCTACTTCCCTTCTTGAACAAGGGGACAACATTTGCTATCCTCCAGTCTTCTGGCACTATTCCTGTAGACAATGATGACATAAAGATCAAAGCCAAAGGCTCTGCAATCTCCTCCCTAGCCTCCCCGAGAATCCTGGGATAAATCCCATCCGGCCCAGGGGACTTATTTATTTTCACACTTTCCAGAATTGCTAACACCTCCTCCTTATTAACATCAATCCCGTCTAGTCCTATAGCCTGTATCTCAGTATTCTCCTCAACAACATTGTCTTTTGCCTGCGTGAATACTGACGAAAAATATTCATTTAGCGCCTCTCCTATCTCTTCAGGCTTCACGCACAACTTCCCACTACTGTCCTTGACTGGCCCTAATCTTACCCTAGTCATTCTTTTATGTCCGTTGTGTGGCATTGTATCAAAATGCCTTTTGGAAGTCCATGTACACTGCATCCACAGCATTATCCTTGTGAGCCCTTTGTGTTACTTCTTCAAAAACTCCAGCAAATTAACCAAACATGAATTTCCCAGAATAAATCCATGTTAGTTTTCCTTAACTAACCTGCATCTGTCCATATGACTATTAACTTTGTCCTGAATTATTGTTTCTAGAAGTTTTCCCACCACAGAGGTTAGACTGACTGGTCTGTAATTGCTGGGCTTACCTTTACACCCTTTTTTGAACAAGGGTGTAACGTTTGCAATTCTCCAGTCCTCTGACACCACTCCGAGACTAAAGAAGGCTGAAAAAAGTTATGGCCAGCGCAATGTCAATTCTCACTGAATACATCTAATCCAGCCCCAGTGCCTAATCAACTTTAAGTACAGACGATCTACCCAATACCTCCTTCTTTTCAAGTTTAAACCCTTCTAATGTTTGAGTTACCACCTCTTTTACCGTGGCCTGGGTATCATCTTCTGCCTTGGTAAATACAGATGCATTCATTTAATACCTCAGCTAGGCCCCCTGGTTCCATGTGTAAATTCTCTTTCTGTCCCCTCTCCGTCCCTGTTCCTCCTTTTACTACCCTGTTACTGTTTATTTGTCTATAGATGATGTTGGCAATTCCCTTTTATACCAGCTGCCAGTCTCTTTTCATACTCCCTCTTTGCTTCTCTTATTTGCTTCTTCACCTCCCCTCTGAACCTTTTATATTCAGCCTGGTTCTCAATTTCTATCTCCATTCTCATCCAGAGAGCTCTGGTTGTGTTTGCCTCACCTTTCCCTTTCGAGGGAATATATCTTGCCTGTGTCTGAATCATCTCTTCTTTGAAGGAAACCCATTGATCATTTTTTCTGCCAACCTTTGACTCCAATTTATTTGACTCAGATCTGTTCCTATCAACACGGAGAGCATGTTTATAGATCCGATGATTAAAGCTGGCTTTCCTCCAGTTAATTCTTCTTACTACGGATTGTTCTTTGTCCTTGTCCATAGTCAGCCTAAACTTTATGATACAATGATTACTGTCCTTGCAGCTGTTCAGTGACGTTCTTGACCCGAGCACTAGGGAGACAATACAGCATCCTGGATTCACATCTACGGCTGCAAAATGCCTGTTTACCTATCAAATCCCGACTGCTCTTCCAAAATTCCTTGTGCCCTCTCCTATACAGCTGAGTCACTTGCAGTGCTTAGCTCTGCCTGCCCTCCCCAGATGAACCATCAGCCGCATCAGTATTCAGAGGAATTAAATTCTGCTCTCTCAATTTAACAAGCTGCAAATGGGTTCACGGGCCATCAGGGCTCTGACAAATAAAACATGGCGGTTTCCAGGCAAGGTCTCAGGCACTGGGCGAGGGGGCGGGGGGGGGGGGGAAGATGGGCCATTCTCAGAATCCCTACAGTGCAGGAGGAGGTCATTTGGCCCATCGAGATTTGCACTGACCACAATCCCATCCAGGCCCTTTCCCCATGTATTTACTCTAGCTAGTCCTCCTGACACTAAGGAGCAATTTAGCATGGCCAATCCACCTGACCCACACATCTTTGGAATGTGGGAGGAAACCGGAGCACCCAGAGGAAACCCATGCAAACACGGGGAGAACGTGCAAACTCCACACAGACAGTCACCCAGGCCGGGAATCTAACCCGGGTCCTTGGCGGTGAGGCAGCAGTGCTAACTACTGTGTCTCCTTTCATTGGAGTGCAAACTTTCACCAAAGAGGGAGCCAGCAAACATGTGAAGGAGAGGGGCAGCTCTGAGGAGCTGAGGGGTAACTATTGGACATTTCATCCAAGCCAGTAAAGGAGATGTCATTCAAAGATGGACTCCAGTCTTCCTGGATCCATGAACAATGGAAGAGTTGCAAAGGAAGGTGCAATAGGCCCCAGATCCACCATAATCAGGCAGCAGGAGCAACAAGAGGTGCAAGGAACATGGGTTCAAATCCCACCATGAATAGCTTACTGTTTCCTGATGTTAGCCAATCCTCTATCCATGCTAATATATCATCCCCAATACCCTGAACTCTTACTGTCCATTAAGCTTTTATGTGGTACCTTATTAGTTGCCTTTTGGAAGTCCAAATACATCACATCTACTGATTCCCCTTTACCAACCCTGCTTGTTACATCCGCAAAGGACTTTAATAAATTTGTCAAATACAATTTCCCTTTCACAAAACTTCATATACTCTGCCTGATTGTAATATGATTTTTCAAATGTTCTGTAACTACTTCCTGAATAATAAATTCCAACATGTTTCCCAAAGACTGACGTTAGACTAACTGGTTTATAGTTTCCTGCTTTCTCTTGTCCTTCTTGTATGATTAGAGATTTGATATTTGCAGTTTTCCAATCTGCTGGGACCTTGTCAGAATCTGGAGAATTTTGAAAGATTACAACTAATACATGCCCTCCCTCTGTAGCTACTTCTCTGAAGACACGAGAACACACGGGGAGATGGTGGTGTAGTGGCAATGCCACTAGACTCATAATCCAGTGGCCCAGACTAATGCTCTGGGGACATGGGTTCAAACCCCACCATGGCAGCTGGTGGAATTTAACTTCAAGTTAGTCTCACAAAACAATCTCTCCTTTAGGGCAGGAAATCTGCCATCCTTACCTGGTCTGGCCTATGTGCGACTCCAGACCCACAGCAATGTGGTTGCGGCACGGTAGCGCAGTGGTTAGCACTGCTGCTTCACAGCTCCAGGGTCCCGGGTTCGATTCCCGGCTTGGGTCACTGTCTGTGTGGAGAATGGCCTCCTTCTGCACTGTAGGGTTTCTATGATTTCTATGACTCCTAACCACCCTGTGAAATGGCCCAATGAGTAGCTTAGTTCATGGGCAGTTAGGGTTGGGAAACGAATGCCAGCGACAGCCACGTCATATCAAAGAAATGCAGACCATCGTATTCAGAGGATTTATCAGCCTTTAGTACCATTTAAGTTGAAAGTTTCTTTTTTCATTAGTCACAAGTAAGGCTTACATTAACACTGCAATGAAGTTACTGTGAAATTCCCCTAGTCGCCACACTCCGGTGCCTGTTCAGGTCAATGCACCCTAACCTGCACATCTTTCAGATTGTGGGAGGAAACCCACGCAAACGTACAAACTCCACACAGACAGTGACCCAAGCCGGGAATCGAACCTGGGTACCTGGCGCTGCGAGGCAGCAGTGCTAACCACTGTGCCACCGTGCCGCCCCGCACGCTTGCCTAGTACTTTTTCAATTCCTCTCATTGACAGCAATATGAGAAATGAGCCCAAACAAACAGAAATGCAGCTTCAAAAATGCTTTATTACTTTACTTTGGATTCAATTACATTGTGCAAGTTGATATTTCAGAAAAGCGTAACATTTCACAGTAAACTTAATTCAAACATTTCACTTGTTTAGACAAATGAAACAAGCTTTTCACACATTTCCATTGGATGAAAGCTAATGTGGTCACAATCATCACAATAAAGGTTACATTCACCCGTCAGTAGCATAATCATTTTAAGACACATTCAATAAAACATTGGGGAGGGCACAGGACTTGAAATGTGGCACCAGCACGCACAATCAGATTAAAGTCATAGCAGCATTGTTACTACCATTTCATTAAAAGATAAGAATGGGAGTCAGAATCTCTCAAGCTATACATTTCACTTCAGAAATGAAAAAGATCCAATGGTGCAAACTGTCCCTCTAGATTCACATTTCAAAGCAAGTCTTTTAGGCTGTAGGCTGATAGGCAGGAATACTGAGGATTGAAGGTTTGTCACCAGCAGTGGGTTTCCCAGCGGTGGGTTTCCCAGCGGCGAGAGGTGCATTCAACAGGTAATCCTGTTGAAAATGGCAGGACCAGAAGATCCGTTGCCAGCCAATGGCAGGCCACATCCACCGCCGCAGGGTTGTGCCGAAAATCTCTCCCACTATCATTTTCTACTCTCATTTGGCCCCTCGCGCCTCTGCTAGCTCTTTGAAAAAGCTATCTAATTAATCCCACTCTCCTGCCCTTCCTTCGCAATCTTTACTCAATAAGTTCTAATTCACTTGCCTTTTGCAAGTTATCGGGTGGAATTTTCCGGCCACTCTCGCCAGTGGGATCGCCCGTCACGCTGAAGTTAACGGAATGGCTCGTCGCATCCACCGCGAGGAAACCCACTATGGCGGGACTGGAAAACCCCACCCGCTGAATCTACCTCCAGCACCCTTTCGGGTAATGTATGTCAGAGCATAAAACTCACTCTGTAAAGAAAGATATTAAAACACTGACAATGATCGGTAACAACATTATACAATATCCTTGACTCTCTTAAGCTGTGCATTAATTGCTGGTGAAGTCAGTAAAGTTTTGTTATGACGTCAAAAAAAGTTTGAACTCTCCTTAAACGTATGCTACTCTTATTCCACCCTATCAGGACACAACAAACCATTTCAGTTTTAACCTAACTGCAATCCATTGCTACATATCGAACTAACGCCCATTAATCCAGCCAACCCTCACTACAAGTGGGGCAGTTGGAAATAGGGGTGGGACTTTAACATTGGTGTCCTGCCTGCCATTTTTAAAAGGTTTTCAATTTCCTTAAGTTTCTTCAGTACAGCAAAGTCCCAGCTTCAGATTAATAGCTATATTAATATTATAACATTAAAGTGATATTTTCCATTCAAGAAATACAATTTTAAAAATATATTTATATATATCTATATTTAAAAATATTATGGGAAAAAATGTCCCATATATCGGATTGGCAGCTCAAACTCAACTGAGGGAAAGAGCACTATTTTTCCACTGCTAATGGAAGTTTGTACTGATGTGACCGCTGCCTACTTGCCCTTTAGTTGTGGGCCACCACAGTTTTCTTTGAGGCATACACATGAGCCATCATCATTGATTCAACTCTGTTGAAGCTGTTCTGTTCAATGGCTCCACAAACTAAACGATCTAATTTTAAACAGTAAGTGCCAACATCTCATTTTCAGTACAACCCAGAGACTTATACCAGGCCTCTGAGGTAACCCCCAGAACTTACAAACAGCCCCGTCTCAGGTGTGGCAGGCTGAAAGCACATAAGAACATTCAGCAGTCTTGCGGACTGAAGATGACTTGCTGACTGGCAAAACTGGAGATTTTTTTTCAAGTCCTGATGCCGTTTCTCAATCCCACTTTGTAAAATGTAGCAAGAAATAGAAAAGTTACATGCAAACTCACAAATGCCAACAAATAGAAAGTATCCTCCAGTCTCCACACAGATCACCGTGAACTCATAGCAACGTTTTAAAAAATAATTCGTGGGGCATGGGCGTCGCTGGCTGGCCAGCATTTATTGCCCATCCCTAGTTGCCCTTGAGAAGGTGGTGATGAACTGCTTTCTTGAATCACTGCAGTCCACGTGCTGTGGGTTGACTCACAATGCTGTTAGGGAGGGAATTTCATATTGCTATACAGAATCCTATCATTAACATGGAGAAGTATATCACAGTGTTTATTTCTTATTAAATATATCCAGATAAATCTGAGGACACCTTTTCATTGTAACATGAATTTGGGCAAATCGCTTCAGAACTTCCCAGCAACGAAAATCACTTTAAAACTGACCAGTAACAAAGAGATCATATTCATTATGTTGGACATGAATAGAAAGGATCCTTTGTGACCCTCCCCCAAGCTCCACCTCAGGAGTAATCCTCTGTGATCCACTCTCATTACAATCTCGAGTACATTCGTTCTTGCACAGAACACAAATAAACACAATATGGTTGTCCGCTGGTTTATTCTCCTAAAAAGGAGAGACCGTTCACTTTCTCCTTCCCGCTTCCCATTCCATGGCAGCTTCTCCTTTCCGGAGATTCTGCCTCTTGGAAGGGCAGGTGGTCAGGCTGCAGATCCCAATGGCATCGTCACCACCTCGGACCACAGTCGACACAAAGTCGTGTTTTTAATGGGGAGAGAGGGCATCACCGTGACCCCGCGCGAGGTGGACTATCTCACCCCTTGCCACGTTCGGCGGGACGACAGACTCCACGTGGCGGCCAACAGTTTTGCTCTTCAGCCTCCACGGCCTACAATCTGGTGCATCCCCACTGAACACGGTGTCGTGAACGGCTTAAACAGCCTCAACCGGAGGGGGAGAAAAAAAAATGTCGACAGGCAACCGAACCGCTACCTGTCAGGCTTGATGGCAGTGGCAAAAAGAAAAATAATGGGCCAAAAAAAAACTATTAATATTTTCAACTTATCTCAAATGCCCAGTGTAATATCTCCTTATACTTTTGAATCAATTGAAGGTGATTCTGTTTCCCGGTGATACCAAAATACATTGTAAATGAAAGAAGCATTATATTGAAAACCTACAATACTAAAACATAACTGGAAGTTATGGAAAAATGTATAATTGAAGCAGCAACAGGAAAAAAAGCATTGGCCCAAATCTCCCTCGAAAACCCATTTGCACAAACCGATTATAGAGGTGATACCCCCCATTTCACAAGAGCGTGTGCCTGGGTACAATGGCAGGTCTTATCTGAACCAAAGATAATTGATGCCAAGCATAATTAATTATTAAAAATAACCACGGAGGCATAACTGTGCAGTCCGGTTTCTGGAGGTTAGTCCTCCAGTTACTTTGTTAAAGGATTCCACCATTGTACCTGACCCTTACATTACACATTACTCTTTGTTGCTTCATGTGTGTGTGTGTGTGTGTGTGTGTGTGTGTGTGTGTGTATGTATTAAGTCACAGACCTACTTAATTTGAAGAGGTTGTGAAATAACAATTTATCTGCCAGTTATTTGTACTTGCATACATTGGGCTTGGATTTCCATGGATTCTCCCAATACAACAGGAGAAGGTTTACAGGAATCCTGGAGAAATGACATGAATTTTTGATGAACTTTTTCCAGTATTTCTGTTGTTAACAACAGATGAAGAGAGAATCTTGCTGCAGAGAAGGACGTGGTGTGCAGACTCTCAGCAATTTTAATCCCCTCAGGATGTGGGAGGGATCTCAATGAAGTTATTTTGTTTGTAATGGTCACCAGCGTTGGCATCGTGCAGTTATAAACAGGAAGTACTGTACTTGTAAACAATTAGATGGTCTGAGTTGCTTAATTAGAAGTTATTTCCTTGCAATTTCAAATGATCCAAATTAGGCACTGCAAATGACACAACAAATTGGGAATTTTGCGTTTAAAAATAACCAAACAACAACTTTAAGAACAGTAGATCCTACTTGTGGTTTAGACTATTGATGTGATTTTGGTATCCAAATGGGTTGAGAGGATCTGAGCCTGAAATGAGAAGTGGGAGTTATAATCCCAGAGTACAGAAGATAGACAAGAAAACAGTCTAATATTTGAAATTAAGGTTTCCATCCTTAACCCGCCAGGTCCAGGAATTGCTGTAGTTGGAAGCTGGGATGCACCTCAGGTCAATTCCAGATGCTGGGATTTCAAAGTCAGAAGAAATAGGATGTCCATTTTGTTTCACCAGAGAGAAACTGGGTACCTGTATCTGCGAATGAGAAATGAGTCAGATATTAGCGTTTTCGATCTACAAGTCGACAGACTTTTAGATCTTATAAATTAAACTTTATTCTAAACATCTGGATTTCATTTCCTGTATAGACATTTAAATCATTTTACTAAACTGTAATTTTAAGTTTTATATACATAGGAAAATGAATAAGTTATTTAGTCTCTTGAGTCTGTCACACAATTGAGTGATGGTGTGGAGATGCCAGCGTTGGACTGGGGTGGGCACAGTAAGAAGTCTCACAACACCAGGTTAAAGTCCAACAGGTTTATTTGGTATCACGAGCTTTCGGAGTGCTGCTCCGAAAGCTTGTGATTCCAAATAAACCTGTTGGACTTTAACCTGGTGTCGTGAGGCTTCTTACTGTACCTTTTAGTGAGATCAAGGCTGATCTGCAACTTAACTCTACCTGCCTTTTTCTAATATCCCTTAATAAATTTGGTTAGCAAAAATCTATCACTCTCAGTTTTAAAACCGACAATGATTTAGCATCAACTGCCAGTCTGGAACTTTGACCAGGCTTTGCATATATAAAGATTTCCTAATTTTACTTCTCAAAGGTCTGGCTTTAGATTTGAGGCTAGACCTAGACCGACAGGAATAGTTCCTCGCTATCTATCTCATCAGCTTTCCCACTCCTATCTTGAAAACTTTGATCTAATCAACCTTCTAAATTCCAGAGAACACCAACAAGTCAGTTCTTGGTAGTGTCGGCTGTATGTGCTCTCCTTCAAAAAATAAAACACACTTACCAGATTACTGATTCCTGTAGCCACCTGGCCAACTGTAGCCCTTCGCATGTCATGTACAACCAAACATTCTCCGCTGAAAGTGTGAATTCTAGCTTCAACCCCTAAAATAGAAACATTGTGTTTAGTCTCAAAGAACACTGGAACTCTTCTTTTAGTAAGAAGTCTCACAACACCAGGTTAAAGTCCAACAGGTTTATTTGGTAGCAAATACCATAAGCTTTCGGAGCACTGCTCCGAGCAGCGCTCCGAAAGCTTATGGTATTTGCTACCAAATAAACCTGTTGGACTTTAACCTGGTGTTGTGAGACTTCTTACTGTGTTCACCCCAGTCCAATGCCGGCATCTCCACATCATGACTCTGCTTTTAGCCATCTTAACAAGTTGTGATCAAATCAAGAGAGAGGTCTTGCAAGAATCTCAGCAAGCTTTCCAGAAACAAATAACATAAGTAATTTAGCAGAGTTTATTTTGCTGATTGATGTCAGAGAATATTCAATTTTTCTACATATTAATATCCAATATTAGAGAGCGTATGAATTTTGGAAACTCAACTCCACCATCCTACTTTTTAAAAATTCATTTGTGGGACATGGGCATCGCTGGCTGGCCAGCATTTAATGCCCATCCTCTATTTCTTGAGAGTCAACCACATTGCTGTGGCTCTGGAGTCACATGTAGGCCAGACCAGGTAAGGATGGCAGATTTCCTTCCCTAAAAGGACATTAGTGAACCAGGTGGGTTTTTTCGACAATCGACAATGGTTTCGTGGCCATCAGTAGATTCTTAATTCCAGATTTTTTTAAATGAATTCAAATTCCACCATCTGCCGTGGCGGGACTTGAACATTGGTTGAGTTTCTGGATTAATAGTCTAGCGATAATACCACTAAGGCATTGCCGCCCGTCAAGATTATTTCAAATATTTATCACTAGACATTTTACGGTGGATAGTTTTAAATCATTTTCACTCATTTAAAACTGTTTTTATTCTATTGGCCTGACTTATCGTAATATCCTGGGTTCACCTATCCAAGTTATTTAATACTTTATGAAGACAGGATTGGTTTGGACAACAGTGTAAACTGTGACAGCAAGCTGCAGCTACCGTTTTACACTTTACCCAATTATTTTTTCAACTGCAGCTAAGAGTGATGAAAATCAGGCTGGATTGTAACAGAGCTGGCTGATTCGCAATTCACCATTTTGTGCTTCTGACCAAGACTAATTTCACTTCCTGTATCTTGATGAGGCCATCCCAACTTTGCTTCCCTCAAGGTTCAGATAATAGTGATAGGCCCACAATTTACATTGTTTACACATGAATTTGAGTTACAGCTTGACAATACTGTGGTAGGCCTTCCCTTGTTGTCGATGCTGCTTTCAATTGGGAGTTCTTACTGAGCATTTATTTTACCATTAAAGAGGCTTGGCATGTCCTGCTGGTGATCCAGACGTTGACTGAGGCTAAAGCTGGCACTAAATCCATCCGTCTGACTATTCCATGACATTGAGTGAATTCCAGAACTGTAGTTACCACTCAGGCTCGGCATTCCTTTCTGGGAATCCTGGAAAAAGACAGAACATTCCAGATTAAATGTCAGTTGCAGCAGTGTGATGTATTGGTGAGAAACAAAGCTGTGGCATTAGAATTTACCAAAAGCCTCTCTGTTGTGGGCTATCTAGGCCAATATAGTTCGGTCATGGTAGATAATTATTAGAGTGAAAAAATCCTTTAGCACCAACTCTTCAAAAGTTCTGCTTCTGCACCTAAATAAGCAATAGTAGGCAGGAATTGATGACTGCAACACTTAAGAATTGCTTAGCAATGAAATGTCATCATAGAATACCCACAGTGCAGAAGAGGCCACTTAGCCCCGCATGACTCTCTGACAGAGTAACCTACCCAAGCCCACCCACTTTGCCTTAGCCCCATAACCCCACACATTTCCCATGGCTAATCCACCTAACCTACACATCTTGGGACACTAACATGGCCAATCTACCTAACCTGCACATCTTTAGAGAGTGGGAGGAAACCAGAGCACCTGGAGGAGGGGGGGGCATGCAAACTCCACACAGTCACCCAAGGCCAGAATTGAACCAGGGTCTCTGGAGCAGTGAGGCAGCAGTGCCAACTACGGTGCCACCATGCTGCCATCAGGTACAGTAATGTAAACTGGTGAGATTCTGTAGGTAGCACCTCCCAATGTTACATTGTTATCCATCACAGAATATAAAATCTGTATTACATAATACATATATGCAAAGAGTTCATATTCACTTTCAACTATAATCTTTTGTGCTAACTTTTCTCATTATAAATTCCTGTGCTTTAATTTACAATAGAAACTGCCTCTACACATTTGCAGTATTGTAATGTCCCCCCTTCCATCAGTACTGTCACTGTCTGTCGCAGTTTAGGTGATGAAGTTGTATTACAGAGGAATCCTGGTGCTCCAATCAATGTTGCTGCTTCCCCAGCTACTGCTCATCTTACTCTAAAGAACACAAAATCAAAATGTATTACAAGTAAGGATAGATAGGAAACTGCCCCACTAGGGGGCTAGGATTGGTCGTCTGTTTCACATTCCACCCATTCAATTTATATTGGGTGACTAATCTGCTCCAATCAGGAGCATTGCCGGGAGATTTGCAGAGTAAATGCAGGGTTATGGGGATAGGGTCTGGGTGGGATTGTTGTCAGTGCAGTCTTGATGGGCCGAATGGCCTCCTTCTGCACGATAGGGATTCTATGATCAATTTCCCACTGGGCAGATTGGGTTAAAATTTCTCCCCTGGTCTCGACAGCCTCCCATGCAACATCACGCGAGATTAAAACAAAAGATTATGTTGATTTACATATTGGTTCCACTGCTCTGACTTGCTGCTTTTGACAAAAAAAATTACCAAGTAATAATATTTTATAATATAATAATATACGCTTTGCGCAGCGTAGCAATGGGCTAATCATACCTTGTCATAGTCTTCCATTAGACTGTATGCGTCGCTGCTTAACACATCTAATATCTGGTCCTCCAACTTTTCTGGGAACACTTGAGATAAGTTATAGAGTAGAAATTCTGAAATGTCAAATCAAAAAAGAATGTGAGAAAAAAAAGAGTCAAGATGCCAAGTTTCGACTGCAAGCCTCAATCAGGCTAAACAGTTTACAGCAACAGTAACAACACCAACACTGAATCATGATTGCTTCCAAATAAGAGGATTCTGATAGAAAATAGTATGCTTGCAATTAAGCAGCAAAAGGTACCTCAATTCTACAGTCTCCTATATTCTTTACTCATTCAAGTAAAAGACTTGCATTTCTAGAACGTTTTTCACAAATGTAGTTAGAAACATAGAATCCACAGTGCAGAAGGAGGCCATTTGGCCCATCAAGCCTGCACCAACAACAAGCCCACCCAGGTCCTATCCCTATAACCCCACGTATTTACCCTACTAATCCCCCTGACACTATGGGACAATTTAGCATGGCCAATCAACCTAACCTGCACATCTTTGGATTGTGGGAGGAAACCGGAGCACCCGGAGGAAACTCGCGCAGACACGGGGAGAACGTGCAAACTCCACACAGTCAATGACCTGAGGCCGGAATTGAACCCGGGTCCCTGGCGCTGAGTTGCAATGCCACCATTACTCTTGTTGTCAGACCCCTTTCCTCTGGCTGGCAGGAGGCCAACCCACAGGCTTCTGCCACTGCCACTCTGGAACTTGGCACTAGGCAGCGCACTGCAAGATCTCCAATTTGTTTCTGCATCTCTTCTGGTGACTGAGGTGAGGAACTCACCTTGAGGGCAATCGCAAGTGGAGACCCACGTCATGGGTTGCATGAGTGAAACATCAAATGGTCTGCTCACCAAGCTGAGTATCCTTACTGGAGGCACTGACCACCAGGAATTAATTTCTCCTGATGAAACCTGACAGAAAATATTCCAAGAGGGGTTTTACCCATATCGCGCGCTTAAAGTGGCAGCCCTTATACCATACTGCACAAAATATCAACAAATATATCGGCGGGGATTCTCCAACCTCGTTCGCACGGTACTTTCCAGTCCTGCTGCAGTGAATGGAGGTTTGGCTGAGCGCCAAATTCTCTGTAGCGATGGCAGGGCAAACAACATTGAAGAATTCCGGCCGTCATTTTAGCCAGTCCAAAAACATTTCAATACTTGGGGATCATGAGAAAAGAAACATTTTCTCATCATTATTTCAGAAGATAGAGAGCAGTATGTGTTACCTTTCTGCAGTTTCCCGTATTCCTCCAGGAGTTTCTTGTCTGCCTCGTCGCTCTGCAGTGAAGGCAATGACAACAGTGGTGAAGGAGTAGATAAATCTTCTTCATCACTCAAAGGTTCAGCCAACTCTTCAGGGAATTGAATCTCCTCATCTTGCAGGAGCAGCTGGTTAAAGTTACAGGCCAGCCTAATTAGGTTTTTTGGGCGCGGCTTTCTTCGGCAGGCCTGTGATGAAGTTTTCTTGGTCATGTTTTCCAATGTCCCCATTTTGCCCATGCTGAGTTGACCTCCCTTCAGGTGATGGAATCTGTGCTTGTCTGAGTCCACGCCAGCCGGCACTGGCTCTGATCCTGGAGGAGGCCGGTCTTTGGTGGCACAGTGTACAGCACTCTGATCCGTCGACAGAGGGGTCATTGAACCATTACTGTTGCCATCATCTGACTCAGCAGCACAATTCACTTTCTGAACATGATTAGTCTGAGAACCACTCACAGCTCCTGCAGTACAAATAAAAAGACAAATGAATACCAAAGTTGGCAAAACAAACATATATCACATGCTTTCAGTCCCATCTCCCTTGCCTTAACTGGGACACTACAAATTCCACCCATCTTTAGAATAGCCCTGTTGATCCCACCATTTTCTGGATGCCACAATGAAAGGGGCATCTCTTCATATGACTAGGAGACATAAAAGTTTAATGGGCTGAATCACACTTGGATTTCCCTCTTTTTCGAGGGGAATGTGTTTAATATTCACTGAGTAACTATCCTCAAATGGTTTGGGTCTTGATTAAGTTTAAATTTATTTAGTATCACATGTAGGCTTACATTAACACTGCAATGAAGTTACTGTGAAAATCCCTTAGTCGCCAAACTCCGGCACCTGTTTGGGTACACTGAGGGAGAATTTAGCATGACCAATGCACCTAACCAGCACGTCTTTCAGACTGTGGGAGGAAACCAGAGCACCCGGAGGAAATCCACACAGACAAGGGGAGAACATGCAAACTCCACACAAACAGTGACCCGAAGACAGAATTGAACCCAGGTCCCTGGAGCTGTGTGGCAGCAGAGCTAACTACTGTGCCCTCATGATTAGGGAGCAAAAGCTCAAAGTCTGGGTGTTGCGGTACCTAGTTAATATCCAAAAATCCAAGCTTCTATACTACAACGTTTCATGTGACAGGAAGCTTTCAATGAAAGTATCAAGCAAATGGGTTCACAAAAACTCCCCTATTAAAAATGTGTATGTAATTGGAAGAACACTCACTGTAGACTGCATATTTTAATGCAAAAAAAAACTTTCTTTGAGCTATCTGGCTGCTGAACTTCATCTGGTCACTGGCCACAGGAGACTGATCTCCGATGATGCTTACGTCAACTAATGACACACAGTGATAGGATGAAAGAAGCTTACAAATATTATGCCAATGTATTACGTACAAATTGCCACCTGCGGGATGAGATGATTTATTGCACTATTGAGTCAAAGTAAGAGGCTTACAGTGCCCTCACTTCAAAGGGGAAAAATATTTATCAAGGAGATTGGAGCGGGCACAGTTCTAATACAAGGGAGACATTTCTTACTGCATTCATACCACAGTATCATTTTTCACGGCGACAGTTTGATGGTTACTGTAAGTGAGATTGCCAATTCAGTGCTCACTTGTCAGCAGCTCAGAGGTGCAGATTCGAGCCACTGAGAAATTCAGCTGAAACGTTTCAAGCTCACTCACTTCGGAAATGTACAGTCAGCAAGAGGAGGAGAGTTTCATCCCATCAGTCAGGACCGATGGGAAGGTAGTGGCCTAGTGGCATTGTCACTGGACTAGTCATCCAGAGACCAAGGGTGATGCTCTGGGGACCCAGGTTTGAATCCAACCGTGGCAGATGGGGAAATTTGAATTCAATAAAAACCTGGAATGAAAAGCGACCATGTCGTAAAAACCCATCTGGTTCACTAATGCCCTTTAGGGGAGGAAATCTGCCATCCTTACCCGGTCTGGCCTACATGCGACTCCAGATCCACAGCAATGTGGTTGACTCTTAAATGCTCTCAGGGATGGGCAATAAATGCCGGCCCAGCCAGTGATGCCCACATCCCATGAACAAATTTTTAAAAAAACAGTTGGCAGAAGACACTGGTAGAAAATACAGTGCATTTTTGACAACAATGAAAGATTTTGTTGCGTTTTCTGCCTTCACTGAGCACTATGTGGACACAAATACATTCAGCTGCAATAAAGGAAAGGCAGTTCGATAATTCTACTTACGTTGTCGCAGTACAGTTAACGCTCTGTTCACCTCTGCACGAAGTTCAGATGCAGTAGCTCTGTATTTTGGATCTTTGACCAAACCAGCTCTGATCACATTAGCTGTGTGTGGACTGCACGTGGGTGGAATTTCATCCACTGGAGGGTCTTGTGTCACAATCTGTTGGGAGAGAGACCAGGAAGTCAGTGCCACTGATACCTGTGGGGTAGCGACCTCCAGAACAATTGTTTTAATTACAACGAACGGGAACGGGAAGATTTGGGGGTCCTGTGCTAGCTTTCATCTGACTGCTGTCACGGATAGAATAACGGTCCAGTCTGATTTGGACTTTAGTCGCCCTTGTGTTGGAAAAAAAAAACCTCCTTTTAGCATTTCTCCACACAAGTTTTGGGTCTCAACCCCGTTTGCAGATCAAGGTTTCATGAGGGTCATGCATAGATACCCCAATTCATGTGAAGTTATTGCAAAGGCATAACGTAGCTACTGCACGGTTTTAACTTAAACTTACCTTAAGGAGCAGCTGACTCATTGGTATATTTTTCCAGGGATGGCGGCTGGTTAACATGTGCAGCATCATACAAGCAACGCTCCAGCTATCTGTCTTAACACCAAATTCACGGCCTGCAACTACCTCTGGAGCCATGTGCGTCACTGTACCCAGGCACTGACTGCCTACAAGGAGAGGGGGAAATAAAAGACATTTTATTTGGTAACAATTCCATTGGAAACCTGGTGGTCAAAGTGGGCAGTGCCCAGAAGGATTTATTGGTTGCATACCTCGCCCTGAATAAAATTCCAACTGACTTCATCTAGCTGCTTGTTGATGGGGGTACGTGGCTGCTCTCACCTAAGCCTTGGTCAGAGCCTGCACTCAACTGGATCTACTAAAGGTGCAGCATGAGTTTCGGAAGAAGTGCCTCTCTAACAATAACCCCTCCACATAACACAGCCATGCTATTTATAATCCAAACCTGGCACCCTCTGCAGAACCGCTTCCCCTGAAGCCTGGCTTTCTGAAGACATTCTGCAGCAGGCTCTCCCACCTTCAGCCCACCAGCTGGGGTCAGTTAACAAATAAGCACATGGTCATCAAGTTTGTGGAATCATAGAATCCCTACAGCATTGGAGGAGGCCATTCGGCCCATCGAGTCTGCACCGACCACAATCCCACTCAGGTCCTATCCCCATAACCCCATGCATTTACCCTAGCTAGTCCCCCTGACACTAAGGGACAATTTAGCATGGCCAATCCACCTAACCCGCACATCTTTGGACTGTGGGAGGAAACCTACGCAGACAGGGGAGAACGTGCAGACTCCACACAGACAGACAGTGAGCCAAGCCGGGAATCAAACCCGGGTCCCTGATGCTATGAGACAGCAGTGCTCACCACCGTGCCGCCCTTTGTAGCCCATGAGAGAAAGTTAATGGCCGTGTTTAACCCTTGCCCTGGCCCCTTCTTCCTCCAGTTTTTCTGTTACCTCCCCTCACGTCTCTTCCAAGCTAGGTTTTTGTAAAGGTCAATGTGCTCACCATGCCTGTATATTTAACTCTTACCATGTGAGGTGCTCCTTCCTGCCGATGTTAGTTGTGTTGAATGTCCGAAATCACATAGATAAACCTCCAAGCCTCGCTGTGATATCAGCACGTTGTCCGCTGAGGAAAGGATAACACGCAGATCGTCAACATTGGCTAGGAACTTTTACGGTCATTATTTAACTTGCAGCGTCTGGTCTAAGAGTAAAGCTTACTTTCAGCTTTAAAAATACACAGCTATATCTAAGGGAGTAGAATGATAAAGTTCATTTTATGATGAGATTGGCCAGTGTGTAAATTCAATGCCACATTGAAAGTGTACCTCTCGATAGAACCTGGACCAATAGTAACAAAAAGACTTGAATTGATTTATTATTGACACATGTATTGGGATACAGTGAAAAGTATCGTTTCTTCGGTGCAAACAGACAGAACATATTGTTCATAGAGTACATGGGGAAAAGGAAAAGGATAGAATGTAGATAATAGTGTTGTAGTTACAGGTCGGGTGAAGAGAAAGATCATTGAATATGACGCACTGGTCAGTTTTGACCTTACCTTTTATATCTCCGTGCACAATTCCATGGGAGTGTAGGTGCTCGAGTGCCTCTAGTACTTGTCCCGTGTAATGCAGAGTCAGAGCTTCAGGAAGAGGCCCTTTATTCACTATCAGCTGCGCAACTGATCCACCTAAAAACAGGCAAGAAATCTCACAAATGCTGTTCCCGGATATGAGGAAAATATCTCAAGTCTAACTTGCTACACATTGGTGACATTACGGGTCTTACACATTGACTGGGTTAATGCTAACATCTGCTGCATTATCCAGGTGTTGAGCAGCACCAACCTGCTGAGATTTTCCCCATCGCTCGTGGAGTTAGCTGTGCTGAAATGTAAACAGAATCCTACCACTGATCTATAATAAAAGGGCAGACAATGGTGTAGTGGTATTGTCACTGGAGTAAATAATCCAAAGACCCAGGTTAATGTTCTGAGCACCCTGGTTCAAATGCCACCACGCTAGATGGTGGAATTTGAATTAAATTTTAAAAATCTGGAATTAAATTTCAACAATCGAAAATGATTGGTAAGGAAGGAAATCTGCCATCCTTACCTGGTCTGGCATGCGGGTGACTTCAGACCCACAGAAATGTGGTTGACTCTTAAATATCCTCTGAAATAGCCTAGCAAGCCATTCAGTTCAATTGCAATTAGGGATGGGTAATAAATGCTGGCCTAGCTAGCGATGCCCACATCCTATAAAATTTCAGTGCTAATTTAGCTTGGTTTCCCTTCAACTCTTTCTTTTTTTATTCAATTATGGGATGTGGGCAGCACTAACCAGACCAGCATTTATTGTCCATCACTAGCTGTCCTGGAGAAGGTGGTGGCGAGCTGCCTAATGAACCACTGTAGGTGTATGTACACACACAGTGCTGTTCGGGAAGGAATTCCAGGATTTTGACGCAGCAATGAAGGAACGGTGATTATATTTCCAAGTCAGGATGGTGAGTGACTTGGAGGGGAACCTCCAGGTGGTGGTGTTCCCAGGTATCTGTTGCCCTTGTCTTTTTAGATGGTAGCGGTCGTGGGTTTGGAAGGTGCTGTCTAAGGCTTGGTGAGCTCCTGCAGTGCATCTTGTAGATAGTACAAACGGCTGCCACTGTTCATCGGTGGTGGATGGATTGAATGTTTGTGGAAGTGGTAACAATCAAGAGGGCTGCTTTGTCTTGGATGGTGTTGAGCTTCTGGAGTGTTGTTGTCTACAGCAACTTTTTTGTATCGTCTTTAACATACAGAATTGTCCTAAGGATTTACAGGAATATATTCAGCCAAATGAAAATTGACTAAGAGCCAAAGGAGGAGACAGCAGGACACAGGGTCAAAGTGATAGGTTTAGAGGACTTTCTTAACAAAGGAAAGAGACCTAGATAATTTCACAGTAAAGAAATATGTGACTCAAAAATAATGCCCATTACAATATTGAAATGATAGAATCATAGAATCCCTAGAGTACAGAAGGAGGCCATTCGGCCCATCCCACCCAGGCCCTATTTCCATAACCCCACATATTAACCCTTCTAATCCCCCTGATACTAGGGTCAATTTAGCACAGCCAATCAACCTAACTCGCACATCTTTGGACTGTGGGAGGATACCGGAGCACCCGGAGGAAACCCACGCAGACACAGGGAGAATGTGCAAACTCCACACACACTGACCCAAGCTGGGAATTGAACCTGGGTCTCTAGCGCTGTGAGGCAGCAATGCTAACCACTGGGCCACCATGTCGGCATCGGTTAGTAAAATTTTATTGATGTGTAAAATTTCAAAATATTCCCCAAGTCACCCAGGATAGAAAGTTAATTTATGATTACTGATATCCAATAAAAGACTGGTTAAAATGGAATACTGGATGAAGCTGTATTTACACAATGTGAGAGGAAGTGCATTTATACCAAGGTTTGTGTCTCACCTTGAATGAGCTGCATAAACAGTGTGATCATCTCCCCTTCCCGTATTCCCCCGTACAGTGGAACAATTCGCGGTGAGTTCAACTTGCTCCAGGTCAGCAACTCCTGTGCTTGGAAATTACTCACATGAATCTGGAAAAGGAGAGCAGTTTTAATGGACGACGCACTCTCAGGCAGATTCTTCCTGCACAAGTTAATTTTGGATACCATTAGCCTGAAATCCAAATCTAAGTAAAGATTCAGAGCAAATAGTGCTGTGAGTTCCGTTCTGCAAACTAAGGGCTGCAAAGGCAGTGGTGGGCAGCCTGGGGTGGGGGGAGGCAGAGGTGAGGGTCGGGGGCACAGACAACCCATCAGGGTTCTGAGTGTGGCCCATGACACATTTAGTTGACCGTTGCCCATGCGCAGGATTGGCAGATTCCACTGGTTACCATCTGTTTAGTTTATTTTTCTACTGTCATGACTGAAGTATTACACATGTAAAGCAAGGACAAGTGAAGTGCTGCGCATGCTGATTGTCTGTGAGCCGTGCGCTCCCTCTGTGTCCAATCAAAGCATTAATATTTACTTTGCTTTTACCATTTAAAGTTGATAGTTCTATTAATATACGAACAATTAAGCAATTTCTATAACTTGTTATGAAATATTCGACTCGTATTAAACGTTTTCAATCTTATTAACATATGTTGAAGTATTTTCTATAATTCATAATGAAATATTCGGCATGTATTAAATGTGTTTAATCGTACTCATGGGGGTTAGTGAACAAGCCCAATTTCAATCTTGTGGCCCACTGACATGTCGGAGAGATACTCATACAGCGCACTCACTAGCCTAGGATGCCTATCACTGTGTTGAAGGATTAACACAGTTTGATTGCTCATTTAATTATGATTTTAAACAAGCAACACTTGCCGTGAATGTTAGAGACAGATGAAATATTATAAACAGGAAGACTTGAAGGAGAATCAGACCACCAGTACACTGGACAAAAATGGTCTTGGTGTGTTGAGTATCAGTTATTTTTCTAACTCCATATATGTTTCAGTTACTCAAAGGCTCTTACATTTTGCCACAAACCTTCTTAAGCATTCAGCCACACATTGCTCCTATGGATACCATGTTGCCAGCAGGACAGTAGACATTTCCTCCCCTCCCATTATAAATTTGATGACTTTGTTGGGCTATGAGTACCTCATCCAATTTGCCATCTTTCATACACAAGCCTTGAAAGTGAGGGCAGGCAAGCTATTTAATTGTGACAGGCCTAGCAGCTGAACTGAGTGTCCAAATTGCACAATTCCACAAGGTATCACTGCATCATGATAGGAGCAGGAACTCTTCTCTAATTTCCCCTTTTCTGACTGAGGGAAATTTAGCAGAGGCATCCTGGCTAAGATATACATCACACAGACTGGGGATCTGATGGGGCTGTTAGGGCTACATGACAAGACTGACTGAGCTGCTCCCCATGTGAATTATAATAAGAATTGGATAAAAGGTTTCTTTCCATGTTAAGTTCTAGTAAAATACCACAGGAACCCAGGTAGTGCAATTGGTGCTATTGGTTTAATTACTGCCTTGATATTCTCCCAAATATGATAATGTCTAGTTGTCCAAACTGACCCTTTTAGCAGCACAGGTGAAATCAGTTGAGTGATCCTTTGCCATATAGACTTCTCCAAAGGTTCCAACACCCAGACGAGTGGAGATGAGAGACCACTGCAGATCTTCTTTGTACTCATTGTCCACAGGCGTTAGTTTCTGCATAGTGAAAAGACAATGTCAGCTGGAGGAAGCTTCCATCTTTCAAGACTTCACTCTGAGAAAGTTGACCACATTGGCTGCTCGCAATCACAAAGCGAACAAAGCTCACCCCTTCTCAAGCGCTGTCAGCTACTTTCTTCTCAGAGGCAAGAGTTGTGCAGCTAAGTCAAGCGTTAGCTTGCTGAGTTGAACAGTTTTTATGCCTTTGAGTCAGAAGTTTGTATGTTAAACCACCTTCCCCCACCTCCAGCACTTCAACACAAAACCCTACCTGACATTTCAAAGTAGTTTTGAGAAATTGTCAGAAATTCCATCTCTAGAATGAGCGATTAAACTGAAGCCCATATGTTCAGATGGACAGTTTAAAATGCCACGGATCTTTACTGAACCTGAATAAGGAGCCTGCACGGTGTCCTGGCCGATACTTTTCCTCAGCCGAAGTCACCAAAGTAAATTAACTGGTCATTCATGTGATGATTGTCGAACCTGGTGTGCAAATTGGCCACCACTTTTAACTACAATTCAATGAAAACAGTTGGCTACAAAGCAGTTAGGGATGTCCAGCAGATTTGAAGGGCATCATATAAAACACAAGCCTATTTTCTTCTCCTTTAGGTCTTCTGAATATCACAACCCAGTCAGAACCTGAGAGTAACAGCAAATAGCTTGTGCCTGCATCAAAGTTAAAGCCATTTAATAGCCAATGTGTGGGAGGCAAGGAGACACTCAAGCTGACAAGTTCAGCTGACTGATCCCTCAGCGCGGTTGAGGTCTATTTTAGAATTCAAATTTAATTGCAGCGATGGGATTTGAACCTGGAACCCCAGAGCATTGCTCCAGGTTTGTGGTTGAGAGACCACATGCTCCTAAAGCAGAACAGGATAGGGATGTTCAAAGAGAGGTTTTAATCTATCAAATTGCTCCCACCTCCCTTTCTTGGCCCCAAATAAGACCACGATGGACCTGGACCTGGTTAAGGAGTTGCATAAAATGAGAAAGCAATTGGTTTTCCCTATTCCTCGATGTCTGAAATGACATCAGGCTGGGTGCCAGCATTGCGGTAAACTACTATATAATTTAGCACCTGGTACGTATTGTATTACCTACCTCATGTTGAAGGATGCCCTCATTGGTTTCTGGAAGCTTTTCCTTTTGTTTCCACCCTACTGAGTATCTTGCCCACTGTAGTGCATGATTAGTCAACAACTTTATACTGTCAGAGGTAACGTAGCCCTTCCTACCATCAGGGTGCAAGGCAGAGGGCAGTGGTGGGGAAGTCTCTTCTGCACTTATCGAATCGGGAATACGTATTCCAGTGTCCCCTCCTTCATCATTGATGTAGAGCATGGCGGCATTGTTTTTCAAACAAAGTTCCTGCTTTTTGAGGCAGGCCAGTGTCCCGAATGGATTCTGGTTCAATTCAGGCTGTGGCACTTTGTCCATGCCTGATTTCCACGCAAAGTTATTTGCCATTTTTGGGTAGGCCACGCTCTGCACAAGTCCACCATGTTTCATGGATGATGAGGGTATGGGCCTGACATTGGACTTCTTCACTCTGCTCTCAAAGTGTTTGATGTTGAAGTACATGTTCTCAATCCTTTCATCTTCCCGCAAGCGGTTCTGCAGGTTCAATCCACAGAAGGCATGCGAATCTCTCCCGGCCGTGCTGAGGTGAGCCTGTTCGAGCTCACAACGGCTGCTGCTGCTGCTTGCCGTGCTGCTGCAAAAGTCGGAGGTGCTGTTTTCTGCATCATCTTCCTGGAAGTTAAAATATTGAACTTCACTAACAGAGCAATCAAGACACATTATAAACAGCAGTGGAGTCACAGAGCCGGGAGTGGAGTTAGCAGAGGCCTCTCCTTTGCCACGCTCACTTTACAAAATGGTAGGCCATGGGTGGCAGCCCATTTATTCAAAGACAAAAGAAGGGTGAAAATCTATTTTAAAATAGGCTACAGATTAGATGTTGGCAGAGGGTTGGTGTTGCCAACCTTCCAGGAGGCTGCAGGAATTAAGGATTAATTTCCCAGCAAGTAAACCTGGAGAAAATTATACAGATATTTTAAAAACATGTTTTTTGCTTCATTTTCTTTGAACATTTTGGTTAATTAATCATCCGATAAGAATCTGCCCACTTTTCTGGCAAAAACAAGAGTGACAAGGAAAGTTATCAATCTGAAATGTTAACTTTGCTTCTCCCTCCACAGATGCTGCCTGACCTGCTGAGTACTTTCAACATTTTCTGTTTGGGTAAAGGCAGCAAACTGGGCTTCTAGTTCAGTTCATTTCAGGGAACTATAACCGTGATCATCAAGATCATCGCAGGAGGATAACTGTGGATCTGTCTAAAGCTTACACCACAAAGTGAGGATCAGAGAAAGGGCGCCACATACTTGCACTGGTATTGGAGGGCAGCTCTCCTGCTCAGGGGTCTTTGACCGATTTTGCGAAGCTTTAGTCCTGCCTTTGACCTTGTGTTTGGATTTTCTCTTCCTATGCTTCCTTCTGGGGCGTTTATTGGTCTCTCGGTCCTGTTGCAGCCGGGGCAGTTGTCCTCCGACCACCTTTGCCACATTGTTTGGAACAGTTTCTAAATTCAATCTTTCCGAATGGTTGCTGAGGAAAGGAAGAAGATCTGGTCAAAGAAATAACTGCTGACATGATTATTATTGTGCTATGCTCACAGAATTCAATTTTTAATATGCTCTACAATATAACCCTTCAAACTTAAAGCTTTTGCAATCCAAGAGTGTTTAAATTTTCACACAAGTTTTTAAACATTA